>NC_068408.1:19360816-19674387 GCF_023724105.1 Carassius gibelio | reverse complement strand
AACTGGTCAAAATTAAGCATGATTCTTTTAAAGAGGAGGAGGAAAATACAATTTGCATTGTATTTAAGCACTGCAGTGTCCTCCAGCATGACAAACACTTGAATCATAACATTAAAATGACTGGGTGTTTAATGCATTTTTCTTTACTTTTAAGTTGTTCCAATGCAATATGAAATTTATGATTTGACAGTCACTAAAACACTGTCTTAAATTAGCACATCATGTACCATAACTCTTGTCATATAGCGCATAAAACAAATGCTGTTTTAAACAACAACAGCTGGCTGAAGAAGGCTGTACAGTAGTACTGAAGTAACATTACGGTAAATGGGTGAATAACACAAAGCATTACTGGAATATCACTGAGAATCAAATCTAACTGAGAATAACAGGAATTTCCAAAAAAAACTCCAGTATTTGCATGTAAATCTAGTAAATAGACTTAACTTTGGGGGAAGGGTGTCGGTTGAGGGGGGGGGGTAGAGATGTAAAATGTGACAGATGAAGACACTTAACCCCAACAAAACCTTTGAAAGCAAACTGTTTTGTGAATCACACACACACAAACACACACACATTTCTGTTTTTGTGAAAAGTGGGGGACATCCCATAGGCGTAATGGTTTTTATACTGTACAAACTATATATTCTATCGGCCTTCACCAACCCTACACCTAACCGGAAACTTTGTGCAATTTTAATTTCTCCAAAAAACTCATTCTGTTTGGTTTACAAGCGTTTTGAAAAATGGGGACATGGGTAATGTCCTCAAAAGTCACCTTCTCCTTGTAATACCTGTGTCATACCCATGTCATTATACAAAGTTGTGTCCTCATATGTCACAAAAACAAGAGCACACACACACACACACACACAGAGACTGCATTCATTCTCAGATAACATCATTAAAGACAATAAACAAGTCATAATTATTACCGAGTACATAAAACTAGTCAAAGGTGAGATCTGAATCTACTGAGAATGGATCATGGGGATTTGTGAGAATGTGTTAAATACACACAGAGAACGAATACAAAGATGTGTCTCCAGGAGGGACGCTCCATGTGCTGTAATTAAAAAAGACACTGGGATGCAGTAATTACTGTTGCTGGGATAAATTGGTGTCTGCCTACATTCAACAAAATTATGACCTTTGTAAGATAAAGTACTCAGTCACTTCACTCTCACAGCCAAAATAACAGCAAAAACAACGCACATAAGCACAAACGAAAGCAAACTAAGATGAACTTTATATTTTTAAAAAAAGTAAAAAGGCAAATTACATTGTTACTAGTACAAATGTTGATGAAATGCAACATTTTACACATGAGGTAAGGAAATTAAAATAATTAAATGTAACTTAATCTTACTAGTATGATTTTTTTAACACATTTTACACATACTGAGATGCTATTTAATAGTAACAACTGATAACAAAATGTTACTGGTCAACAATGAAAGTTACTTGTATCTCTCATACTGGTATCATTTTAAAACTGGAAAAGGTACTAGTGACAATAATACAATTCTAATGCAAAAACTAATTTGTCACCATTAATGCAACAGTCTCTTGTTGGATAGAGCCTATTAGTAAAGGAACAAGTTGGCTACTATTGAGTACTGATTAATGAAAATTCTAGTCAATTTTAACTTATCTAATGAAAGAGTACCAGCGTCTAGTGAATAGTTAGTAGTGAGGTCATAAATACGCATACTGTCACTATACTGTACGATTAATTAGCCTACTAAATAAAAATAAATAAATACTACAAAAATAGCTTTTTGTAAGCATGTTAAAACGACTTTCGATAAACAAAACATAAAAAATACACATGAAACATCTGTAACGCTGTGTGCTTAACTCAGTTTTCAAGCATGGTTCAGTCACTCACCGTTGACTGCGTGAAGAGCGCTTGAGCTATCGTCCATAAAGAATCAACGCGTCTGAAGAAAGCGTCCTGGTATTTTCACGGCTTCTAAAGACTGGTGAAGTTCACGCAGATCTGAGCCGCCTTCTCTCTCTCTCTCTCTCTCTCTCTCTCTCTCTCTCTCTCTCTCTCTCTCTCTCTCTCTCTCTCTCCCTCTCTCTCTCTCTCTACTCCTCTCTAAAGTAGGACAAACTCCCTTTGCTGAAGGTTAATACACGCACTCTGCGTCCATCTTTCTGGAAGCGACTGCTGTAAACTGCCTTGAATCCCTATGTAGAGTGTCTCTGCCCCCCGCTCCGGCTCCGCGCTGGCCACAGAGAGCCCCGCTGATCTGGAGCGACAAGCAGCCCGGCTGTGGGAGGGTGCCCACGCGCAGGGGCTCGCGACGGCCGACACGCTCAGGTTCAGCAAGCAACTTGAACTCTATTGTAATTAATGTCTCACCGACAGTAAACAGGCACTGCAGAGTCTGTTTATTTGACGCGTTTAATGCTGACGTTAGAATATGGGGACTAGAAACATTTCGTATTAATAAAAACAAGAGTTATGATAAAAAGCTGAATTGCTGAATCTCCACAGCTATATGGTTCTGACAAGGTTTTAAGTTCACATAAGGCAATATGTTACCTTCTTTTTGGGGGATGTTGTCACATAACTAGGCCAAGCCTATTATTTATTTTATAATGTAGTAACAGTATTTGATCAATCACCTTTATTTATATAGTGCTTTAAACAAAATACATTGCGCCAAAGCACTGAACAACATTCATTTGGAAAACAGTGTCTCAATAATGCAAAATGATAGTTAAAGGCAGTTCATCATTGAATTCATTGATGTCATCTCTGTTCAGTTGAAATAGTGTCTGTTTTAATTTGCAATCAAGTCAACGATATCGCTGTAGATGAAGTGACCCCAACTAAGCAAGCCAGAGGCGACAGCGGCAAGGAACCGAAACTCCATCGGTGACAGAATGGAGAAAAAAACCTTGGGAGAAACCAGGCTCAGTTGGGGGGCCAGTTCTCCTCTGACCAGACGAAACCAGTAGTTCAATTCCAGGCTGCAGCAAAGTCAGATTGTGCAGAAGAATCATCTGTTTCCTGTGGTCTTGTCCTGGTGCTCCTCTGAGACAAGGTCTTTACAGGGGATCTGTATCTGGGGCTCTAGTTGTCCTGGTCTCCGCTGTCTTTCAGGGCAGTAGAGGTCCTTTCTAGGTGCTGATCCACCATCTGGTCTGGATACGTACTGGATCCGGGTGACTGCAGTGACCCTCTGATCTGGACACAGACTGGATCTGGTGGCCACGGTGACCTCGGAACAAGAGAGAAACAGACAAATATTAGCGTAGATGCCATTCTTCTAATGATGTAGAAAGTACGGTGTTATGTGAAGTGTTCCGGTTCCAGTTTACCTAATTAATGCAGCCTAAAAATCCTTTAACGGATTTGGATATTAAAAGCATATTAGTATGTTATGTGTATGCCAGGTTAAAGAGATGGGTCTTTAATCTAGATTTAAACTGCAAGAGTGTGTCTGCCTCCCGAACAATGTTAGGTAGGTTATTCCAGAGTTTAGGCGCCAAATAGGAAAAGGATCTGCCGCCCGCAGTTGATTTTGATATTCTAGGTATTATCAAATTGCCTGAGTTTTGAGAACGTAGCGGACGTAGAGGAGTATAATGTAAAAGGAGCTCATTCAAATACTGAGGTGCTAAACCATTCAGGGCTTTATAAGTAATAAGCAATATTTTAAAATCTATACGATGTTTGATAGGGAGCCAGTGCAGTGAGGACAGGACCGGGCTAATATGGTCATACTTCCTGGTTCTAGTAAGAACTCTTGCTGCTGCATTTTGGACTAGCTGTAGTTTGTTTACCAAGCGTGCAGAACAACCACCCAATAAAGCATTACAGTAGTCTAACCTTGAAGTCATAAATGCATGGATTAACATTTCTGCATTTGACATTGAGAGCATAGGCCGTAATTTAGATATATTTTTGAGATGGAAAAATGCAGTTTTACAAATGCTAGAAACGTGGCTTTCTAAGGAAAGATTGCGATCAAGTAGCACACCTAGGTTCCTAACTGATGACGAAGAATTGACAGAGCAACCATCAAGTCTTAGACAGTGTTCTAGGTTATTACAAGTAGAGTTTTTAGGCCCTATGATTAACACCTCTGTTTTTTCTGAATTTAGCAGTAAGAAATTACTCGTCATCCAATTTTTTATATCGACTATGCATTCCATTAGTTTTTCAAATTGGTGTGTTTCACCGGGCTGCGAGGAAATATAGAGCTGCGTATCATCAGCATAACAGTGAAAGCTAACACCATGTTTCCTGATGATATCTCCCAAGGGTAACATATAAAGCGTGAAGAGTAGCGGCCCTAGAACTGAGCCTTGAGGTACTCCATACTGCACTTGTGATCGATATGATACATCTTCATTCACTGCTACGAACTGATGGCGGTCATATAAGTACGATTTAAACCATGCTAATGCACTTCCACTGATGCCAACAAAGTGTTCAAGTCTATGCAAAAGAATGTTGTGGTCAATTGTGTCAAACGCAGCACTAAGATCCAATAAAACTAATAGAGAGATACACCCACAATCAGATGATAAGAGCAGATCATTTGTAACTCTAAGGAGAGCAGTTTCAGTACTATGATACGGTCTAAATCCTGACTGGAAATCCTCACATATACCATTTTTCTCTAAGAAGGAATATAATTGTGAGGATACCACCTTTTCTAGTATCTTGGACAGAAAAGGGAGATTCGAGATTGGTCTATAATTAACTAGTTCTCTGGGGTCAAGTTGTGGCTTTTTTATGAGAGGCTTAATAACAGCCAGTTTGAAGGTTTTGGGGACATGTCCTAATAACAATGAGGAATTAATAATAGTCAGAAGAGGACCTATGACTTCTGGAAGCACCTCTTTTAAGAGCTTAGATGGTATAGGGTCTAACATACATGTTGTAAGTTTAGATGATTTAACAAGTTTATACAATTCTTCCTCTCCTATAGTAGAGAATGAGTGGAACTGTTCCTCAGGGGGTCTATAGTGCACTGTCTGATGCGAAACTGTAGCTGACGGCTGAATGGTTGCAATTTTATCTCTAATAGTATCGATTTTAGAAGTAAAGTAGTTCATAAAGTCATTACTGCTGTGGTGTTGGGAAATGTCAACACCTGTTGAGGCTTTATTTTTCGTTAATTTAGCCACTGTATTGAATAAATACCTGGGGTTATGTTTGTTTTCTTCTAAAAGAGAAGAAAAATAATCAGATCTAGCAGTTTTTAATGCTTTTCGGTAGGATATGCTACTTTCCCGCCAAGCAATACGAAATACCTCTAGTTTTGTTTTCCTCCAGCTGCGCTCCATTTTTCGGGCTGCTCTCTTTAGGGTGCGAGTATGCTCATTATACCATGGTGTCAAACTGTTTTCCTTAACCTTTCTTAAGCGTAAAGGAGCAACTGTATTTAAAGTGCTAGAAAAGAGAGAGTCCATAGTTTCTGTTACATCATCAAGTTGTTCTGAGGTTTTGGATATGCTAAGGAATTCGGATACATCAGGAAGATAACTTAAAAAGCTGTCTTTTGTGGTAGAAGTGATGGTTCTTCGATACTTGTAACAAGAAGTAGAATTTACAATTTTGGCTATATGAAGTTTACACAGAACTAAATAATGATCTGAGATATCATCACTTGGCTGAATAATTTCAACACTATCAACATCAATTCCATGTGACAGTATTAAATCTAGAGTATGATTTCGACAATGAGTAGGTCCTGAAACATGTTGTCTAACACCAATAGAGTTCAGAATATCTATAAATGCTGATCCCAATACATCTTTTTCATTATCGACATGGATATTAAAATCACCAACTATTAAGACTTTATCTGCAGCCAGAACTAACTCGGATGTAAAATCACCAAACTCTTTAATAAAGTCTGTATGGTGCCCTGGTGGCCTGTATACAGTAGCCAGTACAAACATAACAGGGGATTTATCATTAACATTGGTTTCTCTGGATAATGTTATATGAAGCACCATTACTTCAAACGAGTTATACTTGAAGCCTGCCCTCTGAGAAATCCTGAAAACGTTATTATAAATTGAAGCAACACCTCCCCCTTTGCCTTTTAGACGCGGCTCGTGTTTATAACAATAATCTTGGGGGGTGGACTCATTTAAAATAATGTAATCATCAGGTTTTAGCCAGGTTTCTGTCAAGCAGAGCACATCTATATTATGATCAGTTATCATATTATTAACAAAAAGTGTTTTCGTAGAAATGGATCTGATATTCAATAAGCCAATCTTTATCATTTGTTTATCCATATTGCATTTGTTTTTTATTTGTTGAACCTCAATTAAATTGTTAACCTTAACTTGGTTTGGACGTTTTTTGTATTTTCTAGTTCGTGGAACAGACACAGTCTCTATAGTGTGATATCTAGGTGAAAGAGTCTCTATGTGCTGAGAATTAACTGACCTCTGTGACGGGAGGCAGCTAGCAGACGGTCGGTTTAGCCAGTCTGTCTGCTTCCTGACCTGGGCCCCAGTTAGTCAAGTATAAACACTAAGACTATTTGCCATATTTCTAGACAGAAGAGTGGCGCCACCCCAGGAGGGATGAAGACCATCTCTTTTAAACAGGTCAGGTCTGCCCCAAAAGCTCGTCCAATTGTCTATATAACCTATGTTATTCTGTGGGCACCACTTAGACATCCAGCCATTGAGTGATGACAATCTGCTATGCATCTCATCACCACGGTAAGCAGGGAGGGGACCAGAGCATATTACAGTGTCTGACATCGTGCTTGCAAGTTCACACACCTCTTTAAAGTTATTTTTAGTGATCTCCGACTGGCGAAGTCGAACATCATTAGCACCGGCATGAATAACAATCTTACTGTATTTACGTTTAGCATTAGCCAGCACTTTTAAATTTGCCAAGATGTCAGGCGCTCTGGCTCCCGGTAAACATTTGACTATGGTGGCTGGTGTCTCTATATTCACGTTCCGTACAATAGAATCGCCAATAACTAGAGCACTTTCATCAGGTTTCTCAGTGGGTGCATCACTGAGTGGGGAGAACCTGTTTAATGTTTTGATCGGAACAGAAGAGCGGTGTTTTGACCCACGACTACGCTGCCTCACCGTCACCCAGTTGCCCTGCTGCAGGAGCTCTGCTGGAACCGGACAATGTACAGGAATCCCTGAGCTAGACGCATCCAAAGCCATATCTAGAGCCCTAACATTCTTACTGTCCTCAATTAAAGTTTGGATGCGTGTCTCTAATTCTGAAATCTTCTCTGTCAGCCTAACTGTTTCCCTGCATTTATCACATGTGAATCCCTCATCAGCGACAGAGATAGATAAACTGTACATGTGGCAAGAGGTGCAAATAACAATTGTAGGAGAAGCCATTACTCACCGTGCTTGATGAAATATTCTTACTGCGGTTGTTTGATGAACTTGTGGAAAACTGAGAGGGGGTTCAGCGAAAAATCGGCAGCTGTCAGCAGGAAGTGGCTGTCACTGGAAGCAGGAAGTGGCTGCCAATAAAACCGGATGGCAGCTGTCGCTAATACCCGGAAATTGGAGGAGGCTGCCGGCGGCAACAAGACAAATAAATAATTATATACACTTATGATTATGTTTAATACTTTTTTAAAAAGTATAAAGGTCAGTATTGCATATTATTTGATTTAAAGTATTGATCAAATATAAAACAAAGAAATAAGATCATTTTGCTAAACGTTAATTTCCAGCTGAATGTTTATGCATGCATGTATCATCGTTTGTGTGAAATAAAACAATTTATATTTATTTATATACGAGAGTGGCACTTAGGGCTACTGGGTGTATGTTGTATATTTATTATAGGCTATATACACAAATGACTGAAAAGAGAGAAGTCTCAGAGACCTTTATTTAAAATCATAATTTGCGGTTATATTTGTAGTATTTCAAGAAACAACTATATATATAGTATAAAGTAGCGGTTAAATTTGTAACTGGGTTAGTAAGTTGTCAAAGTCAGTGCTTTACAATGTAAACAGTATAAAATATATCCAGTAAGCAAGCAGACTAAAATATCAATCAGAATCACTAACAACAATCCGGAGGTATTTTCGAGACTATTAGATCAGAACTGATGAGGTATACGGAGTTACTTCTCCAGCATCTTGCACCAATCACTGTAAAACCCAGGGTGGATATGCATCTCTCCTCATTTTCCTCTTGCAACATGGTCAAGTCAAGCATCGTTTATTTATATAGTGCTTTTAATAATACAGATCAAAGCAAAGCAACTTTACAGTATTAAATAGGAAAATAGTGTGTCAGTCAATAATGCAGAAGGACATTAGTAAACGCAGTTTGTAGTCAGTTTAAAAGGCAGTTTATCATTCAATTCAGTGATGTCATCCTTCAGCTCGGTTCAGTTTAAATAGTATCTGTGGAATCGTTTGCAATCATGTCAATGATATCACTGTAAATGAAGTGACCACAACGAAGCAAGCCAGAGGCGACAAGGAACCAAAACTCCACCGGTGACAAAATGGAGACAAAACAAGGTCTTTACAGGGGATCTGTATCTGGGGCTCTAGTTGTCCTGGTCTCCTCTGTCTTTCAGGGCTGTAGAGGTCCTTTCTAGGTGCGATCCACCATCTGGTCTGGATACGTACTCGATCTGGGTGACTGCAGTGACCTTTGAATAAGAAAGAAACAGATTAATATAATTGAAGATGTTAATCTCTATACGATGTTTGATAGGGAGCTAGTACAGGGTTTACAGAACTGGGCTAATCCGGTCATACTTCCTGATTCTAGGAAGAACTCTAGCTGCTGCATTTTATTATTCATAAGAAAATGGTGACTTTAATACCTAAATTGCTTTATTAACAGTAGACATGCATGCACAGCCATATTAATGATTATTCCCATTGCATCTTGTCATCATGTACAGAGCAGGGATTACATTTTCATGCATAATTTGCACACCTGGTAAGCAGTTGTTGTAAACCTCGTCGCAGTGTCTGCAGGGTGTACATTTTGTTGAATTCCTGACATGGCTTAGACTTGTTCTCCATTTTGTTCCACCTGTATATTGAGATGAGGAGCATGAAAACAGCATTATTACGAAGATAAACATTCAGACATGGCAACTGAGAAATGTAAGGTTATGGCACCTTTTTAAACCTCTAATCAAATATGTAAAAGAAAATACTCCGTCAAGCCAGCTGGATTGTGCCCTCTTTCGAAAGGAGTCTGTATACAGTACAGCAGACTTCTGAATTTGGAACAAACCAAAGACAGACTTAGTAATGTAGCATCACCCCTCCTCCAGGATCACGTAAAGAAGAATTTCCAACAGGACAGCATCTGGCAACTATTGGGTATTACAAAAAAAAAAAAAAAAGGTGTCAGTGCCATGGTTTTGTCTCAAGATGCACATCAGTAGTGTTTTTTTTTTTGTTTTTTTTTCTAAATGCATGTTTACAAAAGCTACTTCAATGTTCTAAATTTAACTACAGCCTAATCCTGGCTTAATCCAAGCCCTGTCTGTGAAACTAGACCTAAAAGTTATAAGGAATTATGAACCGGTCCATTATATTTTGTATAGAAAAAAAAATAAAAATAAAAAAAAAAATTGTTTTGCATTCACATGCTTACAACTTCAACTGGTACACAGAACAGTTCTGCACATGCATAGTATTAGAGAAAACACACCTCAATAGTGCAAAAAAAAAAAAAAAACTTATTTTAAGAACTCTTAAGTTAATGTATATCACACAATCTCCTGAAAGACTTAACATGCAAAAATATATGGTTAGTGTTGCACATTTATCTTCTATCATTCCAGTCAAACAACATTCTTTTATATTATTCAATAGACTGTTAACACGCTAACAAACGTTAATATTTAAATGGTACGTCAAACGTAATTTGAAGTTAATGGTAGGCCCCTAACGAGGTACACAAACAACGTTGCTACCACTAATTAGATTTCATTGAACCATTAAATTAAAGTAGGCACCAAGTCTACCAAGTCGTTCACCAAGATAACAATTAAAATCAAACTTATAACGCAAAAAAAAAAAAAAACATGAATTACTCCGATGACCAATTTCTGAACTTACCGTTTGATCAATCGCAACCATTACTGAAGCGTTTGGGTGCAGTTATATCTGATTGGTTGCGCCCACGTTGGTCGATACTGATTGGCTCCCACAGAATGGCAGGTCCCGCCTACCATCCGGCTGCCAGTTACTGCCTTCCGGCTGTCAGTTACTGCCTTCCGGCTGTCAATGGCAGCCACTTCCTGCTGCCAGCTGCCGATTTTTTATCTGAACCCCTGCTGGGAAAACTGCAGCGTGAGAGAGGAGAGGAGAGGAGAAAAGAAAACGCTAATGACAAGCTAACGAGTGCTAACGCTTTGCAGGTGTGCTGCAGTCACGGAAGAGTGAACGATCAAAGTTAATCTGATAAGATTGATCGGTAATATCAGAAATATGGTGTGAATTAAGTTATATTTTACAATTAAAAAAACAAACAAACAGACAGTGATAGTAAGAAAGATTATAGAGAAAAAATATAAAATAAAAACAGCTACATGGAGCTATGATTAGCTACAGAAGGCCAACAGGAAGTAGAGAAAACACTGTCCAACCATTTGATGCAGTATTTGTGTCACAATTTGCTGTTAATTAATTATTTTATGCTTCATATTTTTTTTAGCTACTATGTAGGCCTACTTCTGAAATAGGTTTAATTGTGACAACATACCCCTATGCCCTGTAAACATATGTCCAATAAATGTATTTTTTTTCCCAGAGCAATAAAAAATAAAATAGGTACAGACCTGTCAGGGATCCTTTCAAAAGGTACTAATACGTACACTTTATGTACTAATATTTTAAAGTAATAATATGTACCTTTAGGGTACTAATATAGGGGTTAACAAAGTACAAAGATCTATCTTTTAGCTTTTGTGCCTGGGGTTACTGCCCCATTGACAGCTTTGCACCCTTTTTGCTGCATCCAAAAACCAGCAAAAACAGTTGCTGTTAGCCACTGACTTACATAGTATTTTTCCATATAAAGAAGTCAGTGGCTACCATCAACTCTTTGGTTATACCAACATTATTCAAAATATGTGGGTGAGTAAATAATAATAGAATTTTCATTTTGGGATGAGCTATCCCTTTAAGGTATGTGTCTTGGTTTCATTAACAAATACAACCTGAGAAACACTAAAAAGTGTGACAACTAGCCCTTGTCCTCCCCATTCATCGAGACATATAACCATCTCCACCCATATTGACAATCCCACATATTGTTTATTGATTTCTGTAACAGTCTATTATAGAGTCCTCTGGCCTGGAATAGTCTTTGAAATATGACACAGTACTGTTTAAGTTAAAGAACTACAAAGGTTGAGGCACAAAGAGCAAAGGAGTGGTATTTGTTATATCATGGAGGTACAACATGTTCTCGTCCAGTGACTCTAGGCTTTTCGTGGCAAAACAGATTTTTGATTATAATTCTTGTTTTATTTTTTGCCCGATCCTATACATATTCCCAAAAGGTCACATCTGACAGCACATCATTAGAGAAATACTTCGATGAGTATGCATGTCACATCCCTGTCTGTTAATAAAAAATATACTTTATATGTAAATGTCTTTATGATTTACAGCAGTGTTGGGTAAGTTATTATAAAAAGGTAATTAATTACTAGTTACAGATTACATCTTCAGCAACTTACTGTACAAATAACTCTCTCCAAATAGTATTTAATTACTTATTACTAATTACTTTCTAAATCCTATATCAACCTCGACAAGTAAATGATACAAGAATAGACATGAAATATGGTGCAATCTGCAAAAGAGACACACCATCAGCCCACAGATAAGCACACCAGAAACCTTCATTCCTCACCTGCATTCATTTCGACAAGTTCATCCATCTGCAATACCTGTTAATAAACCTTCCTGTTTACCCTTACCTGATTTGGGACAGTTCTACAGCATACAAGTTCAATTACATAAGAAGTAACTATAATTAAATTATAGTGAAATAAATACATAAGAGTAATCCCTTATACTTTACTTTTTCTAGGGAAAGGTAATTTCGGTAATACGTTTATACCTATGCAACATATTAGTGTTCTTAGAAACTTTAGTAGTTTGTACATCAACACCTAATCGAGTTCCATATGCAAATTACCATGTCCTCACACAGAGGGTCGTAAAACTCACCCGTATTTCCAACCTCCCGCTTGATAATTCAGCCTTTCTCATTGGACAAGCCCATCCTGAGAGGCGTGAACCTTCTCAGAACTTAAAGGCCTCACATCAGTGACCCGCCTTTAGGCTGCGGTTCTTTTAGATACTAAGAGGATGAGGAGGATGAGCTAGAACTCTCTTGTACCTCTAAGCATGTGCCAGGCCTTGACTTTCAGCCTTGACTTTCCATTCACCAAAGATCCTAGGATCTCAGATGATGTCTCTCTTAGCTCTTTTTCACTTTCCACTGGGAAGAAACTCCCAATCACCATTGAGTCAAGACATCTTTGGAATTCATCACTCTTCAAACCCAGAAGACTGTGATCGCAACTCCTACACCACCGAATCTCCAAACCATCAAGACTTTCGTCTGAGACTGCATCCAGATGCTCATTCCAGGACAAGGCAATGCATATCTTCATTCTCTGGTTTTCCTGATGGTAGCATCCATCAAATCTCATTTGCCTTTTCCCCTGTATGAGTGATTGTATGTTTGTTTGTTAGACTACTGTGTGTTAGTGTTTAGTTAATAAAACTCTTGTGCACAAATTACACGAGTAACATGAGTTTCTGATTCTGCCTTGCAAATCAATGTCCCTTACGATTTTGATCCTCGCTATATGCTCAGATGCATTAATACTGTATGAAAGTATTTTCTGTTGCCATGAAAATATCCTTTCTTAGAGTTGATATGAAATTATGATAAATGTTCGCTGGTCGAATAGATTAGTTGAAGGCAATTTAATTCTGCTACAATTACTACTGGCAGCTCATAAAAATAATTGTAATTAATCAAAATTAATTGTAATTATTTAGATACATTTCCCTTAATTTACTACAACAGTAACTAATTACTTAATAACTAATTATACCCAACATGGTTGTACACTATATAGAAAGGCTGTGGGGGGCTCACCGGGGGTCTCAGCAGGACAACAAATATGTCTCATCATTTACTGTTTATAACCTGACGTCAAAGCCAGAAATATTGTTAAAGAAACCATGACTGAAGGCAGTAATGCTAAACAAACCATAACCAAAACTGAGAGAACACAGCAGATCTAATGAGTTGTCTGTATAGGATCTTAAAAAAAAGTATTTTTTTCAACAAGATTGTGCGACATACTGTATAGATCATACATAAATTGCATAAACCAAAAAATGTTCAGCTATTTTAAATATGTTAATTTGTTGCATTTTTAAATGATCTAAAATATATATTTATTATAAGAGTATATAAACTAGTTACAATTACTTTTAATTATAATTTATTTAAGCTGATCATGATTGACTCTTATAACTGACCCAAATATGAAAAATAAGTTTTATAAAGTGCAACTGCAGCTTTGGTGTAGAGCCAGGGCTGCCATAAACAAAAATAAAGGCTCTCAGTTCATCTGAGTTCATTAAATTAAAACGTCATGGGGCTCAATTAGACATTAGAGCAACGTAGCAAGCCTGAAGGTATTCATTTGCATAATTCAAAACCTGTTAAATCAGCAGCGCGCACTGCAGCATAAACATTCTCAAATGTACTGTACACCCTTGTACTGTATACACCAGCTCATCTCTTCGTCCAATAATCACTTCCCCAAAACTGTTTGGACAAAACTAGGCCAATAACCGTCTGTTTTTCTCCTCAGCTTGTTTGAAGCTCTGTTAATTGTTCCATTGTTCTTTTATTAAGACTTGTTTGCTAAATATGAGTAACAAAGTCAAACAGTGATTTCACACATTAAAAACTGTAGAATAATTTACATAAACATTTTACACAATAAGAGTATTTATTCTGAACTTTTCTGTAAACATAAGAAATCATTATTTGCACTCAGACTATTTTTATACTGTGAAGTGAATTTATAATAACTGAAGTTGCCTTTTGCCTGTTGAAATAGGACAACCCTCAGTGTGAATTATAATTATACCCTGTAGACTCTCCAGAACTGTCACACACATTATACAGCTGCAAAATGCTTTGAGATAACTGTCCACTGTATACATACATTAAAGATTATTTAAAATACATTTATGCATTCAGCAGAGGCTTTTATCCAAACCAACTTTTAGTGAATTAAGGCTAACATTTCTTACTAAACATGT
Source organism: Carassius gibelio (assembly GCF_023724105.1). Classification (NCBI taxonomy): domain Eukaryota; kingdom Metazoa; phylum Chordata; class Actinopteri; order Cypriniformes; family Cyprinidae; genus Carassius; species Carassius gibelio. The sequence continues at coordinate 19,660,051 of NC_068408.1, read as the reverse complement.
TGCTTGGGAATCAAACCCACAACCTTTTGTGTTACTAACACAATGCTCTACCACTGAGCTAAATCAGTTTCAAGCCTTTCAGAACAGTATGACTTTTACATACACAACACTGTCTGGCCATCACAGGAAAAACTCCTCAGCAGATATTAATATTGCATTATTAATAGAGGCATTAATATTATCAGGTGGAAATATGTTTTATCTAATTTTCCTTCTCAGAAACTATTCTACAATCTGTCTTGTCTTAGAAAGTAACAAAAAGTGTAAATGTAATCTGTGGACCTGTTCCAAATAGGACATGACAGCCGGGGCATCTTATTTCTCCAACCAATTTTCATCAGTACAAAGTTCAAGACAATAATGGATAGAGAGAAAGACGGAGAGCGAGAGATAATGAGCTGTTTACCTTTTTTCCTGCGGCTTCATTTAACTTTTCAACGAGTCTCAGTTTCAGAGTTTGATGAATCAAGATAGACAGCTTTTGGAGTTGCAAAGTAGCTAAAAATAAGTCTGTGGTTCTTACTGCAAAAATTAAAATAAAATATTAAAATAAAATTGTATTATGCAGAATGTAATGATGCATTGGCAGAATATGAAATGTTAAAAATAGGCATTTTAAAAAATTAAAAAATTAGCTTAAAATCAACCTTTAAAAGGGACAAAACACTTACCATATCTTTTCTGATCAAACCCATACATTTTAGTGCACATTCACCTCTTTTCATTTTTGGGTGAACTATCCCTTCACTGACAGTTAGTTGACAAAAGTTACTTATAGTTTGTAGAATGTCTAAAGTGGACTAACCAAGGGGCAAAAGTAATTCTTGACATGCAATAATGTGAACAGTTTGTAATCAGATCTGATTGATAAAGACAGGATCTTTAGTCATTTTGTTGGAGAGAGCTTACAGAAATCCCTTAGGGTTTCTTTGGATGAAAATCCTTGCCATATTTTATAATACCTGCCATATTTTCTGGTCATTTACCCCTTTCACAAATGCTGCTATAATTAACTAGAACAAGGAATGCCATCATGACATTCGTCAAATGAGTACTAGGAATAAACAGAATCATGCTTGTACTAATTTAGGATGGAAAATCGTACCAATGTCCTGCAGGTAGTTAGGAGACATGAAATCAAAGAGTAAATTATTGGGAATAAAGCTAAATTGTTCTATACGTTAAAACACCAAGGGGACTGGACAGCACACTGTACATTTCCGAGCAATATCATAAATTCTCTATGAAAGCAGACTAACACTAATGTCTGCCATACTTTAATTACTTCAGCTCCTCTGTGGAACTCTTACCAATAGCCTACATTCTTGCCATTTCTATGATTGTACATGGGCACAAAATGGGATTATACATTTACTTAAATGGACGGTTTCGCAGTAGGGTTTGCTTCAGTCGGGCACTGCGGAGCAATCTGACAGTGTGCAGTTTTAGTCAAAGTAGACTAGTTCGTAGTCGCTCATTGTGAAGCGAAGCCATTGTGTGGCTAAATTAAGCAATTCAAAGAACCAGTCTGCAACCCTCACCCGAGCCCCAACCGACCCACAAAGCAGCACCACAAAAGTGTCTTTCCTTACAGAGGACCTTTGTGCTTATAGTTAAGATTATCTGGCCTTTTTCATGGTATGGTGAACTACTTGATTGGGCCATTGCTGTCCAATTGCCTTCACTCGAGACACCCAAAGAGGGACGAGTGGAGCCTCAGATCAGCAGTGAGAGAATTTCCGACACTAAGCTCCATTGCCACTTTGTTTCACTACTTTACAGACTTGTAGAAGGGGAATGAGTGCAAAACTAAGCAGCTGAATCCTGCTTTGTTTAGATGCAAAAGCTGTTCCATTACTGTCAATGGTGTGTGCCCCAGCGTCCTGGATCTGTGTGTTTGTGCAAGTAAAATAGGATGTAGTGGATCTACACTGGCATGTTTTTTTTAAATGTGAAAAAAACAGTGGTGTGTGTGCACATTTGTGTGCTGTGTAGGTGCCACCATTACATAAGTGCCTCCTGCTGTCCTGAGGGGGGTGAAAACAAGGAGCTGCAGCTCAAAACGTCTTTTAAACAGGCCTAGACCGAATCTGAAAGGCTTTTTCTGCAATGATTTGGGAAAGTCTGCAGGAACATATTTAAGGATGGTAAAATTGTGTACATTTTTGAGCCAAGGGTCATTTTAATAAAATGAAGTTGCATGACTGTAGAGTGTTTGACTGACTAAAATAATAATAATAATAATAATAATGAAAATGTAAAAAATATATGTATATATTTAAATTTGGCAAAAAATATCTAATTTAAAAAATATATAAAATGCAGTAAAAATTATTCTAATCATTCTAATACGCTGATTTAGTTAAAAAAAATCTTATTATCAATGCTGAAATCACTTAATATTTTTGTGGAACTGTCTTGTTTTAGGATTCTTTGATGAAAAGAAAGTGCAAGCAAACATAATTTATTTGGAACAATGTAAAAGTTTTTAAGGTCACTTTTGATCAATTCAATGCTTTCTTGAGGAATAAATGTATTAACATCCCTTAAAAAGGTACTGACCACAATTGCTGGTTCCCTTTCATAAACAGGATGCATTTAAAATATAGGAAGCTATATAAAATACACACACAGTAAACTTAGCACTCATTTTTCACTCACACTGCTGGTCAAGGACAGGCTGTCCCAGTGCTATATGGGAATTTTCTCTGTGGAGTTGGACCATTACAATTTCTCCATCATCAGCTGCTTTGATACTAACTACTATCTCAAAATAGAATGCTAAGCACCTACAGTATACAGACCACAGCAAGTGAAAGACCTAAATTGTTCTTACATCTCAAAGCTGATGAGGAAATACCCGAGGACTGCTCCAAATGAGACAGTGACTAAATGATTTCATTCTCTTTCTTGAGATGCTGATAGAAGGATTCTCAGTGGAACCTGCAGAAAACTGGGAGGACGTATAATGAAGAAGCATTTAAAGGGGAAGATAAAGAAATGGTGCCCTAGGAAGGCTAGTTTACATTCATCTACAGTGAAGGTGATAGGATCTAAATTGAGGAAGTGGGGCATAAAGAGTTCTCTCTGTGATGTTATTGAAATCCATGGTCCAAACAGAGATAAAACTGTGCTTTATCACAGAATGAGGCACAATCCATCTGCATCTCACATAACACTGCCGCTACACAACACAGACACACACACACACACTTTCCCTGCTTGTGTTGTACTTAATAGAGCAGGTGTCAGCATTAGGCCATGACAACACAGAGTTTGCAGCCTCCAAACAAATGCAAGGACATACAAGCACTGACAGCTGTTAACTGGGTGCAAACGCACTTTCAGCAGTTTGCAAGACTGACTATAGTGACATTTTGCGCCCACCACAGGGAAAACTCAAGCCATTTCAAACTTTACTATAATAATTTCTTTTCTGTCAGTGGATTTTTAATAGTGTACAGTGCTGGTGTGCTGTGGACTAGAAATATGGGTGATGGGTAAGTGTTTGTTGTCATAATATTACACCTCTAAATATTATTATAATACATAAAATGTGATAACAAAATGGAATCTATAGCTGATTTTGAGGTGAAATCTATGAAATTCTGCAGAAAAACATGGTGTGCTAAAAGTCTGATTTATACTGAAAATACAAAAACATAAGTGATACTAGTGTTACTGTAGTGATATATGAAACAATGTGTAGATATCTAGTTGGCAAGGACATCTAATATAATAAGTGTAGCAGTCATTGTGTATAATGTACAGTTAGTCAGTCACAAATAAACAGAATGTAAGATATTCAATTCTACAGTGTGATCTTTTTGTAGCTGAAAAGAGCATGCCTGAAATTGATCAGCGCATTAAACTACTTCATGGATTTTTCCTCTCTTGCTCATTCGGCAGCATTACGGAATGATTTGCTCAAATTACATGGGTGGATTCATCAATAAGTGACGTAACACTTGGACTAAAGTGGGCTAAGAATTGGGCCTCTTCCATCCCGTGAAGCACAGGCCTGTAGTGTGCCACTGTTATGTCCCTAAATTCAGCAGGGGAAAGAATGAATGCTTTTGGTAAGCTATGGAAATGTTATGCTTGGCTGAGATGGCACTTACAGCCACAAGTTCCCATGGATGATGCATTGATGGCTGCACAAATATGGTATTGTTCACCAAAACAGGCTTCCTGTTCTTTAACTTGTGATGGGCGTATTTGCACACATTTATTCATCTTTTGGTTATTTTTTTACACTTTTTTTTACACTTTAAATTGCAATTGCTTTTCCTTTTTTTCTGAGCAAATTATAATATATGCTAAAATTGGTACATCTCCCCCTCTAATCTTCATTTGGATTTTCATTTAGACATTATTTAATATATTTATTATAAAGTATTTTCTTCATGGGAACTATTGGCTGACTTTACAATTTGAGTGATTTCAGGGCTTTCTGTCTTTGCAGGAACATTTGTTTCAGTATAATCTATGCAAATCCTGACTTACACACAGAATGTAGTTATTGTTCAGTGGCATTTTGGTAAGAGTGAACTGTAAAGCATTGTCATTATTCTGAGCGAATTATAGATACAACTCTTTCCAAGAAATGTACTCATCCAGAGTGAGCAAAAAGTCTGGCAAAATCACTCTGGACCCTTCACTCTCTCCTTGAACTGTTGCCGCCTGGACGACGCTACAGAGCTTCGACCAACAGAACGACCAGACACACGAACAGTTTCTTCCCTCAGGCAATCCATCGCATGAACACTTGACAATAACTGTGGAACACACAACACTATTTATACACTCATACACTGATTTATCTAACACACACACTTAGTTTACACATCAAATTTGCACATAATTTACCTGTACATACAAAACTGTCTATTGGAATATACCTGCACATGCAATTGTAAATTTGTATATTTTTATTTCTTATTTACTTGTTCTTTATTTTTTAATTTATTCTGTGTTTTTGTTCTGTCGCTGTCATTCTGTTGCACTGTGGAAGCTTCTGTCATGAAAACAAATTCATCGTATGTGTAAAAATACCTGACAATAAAGCTCGTTCTGATTCTGATTATCTGGAGTAAATTCAATCAAATTGGGTAGATTATTATAGTTACAATCTTTCAATCAGTGAAAAATGATTTCGAAATCATCAAAAATAGGGTTTTGCATGGGGAAAGTTAGTATTTTTTCTGCTGTGTTTACAGAATATTTGGACTAGTAATATTTAATCATAATACGTAAGTTATAATCACAACAGTTAAATAAAGAAGATATTAATACTGAGTAACATACATTATAGACAAAATATTACCAGTTACTTTGTGTGTTTTGGTCTGCAAACAGTTTACTGACATGAGTCTCAGTTCAACAAACAGTTTTTGCATGAATCAGCATTTTGAATGAATTGGTTACATAAATGATTCAGTGTCTCATTAATAAAGTCCCCTTTGTTCTTTATTGAATCAGAAATCAGAAGATGGGTGAGTGATTTAAATTAGAAAAAAAATAATATTTTAAAAAAAGTTTAATTTTTTTGTAATTTATTAAAAAAGTGAAACTTTCATATATTCTAGATTAATTACGTGTTAAGTATAACATTTCAAAAGGTTTTTTATATTATTATTAGAGCTCACGAAAGTCAAAAATACAGAATTTCAAAATATTAGAATATTTATATTTGATTTTCATTAAATGACGATCCCTACAGTATAAATTCTGGGTATCTCTTGCTCTTTACCACAATAATGGGTTAAGACTGCTTACTAGGTAATGGTCCAGAAGATTTTCATTGACACCCTCAACAAAGAGGGTAAGTCACAGAAGATCATTACTGAAAGGGATGGCTGTTCACAGAGTGCTGTATCAAAGCATATTAAATGCAAAGTTGCCTGGAAGGAAGAAATTGGGTAGGAAAAGGTGCACAAGCAACAGGGATGACTGCAAGCTTGAGAATACTGTCAAGCAAAGCTGATTCAAACACTTGGGAGAGCTTCACAAGGAGTGGACTAAAACAGGAGTCAGTTCATCAAGAGTCACCACACTCAGACGTCTTTAGGAAAAGGGCTACCAAGCCACTTCTGAAACAGAAACAATATCAGAAGCATCTTACCTAAGCTCAAGAGAAAAATAACGGGACTGTTGCTCAGTGGTCCAAAGTCCTGTTTTCAGATTAAAAAAAAAATTCATTTAGCATTTCATTTGGAAATGAAGGTCTGGAGTCTGGAGGAAGATTGGAGAGGCTCAGAATTCAAGATGTTTAAAGTTCAGTGTGAAGTTTCTGAAATCAGTTTGAATTTTGGGTGCTGTGACATTTGCTGGTGTTGCTCCATTGTATTTTATCAAGTCCGAAGTCAATGCAGCCATCTACCAGGAGATTTTGGAGCACTTTATGCTTCCATCTGCTGACAACCTTTATAGAAATTCTGATTTCCTTTTCCAGCCAGACTTTAGCACCTGCACAGTGCCAAAATCACTTCCAAGTGGTTTGCTGACCATGATATTGCTGTGCTTGATTGGCCAGCAAGTGCATAAATGAACATACTTTAAAGATTTTTTATTTTTTTTGATTGATTGATTGATCTCAGGAAATATTCAAAGATTTTGAGATACTGTACTTTTGACGTTACAATTTTGGACATGCTACCATACCATGAATGCATAAATTTGCACAGTCAACGTGTAACCTGTCACCATCACCCAAACTTTCAATCATCCTGTCACAGTTACAATCCTCATATACTTATACTTCACTTATTTTATTTTTATTTAAACACACTACATAAACAATTATTTTGCTATTGTGCTGTTCATATCTTTACAAAAGTTAAGTTTGTTCCAGATGAAATATAACACATAATAAATCACATTTAAACAGTAAATAATAATGTTTCATCAGGTTAGATATTGATTATTAATAACACCTCTTGGGGAGTCTCTTCAACCATCAATCTCACGAATACCTGTCATGTTTGTAATTCTTATTATTTGTGTTTTTAGTCCTAAACCGAAATCTCCTCCAAAACATGATGAGCAGTCAGTAATATCAGCCTTTAAACTGTGCGTTGATCCACACTTAAAAACAGTATCTAACAAAACAGTAATTTTTTTTTCTGAGAAATTTTTTTAAATAATGTGCCTTGGGACACATTTATTTGAATCTTATGTTATCAGCATTTTTATAACAAATTGGTTGAATAAATGATTCAGTGACTTATTTGCAAAGTTCCTTGTTTTTTGTTCCTTAATAAAAAAGCATTTTTGAATGAATTGTTTAAATGAATGATTCAGTGATTCTCGCATAAAGTCACTAGTTTTGTTTCTGAATGAATCAGTGTTTTTGAACAAATCAGTTGAGAAAATGATTGTATTACTCATATTGACATTAGTTTCTGTGTTGTGTCATAGTTACATTAAAATGATCTGGCAAAGATGCACTGTTCTCTCAAGACCAGGAACAGTGAATGTTTTAAACTACATGAGACAAGGGTGAGACTGAGGGTAAAGGGTAAAAAAAAAGCTATTTAAAGATGTTAGGAAGACTCAAGGGAGGTTGTCGTTCATTCAAGTATATAAGTTCAAATCTCAGCACTACTGGTCTTAGGTGGGCTGTTTCTAGAAACCCATCTGGGAGTGGGCAGATGAGGGTGAAGCACTGGAGTAAGAGCGCTGATCCTTCAATGCACTGATGAGAGGAGACAGGTTAGAGGCAAGGGAGCATCTGTTTTTAGTGTTTCCTCCCTCTGTTTCACCTTCATGTCCCTCCGCTTTAGTACTCAGACCAGTGAAGGCCCATTCAAGCTGTCTTACAGACACTTTAAAGTTTGTAAGTTTGCTTCAGGACAAACAACAACAACAGCTAGAGTTCTGTATTTTGTAGTGTAGTACTGGGCTGTAAAGTACTTTCTTCATTAGTATACTTAAATGTGCTTTTGGGTATCATTTGTTTAGGACCCAATTTTTTTACTCTTATTGAGTTGACAGGTCAATTTAATGTTATTTATTTCACGTTTATGTAAAATGTAATTTGTTATGATCACCCATCCCCACACCTCATCAGTCACCATAGCACAATCTTAGAGCTAAAGCAAAACATTTCAATTATAAGATATAACCGTCACTGAAGATGGATAAACCTCATAATGAACATGGTTAACGACTGGATTTTAAACAACTATGACAGATAATAAAACAGCAAATGAGAAACAATCATGAAAGCAGCTGCTGAAAGATTTCAGGTGTCAGAATGTAGGTTTCAGTTGGACTTCTGGTGTGTCCTCCAGATGCATTACCTCTAATTCATAAAGTTATATTATTTTTCATTAATTAAAAATTAACCTAAGCAACCCAAATCTCAAACAAACATGATCATTGTCAGTGAGTTTTCCCTCACTAGATCCTTATGTAATCGCCAGTAGGGGATCTATAAAGGAAAACACATTAAAAGCTGTTAAGCAATGTCAGAGCTGTTAACCCGAAATGTCCTTATGCTCTTGATTTAGTGGAGTGGTCTGCAATGGCTTTTAGCCTCGGCTGCATTTGTTTCCTGTCTGTAACTGTGAATGTGGGGAGGTGAATATGCTGTGAACCCAAAACACAACTGGATCTTATGTGTTAGCATAGTTATTTATGTGTTTATGAGTTTACATATGCGTGACTGCGCTCACATTCATTTAGTGACTGCAGGGATGGGAACTGAGGTTAACCCCTCAACAGCTGTGTGTTTGTCATCCCTGGCGTTTGTACATCCACATGGGAAGAAAACTCCAAGAACTCTTCGGTACATGCAGCTGTTCACTTCTTTTTCTTCGCACTATCCACCCACTTCATCTCTCTCCAGTGGGCTTTCATCAGGAAGAAAAACAAACCCTTGCAGTCTCAATCAGTCACTTAAAAGCTTTCATTTGTAATACTGAAGGAGTACGGGTGATACGAGACATGTGGAAATACTGAGATATAAACAGCTGCAGGTTGGATCTTAACTGCTGCATTAAAAACCCATCAAGGCTGTTTTCACTTTAAGCTAATTTTCCATAAGAAAAAAAAATCTTAAAGTTTAAATCTCATTTTAATATATCAGTTTTTCCCTAGACGACAATGAGATCAAATTGAGACTTTTGACAGGGCTTCTGCTTCTTAGATTGTTTTCTCAAAAGATCTCAGTGTTTCATCAATGGCTCTTAACTACAGAACCTCAGCAAACTTTTAGGGGGCTGCAGGATGACTTAAAAAATCAGTAAATTATTATTAATATCTTGAAATACTCGAATCTAAATGAAATCTGCAAACACAAAGCATGCATTTTACCTAGTATTTACAACCGTTCCCACAATGCCTTAGTCTGTCTCCTGAGCCTCCAGCAGATGTGGGGTTTCGATTCCTCACTGTGTCATTAGTGAGGCCCTGCTTCAGTTCAGAATGACACATGAAGAAAAGAAAACCTCTGTGCCAGGGACAGAGATTATGTGTCTCAGATCATAATACAAGAGTCATGCTCAAATTTCTTAAGCATATGTGAAGCAGACAAGCAGACATTTACATTAAAGGGGTCTTATGATGTGATTTCAGTTTTTCCTTTCTCTTTGGAGTGTTACAAATCAGCTACTGTAAGTATGTTTTGTTCTTAGTTTAAGTATTTGCTATTGACTGTTCTAATGCAGAGTTTTGCGCGTTGTGTGTGCGTGTGTGTGAGAGAAAGGGAGAAAAAGAGACAGGGTCACACAGTGGAGTCAGTTGTCTTAACCGTCCGTGGCTTGTCTACTGCAAATACATACGAGCTTCATCACTGTGTCTGTCACGTGACTGTTCCTCTTTCAAGCTTGAACTGATGGTAAAACTAAGGACATTATTAACTGTCTTTACATTTATTTTTGAAAGTTGAAGCTCACTATTATGGAAAGGGGTGTTACATTTAAGACGAGTGCTTGCGGTGTTCGACCAATAACAATGCACTGGGTCAGTTGGCCAATCAGAGCAACTGAGGACCTACAATAATGTACAGTATTTGAAAAACAATGTTTGTTTTTTTTTTTACATTAAAGCATGTCAACATATTCTGTTACACCAAATACACAAAATAATGATCTTTAAAAAAGCATCATATGACCCCTTTAAGATAAAGCATTGAGAGAGAATCAGTATGTCTTTAGCATTGTACAAGGGTCAGAACTGCTATATTTTATCATTTCACCTTTTAATTTGTGTGTTCAGAGCACCGTTACTCTGTTTACTGAAAACTGCTGATGTTTCAGATAACATGGTTCAGTGAGTGGACAAGAGGAAACAGAATAAACTGCTAAACAACAGTCACTAGTTTATCTGATTTGGAACCGAAGCACGGCATGCAACCAAATATATACAACTATATATATTTAGTTGTGGATATGCATATATAACTATGTCTATACATCTGTATTTTCTCAAAGCTTTTTTCAAGGTATATACAGTGGTGGCCAAAATGATAAGCTAAAAAAATGTTTTTAAGCCAGTAATTTTTATATTTTTCTGCAGTGTGTCAGTAGTAAATATCAGTTTACATTCCAAATACTAATTTTGCCATTAATTGTAATAATCCAGAGAGACTTTTGTTTGCAAAAGTCTGACAGCAGTCAGTGCTCCACACAGAGATCTGATCTCACTTTCATCAGTCTGTCTGGAATTAGATGAAGAAACAGAACAAACTGAGACAGACTCAATCCAGAAGAACTGTGGCAATGCAAAGCTACCTGAAAAACATGCGCAAATGAACCTAGGACAAAAGCTGTTTTAAAGGGGTCCTATTATGCTCTTTAACAAAGTCTTGATTTCATTTTGGGGGTGTACTAGAACATGCTCCAATGCTTGGTGGTTCGAAGTGTTCAAGTGTTAACCATCCATAGATATATATCTATCATGGTAATGTTATTGTTGTTGTTGCTGTTTTAGAAAGGAAGTCAACAACCGCTTAAAAACTGCATTTACTATGTCCAGATAAGTGCAACGGTAATATGTATTATGTTTATTGTTCTTTAATTCTAACATGAATTGCAATGAAACTGTTATACAGTTGAATTCATTTATACCATAGTCCAGTGTTTTGTGTGACTTGAAGTATTTGTGGCAGCATATATAAATAAGCAATTCATTCTCTGCCAGCAGGAGGCGCTGTTGGAGTGGGAGAGTTCAAGGCAAGTTCCTCTTCAGGAACTCGAGCTGTGTCAATGCGCTTTGGGGAACGCGCCCAGCGTGCGCGACTCTGAATATTGTGTGAAATCAGACCAATGGAAGAGCGTGACGTCACCGGCGGAGTGACGTAAGCGACCAGGAAGCTATAAAAGCACGTGCCACGCAGCTGGCGTCAGCTTCGCGTCTTTCAGCAAGCGCTCTGTGTGTGAATGTCAAACTGTTTGTCTGTGAGTCTTATTTACTGTTGTCTGTCCAGTTTAAGAGCTCCTAGACATGCCAGTCAAACACACTGACACTGGCGATTCCAAATCGCGTTATAGGCTGTGTGTTCCTCCCTGCCCAAGATATATAACGGGTGGGGATACACACAACCTTTGCGTGGTTTGCCTGGGTTTCGAAGCACGCTGAGTCGGCTCTCGAGGGGGCCGACTGCCCGCACTGTGAGCGTATGTCGGTGCGGCTGCTTCGTTCCCGGAGGGCCCTCTTCGAGGAGGGGGCCTTCGCCAGCGTTCCCCGCTGTGCTGGTCCCGCTTCTGCCGAGGCAGAACAGCGGCTGCACTTGTGGGGTTCGCAAGTGGATCTGGTGGAGGGAATGGAGACGGGCCAGTCCCTATCTCTTTCCACTTCTGCCAGATCTGGCACCCAATCCCTAGAGTCAGAAGCACGCACAGCGGTTCCTTCCACTCAGGGAGAGGGGTCGACGCTCCGCCTCTCTTCCTCCGATGAGGTTGACGTGGAGTCGCTCGACAGGGATTCGCCACCCCACTCGCCGCAGTATGAGGAGCTCTTGGAGGTGGATTACTCGCGCGGTGGCCAAGTTAAATATTGATTGGCCCGCCGAGAAAACAGCTGAACCGCAGGGAAGCAAGCTCGATGAACGCTTCCTGCGCACGAGTCAGCCACCTCCCAGCCGGGGCCTGCATGAAGAGATCGCCAGGTCGTGGAAACGTCCATTCTCGGCCCGTCTCTACATCCCCTCGTCAGACTACTATGGGAACGTAGTGGGGATGGGAGAGCACGGTTATAGAGCGATGCCCCGGGTGGAACAGATGCTCGCGAGCTATCTGTCCCCTGGCGCGGCATCGTCTCTAAAGGCCCCGGCATTGCCCTCAAAGCCACTCAGAGCAACATCGGCTTTGGTGGGCAAAGGGCCAGTATTCAACGGGGTCGTTCAGACAATAGTCGGCCTCAGGCAGGGTCTGGTTATGGAACAGGAAGTGAAAACCCTATTAGAGGAGGAGGCCATCGAGGTGGTCCCTCCTCAAGACAGGGAGTCCGGATTTTACAGCCGGTATTTCATAGTTCCAAAGAAGGATGGGGGGCTGCGTCCGATTATAGACTTGAGCCACCAACAGGAGAGGAAGAATTGTATAAACTTGTTAAATCATCTAAACCAACAACATGTATGTTAGACCCTATACCATCTAAGCTCCTAAAAGAGGTGCTTCCAGAAGTCATAGGTCCTCTTCTGACTATTATTAATTCCTCATTGTCATTAGGATATGTCCCCAAAACCTTCAAACTGGCTGTTATTAAGCCTCTCATAAAAAAACCACAACTTGACCCCAGAGAACTTGTTAATTATAGACCAATCTCGAATCTCCCTTTTCTGTCCAAGATACTACAAAAGGTGGTATCCTCACAATTATATTCCTTCTTAGAGAAAAATGGTATATGTGAGGATTTCCAGTCAGGATTTAGACCGTATCATAGTACTGAGACTGCTCTCCTTAGAGTTACAAATGATCTGCTCTTATCATCCGATCGTGGGTGTATCTCTCTATTAGTTTTATTGAATCTTAGTGCTGCGTTTGACACAATTGACCACAACATTCTTTTGCATAGACTTGAACACTTTGTTGGCATCAGTGGAAGTGCATTAGCATGGTTTAAATCGTACTTATATGACCGCCACCAGTTCGTAGCAGTGAATGAAGATGTATCATATCGATCACAGGTGCAGTATGGAGCACCTCAAGGCTCAGTACTAGGGCCGCTACTCTTCACGCTTTATATGTTACCCTTGGGAGATATCATCAGGAAACATGGTGTTAGCTTTCACTGTTATGCTGATGATACTCAGCTCTATATTTCCTCGCAGCCCGGTGAAACACACCAATTTGAAAAACTAATGGAATGCATAGTCGATATAAAAAATTGGATGACGAGTAATTTCTTACTGCTAAATTCAGAAAAAACAGAGGTGTTAATCATAGGGCCTAAAAACTCTGCTTGTAATAACCTAGAACACTCTCTAAGACTTGATGGTTGCTCTGTCAATTCTTCGTCATCAGTTAGGAACCTAGGTGTGCTACTTGATCGCAATCTTTCCTTAGAAAGCCACGTTTCTAGCATTTGTAAAACTGCATTTTTCCATCTCAAAAATATATCTAAATTACGGCCTATGCTCTCAATGTCAAATGCAGAAATGTTAATCCATGCATTTATGACTTCAAGGTTAGACTATTGTAATGCTTTATTGGGTGGTTGTTCTGCACGCTTGGTAAACAAACTACAGCTAGTCCAAAATGCAGCAGCAAGAGTTCTTACTAGAACCAGGAAGTATGACCATATTAGCTCGGTCCTGTCCACACTGCACTGGCTCCTTATCAAACATCTTATAGATTTTAAAATATTGCTTATTACTTATAAAGCCCTGAATGGTTTAGCACCTCAGTATTTGAATGAGCTCCTTTTAAATTATACTCCTCTACGTCCGCTACGTTCTCAAAACTCAGGCAATTTGATAATACCTAGAATATCAAAATCAACTGCGGGCGGCAGATCCTTTTCCTATTTGGCGCCTAAACTCTGGAATAACCTACCTAACATTGTTCGGGAGGCAGACACACTCTTGCAGTTTAAATCTAGATTAAAGACCCATCTCTTTAACCTGGCATACACATAACATACTAATATGCTTTTAATATCCAAATCCGTTAAAGGATTTTTAGGCTGCATTAATTAGCTAAACTGTAACCGGAAACACTTCACATAACACTGTACTTTCTACATCATTAGAAGAATGGCATCTACGCTAATATTTGTCTGTATCTGTCTTATTCCGAGGTCACCGTAGCCACCAGATCCAGTCCGTATCCAGACCAGATGGTGGATCAGCACCTAGAAAGGACCTCTACTGCCCTGAAAGACAGCGGAGACCAGGACAACTAGAGCCCCAGATACAGATCCCCTGTAAAGACCTTGTCTCAGAGGAGCACCAGGACAAGACCACAGGAAACAGATGATTCTTCTGCACAATCTGACTTTGCTGCAGCCTGGAATTGAACTACTGGTTTCGTCTGGTCAGAGGAGAACTGGCCCCCCAACTGAGCCTGGTTTCTCCCAAGGTTTTTTTCTCCATTCTGTCACCGATGGAGTTTCGGTTCCTTGCCGCTGTCGCCTCTGGCTTGCTTAGTTGGGGTCACTTCATCTACAGCGATATCGTTGACTTGATTGCAAATAAATGCACAGACACTATTTAAACTGAACAGAGATGACATAGCTGAATTCAATGATGAACTGCCTTTAACTATCATTTTGCATTATTGAGACACTGTTTTCCAAATTAATGTTGTTCAGTGCTTTGACACAATGTATTTTGTTTAAAGCACTATATAAATAAAGGTGATTGATTGATTGATTGACTTGAGGGTCTTAAATCGTTCAGTTATGAGACTAAAATTCAGAATGCTCACAATCAAGCATGTTGTAGCACTGATCAGGTCCTAGTACTGGTTTTTCACAATAGATCTCAAAGACGCATATTTTTACATATCCATCCTTCCACAACACAGGAAGTTTCTGAGGTTCGCTTTCGGGGGCGAAACCAAAATTGAGTACTTCCCTTTGGCCTTGCATTCTCAACCCAAACGTTCACAAAATGTGTAGACGCGGCTCTGGTTCCCCTGCGCATGCAGGGCATCCGCATTCTCAACTATATCGACGATTGGTTGATCTTAGCTCAGTCAGAGCAGGCTGCGGTTCGGCATCGAGATGTCGTCCTCGCACATATGGGGGAGCTGGGTTTGAGACTGAACGCCAAGAGGAGTGTGCTTTCTCCGGTTCAGAGAACCACCTATCTAGGCGTAGTATGGGATTCGACCGCGATGCCGGCACGATTGTCCCCTACTCGTATCGAGTCAATCCGCATCTCAGTCGAGAGAGTCAAAGAAGGCCAGTCACTCACTGTAAAACAATTTCAGAGATTGTTGGGTCTGATGGCAGCTGCTTCCAACGTGATACCTCTTGGCCTGCTGTACATGAGGCCCCTACAGTGGTGGCTCAAGACCAAGGGATTTTCCCCGAGGGGCAATCTACTTCGCACTATCAAGGTCACGCGGCGCTGCCTACGTGCCTTAGACATGTGGAAGAAACCTTGGTTCTTGAAACAGGGCCCGGTGCTGGGAGCTCTTTGTCGCCGTGTGACGCTAGCGACAGATGCATCCCTCACTGGCTGGGGTGCAGTGAGGGTCTGTGGAGCGATCACCATCAAACATGGCATATCAATTGTCTAGAAATGCTAGCAGTTTTTCTTGTACTGAAGCACTTCCTCCCAGACCTGAGGGGTCACCATGTGTTGGTGCGCACCGACAACACATCGGTGGTCTGTTATATCAACCACCAGGGAGGTCTGCGTTCGCGCCCTTTGTACAAGCTGCAAACTCCCAGAGCAAACTCCTCTCATTAAGAGCAGTATATATTCCTGAGAAACAAAATATGGGAGCAGACATACTGTCGTTCAGTGTCAAGTGATCCTTCAGAAATCATTCTAATATGCTGATTCGTTGCTCAAGAAACATTTATTATTTTTATCAATGTTATCAATGTTTATCAATGTTGAAAACAACTGAAATAGAAATCTTCCGTGACCTTAAACGTCTTTACTGTCACTTTTGATCAAATTAATGCGCCCCGTTTAATAAAATTATTTGAACTGAAATTATTTGACTGAAAAAAAAATTATCATACTGACCCTTAAATCGGAGAATGTGTAGCCTATTTATACAGGTTTTATAGCAGTCAAGCACTTTATTTATAGCAGTCAAGCCCCTGACTAAAGCTCAACCAAGCCAGCAGGTGTCAGTGTATTTGACTCTGGACTGGTCTCTAGTAATCCTGTGTGAACTTTACTTCAGGACAGCACTGTTGATACAGGTCTATACAGTTGACCTTGTGACACACTGCTATCTGCTTCCACTGGCACACTGAGTATGCCTGTATTGTTCACTGGGTTAATTCCCTCTGGAACATCCTCTGAGAGATAAACACCCAGTGAGATGATCTCTAAACCGGGGTTTTTTTGCAGCAGGATCATCTAACTCAATTAAAGTTTACTCCATTAGTGGTCAGAACTCAAAGAGTAAGCTTGTGTCTGATCTCTCTGGAGACAGGAAGTAGATCACATCGATGGGATGGGATGTTGCAGCTGCTTTTACACATATTCAATAAATTAAATAGTGAAATAAAAATTCTAATTCTAAACTGAGATTTACGTGTTTACCTTACAGACAGAACAGAGTCTGAGCACTGTGTTTTGAAAAAAAAAAAAAACTTCTTTCTCTTTTCTTTCCGATGCTTGATTGAATTCATGCAGAAAAGTAAGTTAGAAGAAAATAAGTACCTCACTTTGTCAAGAAAACTGTATTGCTGCAAGGATCCAGACTCAGTGCACTGAGTGACAAACAGAAGGATCTAACTTTTGAATGTAAATTTTACAGCACCAGCCCTGAGGAGCTGAAGCATCTGATTTGCTGAGACAAACATATTCGAGGGAGAGACCACACGGTTCAAAAAGAGGTACGTTTTCACTATTTCATTATCTTTATGCTCACTTTCAGTGATCCCTTTACATGATCCGGTGACATTATTAATTCAATAAAGCATTCCTTACCAAAAATGACAAATATTAATAATTCTAGTATAGTATAAGTATAACGGTTGTGACACAACAATCTTTTCGTTATCAGTAAGATCAAATAGGCCCGATTAAAAATCATACATCCATTACCAACTGTCCAAAATGATGCCTCGTCTAAAATCGTTTCATGCAGTTCTTGAATCTTACACGGATGACCACTAGATGGCGCAATATTTTCATTAAAAAAAAAAAAAAATCAGTGTTAGGAGAGACTTTTGCAGAGAGAGTCTCCCGGAATTTATTGTAGTCAGTGCTATTCTATTACCAAATACCCATGAGAGATGTGATGCTTTGAGATGTAAAGGCACCTTTCTGAAAACATCTCCTCATACTTCCCCCTTATAGCTTCTATGATAAGGCAACTGTAATGGGATCCTGCATGTCTATCATCTTCAGAGGAGTAACATCTATTTTTTTTTTGAAAATAGTTGAGAAAGTACATGTCACTAAAAAAATCTCGTGATGAACAGCCTGTTCGTCTTGTTGAGGGTGTTGCCTGCAAAACAAACAACACATCTGACACAGACAAACAGGCAGAATGAAAAGAGAAAGCAAGACTTAGTAAATGTCAATATATTGTAATTTGTTATTGCCACGTGTTAACAAAAGGAAAATCTTTACAGACCAGACATGCATATAAACCATGTCAAGAAATGAACTGGTGAGTTAACTCGTACAGGAAACCCTACAGAATAGAATTACTAGGTACACTATCAGCATAAACGTCTTCTGCAATTCTCCACCTACAATTCACCGCGGCACCTGGACATTTGATATTTAAAAAAAAAAACATTGTTTTGTTGCTTGGTGACCCGTATGTTGCACAGCAGGGTTGCCTTCAGACATTGTTTTGCCAGTCCCAGAGAGGTTACCTGGAAATATCCTGCACAACAGAGCACCGCCTAATGAGTCCGTGATACCTGAACGGGTCCAGTGTTGCCAAGCCCACGGTTTTCCCGCGAAATCGGACTACTGTAACACTGTTACGCAAGTTGAAGTACCCCAATTACGTGATATTTATTACATAAAGTGCCGGGGACCCCGCTCAAAATGCGATATGTGGATAGATATCATAGATTTGAGTTGTAATTGGGTGGGTTTTTTGTTGTCATAACTTGGCAACCCCCATATTACAGTAATTCTAGCGCTCCAGCGGTTTCCACCACGGATCACTGCACTTCAACCTTTAACACAGGGCACCTTTAACGTATTATGCACAGCTGGAGATCACCACAGTGCGTCATAAGGAAGTGACATAACAGATAAGCTATAAAATTTTCAAGCAAATAAAGGTAGCCTAAATGGAAAGTGCAAAAGGGCATTATGAATCACGAGTGACACGGTTTCGACTTCTTTTGTTTGTGCCATCATAAATGCTATCAGCTGAATAGTATGGTGTGACTGAGAACAAATGATATGGTATGTTTGTCCAGAAGCAGTGAATCATCAGTTTGTCAGAGATTAGTCTAACAGAAGCTTATGTTTTCATATAGCCTATTTATTAAATATGATAAATCATGATAAAATTCCACACGGTCAGTATAAGCGTTCCACATTTTGATCATCAGTATTCGATTACTGAGTTTTGAATTCCCTAAGGTATTTAGATTTATTTATGACGCGGATAAAATACATATAATCATTTATTAATCAGTTATCATTTTGACTTAACACTTTTCCTTATTTAAAAGCTGAAATGTGAAATTGACCATTTTTATAAAACCTTTTAAAAGTTTTATTAGAAACTTTTTGTAAGTGTTAGATAAAATGTCATGTCATGTCGTCATATAAAATCTGGACATCATTTGTAATGTTAAGTAGTGTTTATGCAAACAAATGTTATATATATATATGTGTGTGTGTGTGTGTGTGTGTGTGTGTGTGTGTGTGTTTGTGTGTGTGTGTGTGTGTGTGTGTGTGTGTAAAACATTTCCAGCACATTTTGACAATACTGTGACAATAGCCTACTGATAACTGATCATTTTGGTCATTATAATTGTTATAAAAGATTTTCATACCATTTAATTTCTAGTCAGTGTGTTATCTGACTATGATAAAGCCTAAACCAGAGCACCGTTGCTATAAATTAAAAACAAAAAAGAAAGGGGACCATTTCTGTTTGCAAACCACTATAAGAGAGCACTGACAAAATGTGCTCAAATTTCCTGTCATTTAGCCAGGAAAGATGCATAGATCACGGTCACATCTGTTGTTGTTTGGCAAAATTTCACAGGGGATGAAATGCAGTCATTTTGCTTGATATTTGTGATTTTTCAGTGGGTTTAATGCTCATGCAGAATCACCACATTGAAAGCTTTTTGCTTCTGTGTGAGTTGTGCTTCATGTATACAGACCTTAGTCAGGGTAGCATTATCTAGCCAAATCTTTGACAGGAATGAAAACGAGGCTGTGAGGGACTGTACTGTTGTTTAACACAACATATCATTATTCAGCTGATTAATCATTTCTGAAAAAAATAGTAATAATTAGTTTTGAAAGTTGTTAGTTGTGAAAATGACACAATCTAGGACCCCTTATACAGTGCTTTTAAGACTGTTAGTCCATCCCTCACAGGCTCACAGGTATCGCCATATTTAATTGTTGACAGGAATGAAAACAAAGCTTCAAGGGTGCATTCAATGGATTGCACGATTGACAACGTACCAGTTAACGTTTTTTTTCTTAATACCTCTATTAAAATCCCTATGAAACAGTTTTAATAGTTGTGAGCTTACGTGACCTCGAACCTTTATACAGTGTGTACCATTGTAAAGACCAACCCTCGCGGCCTCATTGTCATCTGCTAAATTCAATATGGTATCTAACCTCTGAAGGTCTATACAAGTCCAAACCTTAACTTTAGAGGTTACTGAAACGTTTGAAAACCCAGCTAAAACAGCTATTTATATGTAACAGTGATGTATACGTTTATGTAGCACATAGGCTACTTTTAAGACACCTCAACCTTGGCTCGATTTCTTTTTTAGATGATTCAAATCTTCATTTGCCCCATAATTCAAACCATGGATGTCCCTGGAGTGCAATGCTTTCATTGAGACCTTTTAGTAAAGTACAGAACAGAATAATGCAGTCATAATGGGTCACTTTCTTGAGACTCCAGCAACACAAAACCACACTCCTCCTCACGTACAAACACCGCTTATCTCCCGCTCTCTTATCCTGTATCATTCCACCAGGCGATAACCAACATAATGGCCAGCATAACCGCACCTTCTGTAGTCATGTGACATAATGGGTTACTATGATGCCGTAAATGTTTGGATCTCTTTAGAGATTTGTTTCTCTCCTTGGCTCTGGTTCCAAGACTGACCAGTAAAAACATTCTGAACCTTTGTGTTATGGTGACAGATTAATGCATGTTGGGTATCATTAGACCAAGTTAGATTATAGCACATTACCCATTGTTAATAAAACAATAAATAGACAGAGTGCTTTGTTTCAATTCATTCTCTGCAGCAGATCTGAAGTCAGTAAGAAAGAGAAAAGATTCTGTCTGTAGGTGAATTCCGGTTGACCACAGATCAACCTGTTCCAGCTGTATCAAGTGCTAATAACCTGTTTTGTTGTAGCTCCTACACGTCAACACAGGCGAGGTGTGCTAACCTCATTTTGAATAATATGCTTGACTCGTGCATTTATTCCATGTAATACCAAAAAGTAAAGAGACACTAACAGAAGCATCAATACTGTTTATTAAAAGAGTTTACTCAGTAAAATGTAAACATTGATCAGGATATTCGAGAATGTTTGTTGCATGGAGAGAGCGGTAGAGAATTAAACATGAAGCGAATTGATAATAATTCTATGGTGTTTTTCACCATGGTGACAGGCACAGGTCTAACCAGCTTCATTAAATGCAGTTCCAGAGGCAGCCCACACAATGCTACCCACGACTGAAGAGGCATACAACTGTGCACTGAAGTGACTCTGAGACATGGTCGGCTCTGCAGGAGGTTTAACAATATTTTCTGAACACAAAATAAGAAATAGGAAGCATACCATCTTGGTTGGAATGTGGTGTGACAGCACATATACAACTGGAAACAATTTCAATACTGTAGTAATGGAAATGGAATGAGCACATGCTGTATTGGAGTCATTTGGGTTAAATTTTTATTTCTATTATTATTATCAGCATCACGTTTATATTATGTTTTTATATATATATCATATCTTTTTTGGTTTTCAAAACTTCTAAGTTCTCAAAAATGCATATTCATGCACCATTAACCGACCACAATTTAGAAAAGCCAAGTTCGAAACAATACGAAAATAAATCTACACAAAACTGTACAAAGCTATAAAATAAACATTTTTCATTTATATTGTATACTGGAATAAATATGCATGACAGAGGGGACTAATTAAGCATATGTCTCTTCCGGTCATCTTTACAGGGCATTAACCTCTTTAATTTTTCATTAAGTATTAATATTGAAAATGGCGAATGGCTTAGTACAATAAACAATAGAAATGTAACACACTCAATCTATAACAATTCTCCCATAAACCTCAACAACGACTCCATTATGCGTTATGGATTACGCCGCAGATATATTGTTTGCAAGGACTGAAATGTCTTATAATATCTATATCTATAGACTGTGGTCTCTGTCAAAAAAACAAAACAAAACAAACCTCAAATTTCTGAGCCTAAATGTTCTGTGTTTCGTTAGTTTACCCAGAAATTGGAATCCTTTCATTATTCTGTCTCTCTCTCATGTCATTCAAAACCTTTATGCTGCAATTATTTGCTAAAACTAAAATCATTATGCAGTTCTTGCCATTACACAACATAAAAAAATAAAAATAAAAGTGGTGATATGACTATTTATGTGGTACATTAAGTCTTCTGAAGCCATGGAATATGCGAAAAACCAGCCGAAATTAATGCATTGTGTTAAGCTACTACACCCAGGAGAACCAATGGCAATTTAGCCACATTAATATGCCATTTCTGAATCTGGAATCAGACACAGCGCTGCTGAGGGCTCTGTGTAGTTGCTCTAAATGAGACTAAAAGGCTTAATGACCATTTCTCAATCTATTTCAATGCATTCTCTAGACTCTCTTTTGATCTTTCTAAGTCGATCCCATTCTCTCTAGTGCACTTTAAATTCACTTTGAATGCAGACAGCAGACGGAATATTTCTCATCCACAAACCTGTCCTGGCATGTTAGAACAATCTGCAGTGCCTTTCTCATAGGAATACTGTATATGACTCAAGGGATGTAAACATTTGGAACAGACCATTTGGAACAGACCATATGGGAGCTGCATGAGGACAAGCATCTAATCACAGATTGTGAACCTCTGGGAGAGTGGAGGTCAGATGTGTATGCAGATCTGTTCTGCTGTCATTAGACACCATGATGGAGGTGTATGCATGCGGATTTGTCAGAAATAAAAAAGGTCAAGCTCAAAAAATTAATAAAGGCACAATAAAATTTGTCCATATGACTTGTGTGCTATATTCATCATGAAAGGTCTGCTCACATAATGTTTGAATCCTTCTTTAAAATAGTTGAAATACGAGTTGTATGTCTACACAGAATTTTTTTTTTCTTACTTAGTATTTTCATCTTGTTTTCTAGTAGAAATATCAGAACATTATTACAAAAAAAAATTATTGTTTTAAGCATAAATTCACTTAATTGTATGCCATTTTGCATTTTGCTTCCTTAATTTAATAATGTTTAGATATTTCTACTGGAAAACAAGACAAATATTCTGAGGAAGAATTTTTTGTAAGTGTATTTGATCCTTTTTAGTCACAACAAAGTTACAAAGTTTCATTGCATAGAAAGAGCCACAGAAAGATACTTCAAAATGTCTTATTTCGTGTAAAAATAACAAGATACAGGTTTATAATGACATGAGGATTAATTTAAATAATGACGTTAATTTAATTCTTAGAGTGCATCAGAATAAAATAAGTCCAACTCTACTTAACAAATCGGAAACAATACGATCTGAACACAAAGCATAAGGAAAGAGAACTGTATTATCAGCAGTGCTCATCTTAGCTCTCTTCTGAACATGTGGCTTTAATGTTCTCCACTTGGCTCCATTGCAATCTGCATATTCTGATCTAAACAGACAGAACCATATGCTTCGCTCCCCTTAAGTAGTGGGAGATACGCTAAAATGCTCTTGCACGCAAGTGTGGGCAGTCGGAGCAGTTGGAGCAGTTCCAAGACGAACATTTACACAACAGTTTAATGGACTTACTGGAAGTGTAGGGGATAATTAATCCCCCCAATATCACCATGTCACAATACTCATTGTTCATCATGTCCCGACTAGAACTGAATTTAGTTTATTTACTGGCAGCAGAAGCCCAATTTCAAGACGCTGCGCTAATTCGCTAATCCCTGTTAAGACTGTATGACCTGACTGTAAGAGGTGCTGTAATAATTGGTCATGTCAAAAGGATAAATCTAAGAAGGTCAGCATCAGCTTTACCTCTGCTCTGTGGTTGTCATGGAGACCTAGCAGCCAATGACTCCGGAATTCCGATGAAGGATTCCGACAAAGGAATCATGTCAGTTCTTGTGCATGTGGACTTATCGTACTACAAGAGGCATACAGATCTGAGACATAACAGATCTTAAGTCAAACATATCCAGACACATTTAGGGGTCCATTGCTCAGGGTTAAACAGATACTGTGCACATAGTCTTCCCTCTCGCATTCAGAGTCAATTCATATTGTCGCTTTCACATCTATTGCAAAGGTCCTGTCCTTGTAATCCATTTCATCTTCTCCAGATCTGTCATAATAGGCAGCACCTGATGGAAAACAAATGCCACCGGTCCAAAAAGTGCATCGCGGCGGTTAATACTGTCATCTTCCTGGGTTCCCAACCCTGTGAAAATATCAATAATTGCTATATTTACACTATTAGTACCATCAAGTGCATTTCTAATGGTTTTTAAAGTCTGTTATCCCTGCTATTTTTTAATTATGCTTATTATTTCTAGCTTTTACTGATAAGGTCAGTGTTGGCATAAATTAGAAAATATTAAAATAAAGGACATATCAAAGACATTCAGTCTTTGACAATCAATAGAGTTTTGCACAATTTGCTTCATCCTGCTGCAAATACCTCCATTTGAGTTCATCTTGTTGCTTTTTTACAGTGCTGCCTTGTAAATGTTTTTTCCAACTGGTTTGTAACTGAATCATTTACTTGATTCCCCCAGATGGGCTCTTTTGCTGTGAAGGTTCCTTTGCTGTGTGTCCCCAACTATTCATCCCCAACTCCAACTTGAATTTAATGCAAGCATGCTGAAATAAGCTGTGCGATACGGTTTGCTGAGGTAGAATTTCCATTGTATGTGTCCATTCTTTGCTATTTGTGACCAGTGGGCTTTCCTCAGTCTGTTGAAAGTCACAAGCTCTACATTTGAAATGTAAACGGAGAGGGATTTCATTCCTTTTAGAGGAATACCAATGCTTTGTTTATCTTCCAATAAAAGCAGCTGTGGCTACTCATTAGCATTCCATTAAAGTTAGTCTGGGTGAAGAAGGGGTAATAGACCACGACACTGCCCTTGAACACTTGAGCAGTTCAAACGCATTTCACACCGAGCTCTCATCAGGTTTACTGCACAGCTGCGTGTGCTTCCTCTTCTCCAGGATCCTGTTGAGCTCCTCTGTGAAGGAGTAATAAAGCGGAGACGTGGTGTCTCCATCTGTCTGTCTCAGCAATACATAGCTGTTGCCATTCATCTTGCGTAAGACGCTTGGTAAAGTGGCAGAGAGTCCATTGACGTACTCTGATTCTGGAGGCGGTGGGGGAGGTGGCGCAGGAGGAAGCTCTTTGTTGGGGGACGTTGTTGCTTCTCCAGGGACGATCTGCAGCAGGCCGTCGTGAGTGTCCGGTTTCCCGTTGCAGTTGCTGGAGATGGTCTTCAGCTCCAAGTGGGCACCTCGCTTTCTTTCGTTGCGAGCTGCGGCCCGTAAAGAGTATTTACCCCTCCGACCTTGCAAACAGAACCCCACATAAAGCAGGACAACTGTTAGAACAAAACATAGGGCTCCTAGGATAGTGATTAGGGACAGGTACATGACCTTCATGTTCCTCATAGACAGGAACTCGAAGTGAGGAGACACTGGGGTCGGATGGAAGTCCTCCGGGGAGTCACTTGGGGAAGTTTGAATAGTCCAGTAGTTCGCTGTAGTCAAGCGTGGCTTTGTTGGCTTAATGGGAGGAGGTGCGAGAAGGTCCTGGCGGACTGTCAAGTTGTAGATCACCACAGGAACATGGACACCATTCTCCAGGGCAAAGCAGCAGTAGTTGCCGCTTTGGAAAGGCCGTGCCTCGATGACCAGGAGGCCGTCAGTGCCGACGCGGTAACCAGAGTCCAGTCCATAACCCGGCAGTTCCTTTCCATTTAACATCCACTCAGGGGTTGCCAGATTGGAGCTGAGCTCACACTGAAGCAGCACATCATCACCCGCCATCACAGAGCGAGAGCGGTGTAAAACTTGGTCTATGACAGAGCGATGACATGCACACATCAGTTATAATGACACTTTAATAATTTAGGGTCAGCTAGTAACAGTAACAGTGATTCACTGGACACTCGGAAAACTGGAGTGGTCCCACAACCTTAGATAATGGCTCATATTTACTTCATTTGACTTTTACCATTTGCTATGATTCACTTAAGAATTAAAAGACAATTTGACTACACAAATTTTAAACACACCTTTACAGTTTTGTTGTTTAATGAAATTAAGTCTATCAATAATCATTTTTGTTAAAGCAAATAAAGCTGAAATACTAAAATAAAACTCAAGTCTTAGATGAAATACCTAAAATTACTAAAACACTTGGCAATTTGGTTATGGCAACTAACTGAAATAAACAGTTGAATTTGCTAAATGTATTAATATGTAAATAAAACTAAATTAAAATGACAAAAGCATACAACAAAATGACTAAAACATATCCTAAAAGTAAAATTAAACTGAAAATCTAAAAATGAAAGCTTATTCAAAATATGAATAAACACTGTAAAAGTATATAAGTTACACTGAATACTAAAACAACACTGAATCATCACTGTTACACTGACTATTATAAGAATTATCTTTCATACCATCTTCTGTGGATTCATCACAGCCCTGGTTTCCATTCAGAATGTCCTGTGTCAGATTGGCTCTGTAGACAGAAGTTATTAGTTATTATCATGCACCGATATTACAGTTCTGACCAATACCAATACTGATTGTGTTTATATTATGGCCGCTAACTAATAAATGTCAGATTGTCTAAATAAAAAATAAAACATTAAAAAAACTGGTTTTACCAGTGAATTTAGGCATCACAACATTATAATGTACGGTATGAAAAATAAATATAAATTGTGCAATCTGGATGATTAAAAATTCAATATCCACTGGTGCAGGCCAAAGAAAAAAAATAGTTTGACAACCAAAATGATATGAATATATTAACATATTAATATAAAAATGAATATATTAATGTTTCGGTGATCAGAGTTCACTAGCTTTGAGGCAGACACTTATCCGAGATGCACTGTAGTGGGCGGTTCCATGACATACACAAACAAAATCATGTTATAAGCTCTATTTGCAGAGAACATACAATGTAATATACTTCAGTTACACTGGCAAACAATTAATTAAAATGATAAGAATGGACAGCAGAAGTATTCATGACCACACACTCATACCTTCTGTTGTGTGATGTAATCTCCACACACTCCAGTCCATCCCAAGCACAGAAGGGATCACGCGCCATTACACAGTCAAAGCATGAGGAGTATCTGCTGCATGTGGACAAGGGCAACTGCACCACTGAGGTGGGCGAACCCACATACACACTCATCTGAAAGGTTCAAGTAGTAAGATTCAAGTCATACATCAATTCAAACAGAATGTAATGGGTTTGGAGACGTTAAAATGAGAACAACCTGCTGTAATGATGGATTTAGAGATATTTTTATTTAAATCAGCTTCCAGGATGTGCACAGGTTAATTTCTGACCTGTTTCTCAGAGATGATTATACTTTCCACTGGCTGGGGTTCCTCAAACAGCTGTAGCTCCTCAATTATGTGCAGCTGACCATTAATCTTCACAGCCTTTTGCATCCAACCTTCATCTGGAAAAACATCAAAACAATTCAGAACCCAGCTGCACTCAATAAAAGCTTCAAGTGCTTGAGAGATAAGAGCGAAAGAAAGGTCACTGTAACATGAATTACCTGTCCCAATAAAGAGCACGTGGTATATCTGATTGTCTAGACCTATCACTCTATGTACTGCAATTTTGGTGTAGTCCACATTCCTCCTAAACAGCAGGGGGCGCTGTTTTTGAGGAAGGATCTGCCTGTACATGAGCGGATGGCGACGGACAAAGTGAAGGACATCGTCTGGCAGGTTGGTGGATGAGTTGATGCCTTTTGCTCGAAGTTGATCTGTGATGCACTGAAGAGAAAGTGCAGTAAAGTTACTTTCTTAAAATAGCTACATAAATTCTGCCATATTTTCACATCATTGAAAGGACAGCAGACACAAACAATACAGGGGCTGAAATTCTCTGTTCTTATGGCACAGTGTGATTGCATTCTAATTTACAAGAACCTGTTGAGAATGTAGGACATTGAACTATTCTTGTCGTCTTGACTGAAAATTGACATAATTTAACTCTCATTTCATTTACCTGACAGACACTGTTCAAGTGTTCGAGAAGAAAAGATTTCAGGAAGTGCTCAAAATAGGCCAGGAAAAATCATTCAAATTTCTGAAAACTTCCAAACAGCAATTAAAGCTGCTTACTCGCATACAGACTCACTCATTAGCAATATCACAGATTCAAAATTCATAATGCAGCTAATCATCAAAGATTTTCTGCCTGCTGCTAATCTCCATGGCAAAACGCTTTGATGAAATAAGCCCATTTTCTCCATGTGCACTCTATAAAATTGCTCATCAGCATCTGATTTCTGGATGAAACCAGATCGACGCTCTACCTGTACCTCGCTGTGCTCTCTGAAACAGAGACTTGTGCGCAAAGCACACAGTGATTAGAGAGCTTTAGTAGCTCAACTTATGAAGTGCTGACTTGTGCTTCCCCGTCAGAGTCAGCAAGAAGGCAGTGTTTCAGAGATGAGGATAATCAGGCCAGTGTAAGATGAAACAGAGGATCATTATTACTGTAATCCAGTATGTCTACTGTTGGCCATACCGAGCCGGGTCGTGGTTCGGGCACCTTCCCTGTGTACTGGGTCCATTTGGAGCTGGAGTCCTCTTTGCTCTCCATATAAGGTCCCTCAAAGGCCCACTGGATATCCAGAATGGAGTACTGGCAGATCGCAGACGCCTTTACGTTTTTCCTGGAAAAGAAGCACTGGTTAGTACTCTTTCAAAGCAGTACAAAGGAGAGAAATCCAACACTACATGATTTCAAGTAAAACCCTGAGGCAAAGCTGGGACGGTGAACACCAACACTCAACCATTTCTTCAAGATATATTTCAAGGGAGCACAAAGAAAATTTGTGAATAGAAGGTGCATTCATGAAAGTGGTGAATCAGCCAAGGTGTGAGCGCTTTGTGGTCGATCCAGTTTCCAGTTTGTACACTTGGGTTTATTATCCGAAGAGCCTCTCAGCCTGTGCTGCGCTCACTGTTTCTCAAGGTCTTGGCATGCCGGCATAAAACCCTCATAAGCCCACTGCGTAACCATGGAAACACGAAAAATAGATTATAAATTTATCAAAAAGTGCATGAGAGAGGTGAGGGATGGCAGTGAGTGGGTGAAGGGGGCGAGACAGGAACATTGACAAAGCTCCTCAAGTGATGAATACAACCCTACTGAAAAAAAGAGGAAGGGGCACTTGTTAGAAGCAACTATAGGGAAAAAACAGCAATACTGTACCATTTCCAGTAGTAGCTTAATGGAATATTTCAACTAGAAATAACTATTCTGTCACTATATACTCACACAGAGTCATTTGAAACTCATATGATTATTCTTTTTCAATGGAACACAAAAAGAGAAATTTAGCAGAATGTTCAAGCTGCTCTTTTCCATGCAATGAAAATAACAGAAAATAAAAAAAGACCTTTGTCTGCCTATATACTATTTATATACTTTGTTTGGCTATATACACTTATTATACAGTACATTCATTTTACTATTGCTAATAAAGTGACGGTAACCGTAGCTTCAAAACCAAACTGAAAGATTTGCATAACTGAAACTAGGGCTCGGAATGCAATAATCGTATACGAATGTCGGAGATAGTGGAAAAGCAGTTGAACCTTGCTGTGTATGCAGGGTCAGAGAGCTCTCAGAAAGACATAAGGGTGAGTAATTAAGGAAAGATTTTTTTTTTTTTGAACCATCCCTTTAAGCTTTGCAAAATTAGTTGTTGCAAGTTTTCTAATTTGAACGTTATCAGTGTATTGTTACATAGTTATTTTTAGTTAGAATATTACAATCCGGTACATTATAGTTTTATCTACATATTAATTATATACTGACAACATATATTGTATAAATAATATATAATATACTTTAAATGTAAAAAAATAAATAAAAAAAATTGTTAACACAAAAAAATAAATCTTCATGGAGCCTCACTTTTTATGTAAAGAAGCAGCTTTAACATTCTGGAAAAGGGGTCATTAATTGAGAAATTAAAATTCCCTTGATCTTTTGACACTGTATAAGAGGTCATTGTACTGGTCATGAGTATGATAAAATGTATGATAAAAATTTATATTTTGTGAGAACACTTCCTTGAAGAAAAGGTCTTTTATTGCAGAATCAGAATTGCCTAACACTCAGGAAAACAAGCACCCTCGTCAAAGTAAACTTTACACCCAAACTGATGAGATGGTGACACCACAGTCATTCAACCTTACCCTGTTAGAGGTCAGTGTGATCAGGCCATCACAGCTCAGCTGACGCACTCATTCTCATTTCATTTGTCTCTTCTTGTCTCGCTCTCGTTCTCTCCTTCTGCCTCTTAATTATTTTCTAACGTAATAGACATAATAGTCCTGCCTGCCCTGTCATTCATCACTGTTACTCATATGTTTGCGGTTTGCCCCACAGGCAGCCGCAGCCCACAAATTGATTGTCTGGCAGCTCATCAGAACCGCCCCTCTGGTTTCAGCAGGACGACAAGACTGTCATGTCAGTCAAAGCGGCAGACGTTAAGTGTGTGTGACCGATGTGTTACAACCATTTTAGCTCTGAAATGTGTGAAAGGAAACGACTGAATAAAATGAAATTGCTTGACTGTCATGCTGGCAAAAACAGAAATGTGGCCCTCAAACTTCAAAGTACAACATCTTACAGTTGTATCAATGACTAGTCAAAGCTTGGCTCATGGACCTCTTTATAACATGTCCAGAACATATTCTCTGATCTTCTGAGAGAATGTGACCTGCTTATGAATAAAAATGCTCTGTGCTTCAGGCAGCAAGAGAACATGTCAGCAATTTTCAATTTTCACGTCCAGAGCGAGCCAGGACTGACAGATGAACTTACTAATAGACAAAATCAATTTCAACAAACCCGCCAATCACAGTGAGACGACGCGATGCTCCCTGGCAGAATCCTTTAACTGCTATCGACTGAGGCGTCATTTGCATGCCACCCTGAATGCACGGCAGCACAACACTTCTACAAACAACTGCCAGGATCATTTAAGAAAGATGGTCTCCTTCTGAGAAGGAGAACCAGAAGAAGTGACTTTCATCATGACAGTTAACTAATGTAATTGACACCCACAATGAAATCGAAACACTATTGCAAATAGATAAATTGGCAATTATGCAAAAAGGATAGTACAAAAGTTATCTTACCATTCCAGACCAAATATGCCATAGAATACAGAGTCCTGAGGGCCAGAGCCCTCCAGAAAAAACACACTCCGCAACACGTTGAAGTGAAATTCATAGTCAGGTAGAGAACACACCAGACGGGCCTTCAGGAAGGAGGTCCACTTCTTCTGTAGCGTGAGGAGACCTCCTCTGTCTCTCTACAAAAAGAAACAACAGAGAACAGCTGAAAAGAAATCATAAGATGCAACAGCAGATATCTATCTGAAAGGTTTGCTAACATGTACACTGCCGTTCAAAACTCTGGTGTCAGTAAGACTTTTTTTTATTTTTTTTTAAGAAACTATTATTATTTTTATTCAGCAAGAATATATAAAATTGATCAAAGTGAAAGTAAAGACATTTACAATGTTCCAAAGATTTCTTAATTTTCAATTCATTATTGAGTCCTAAAAGAAACCATATTAAGGTTTCCACAAACGTGTTAAGCAGCACAACTGTATTCAACACTGATAATAATAAGAAATGTTTATTGAGCAGCAAATCTGCATATGAGAATGATTTCTAAAGGGTCATTTGACACTGAAGATTGGAATAATGATGCTGAAAATTCAGCTTTGCAGTTACAGGGATAAACTACACTTTAAAATATGT
This sequence comes from Carassius gibelio, assembly GCF_023724105.1. Taxonomy (NCBI): domain Eukaryota; kingdom Metazoa; phylum Chordata; class Actinopteri; order Cypriniformes; family Cyprinidae; genus Carassius; species Carassius gibelio. The sequence continues at coordinate 19,628,453 of NC_068408.1, read as the reverse complement.
TAAAATAGAAAAAAGTTATTTTAAATTGTAATAACATTTCACAATATTGCTGTTTAACTTTATTATCAACAGATCTTGAAAGCTATTGTATCGATTTAAAAGCCATTTTAAATTTTATTGATTTAAAACCAAATGGAAGTAAACAGTTGTCTATAAACATTTGTCTATAATTTTGGGAAGTACAAACCTGATTCCAACACTGTACAGAATACAACACAGATGACATCAAATGTTTAAACTGGAATAATTTATAATTTTAAGGCAAAAATAAGTTGTAAATTCCATGGCATCAACACATCTCAATAAAGTTGGGACAAGACCATGTTTACCACTGTGGCATCTCCTCTTCTTTTTACAATAGTCTGCAAACGTCTGGAGACTGAGGAGACAAGTTGCTCAAGTTTAGGAACAGGAATGTTGTCCCATTCTTGCCTAATACAGGCTTCTAGTTGCTCATCTGTCTTAGGTCTTCTTTGTCGCATCTTCCTCTTTATGATGCACCAAATGTTTCTATGGGTGAAAGATCTGGACTGCAGGCTGGCCAGTTCAGTACCCGGATCCTTCTTCTACGCAGCTATGATGTTGTAATTGATGCAGTATGTGGTCTGGCATTGTCATATTGGAAAATGCAAGGTCTTCCCTGAAAGAGACGATGTCTGGATGGGAGCATATGTTGTTCTAGAACTTGGATATACCTTTCAGCATTGATGATGCCTTTCCAGATGTGTAAGCTGCCCATGCCATGCCCATGCTGCCCCTGGGCCCTGCCTATGGAGTTTTAGCCTGGCACGTTGGATTGTTCACTGACAATGTTTTCTGGAAGTATTCCTGAGCCCATGTTGTGATTTCCATTACAGTATCATTCCTGTAAGTGATGCAGTGCCGTCCAAGGGCCCGAAGTTCACGGGCATCCAGTATGGTTTTCTGGCCTTGACCCTTACACACAGAGATTGTTCCAGATTCTCTGAATCTTTGAATGACATTATGCACTGTAGATGATGATAACTTCAAACTCTTTGCAATTTAGTGATATTGCTCCTTTCTGATATTGCTCCACTATTTTTTGCCACAGAATTGGGGGAATTGGTGATCCTCTGCCAATCTTGACTTCTGAGAGACACTGCCACTCTGAGAGGCTCTTTTTATACCCAATCATGTTGCCAATTGACCTAATAAGTTACAAATTGGTCCTCCAGCTGTTCCTTATATGTACATTAAACTTTTCCTGCCTCTTATTGCTACTTGTCCTAACTTTTTTGGAATGTGTAGATCTCATGAAATCTAAAACGCGACAATATTTGGCATGACATTTCAAAATGTCTCACTTTCAACATCTGATATGTTATCTATATGCTATTGTGAATAAAATATAAGTTTATGAGATTTGTAAATTATTCCATTCTTTTTTTACTCACAATTTGTACAGTGTCCCAACTTTTTTTGAATCGGGTTTGTAAACAGTTAAAGCAAATATAAAATAAATAAATAAAATAAAATATTAATACATTTTATCAATATTTATAATTCGCACCAAAATGTAGTAGAAGAAAGTTTATAATTTCTTTAATATGGATCATTGGCTCTGCTTTAGGCATGGCTGATGGCAGCTAACATTATCACCAGTGTGACTGTGGGAAAGGGAAATTTACTGAATTGGATGGGGGTTTTTGTATCTAAAGGGATTCCCATGTCAAAGGGATCAAGTAAATTTTCCATGCTGCCTCCCAAGAGGAGAATAAATCTTCATGGGGGAATAACTTTGACGGGACCCAAAAGCATCTTGCAACTTTTCCTTTTTTTTCTTTACTTAGTTTCCGGTAATAACACTGTCTCTATAATGTTATGGCCTTTAATTTCCACTGTGGAAAAGGAAAACTGGCAGTTGAATGTCGATTTATGATGCCATCATCTCAGCCTGATGATATTCAGAAGCAGATGTATGGTGATATGAAACCTGAGCTTAATGCACTGGCACTGATACGATAATCTCAATCCATCGCTTTGAATATTTTAAAACTGCTAAAGATTTCTATACTACACCAGTATGAATAAACAGAAAGCTTTTATTAAGTCTTTATACAGACTGCTACTGACAACAGCTGAGTTACTGGGTTTAATTATGGCTTTCCCTCAGCTCAGTGTCAGCTAGTGTGCATTAACAACATTTAATCCCTCTAGCATGAGGATAATGAACAATAATCTACTCATTAAGGTGATCCTGCTGTGTGAACTGCCACAGAGAAGCTGATTTTACCCTCACTCCAAACAGCCTGCTTCACACACTTTACCAGCCCCAGCCTCAATACACTGGTTTATAATGCAGTTCAGTCTATGTTATCTAAACCGCTTTTGTGTACACTTTTTCTGTCAGAATTTATTCATTTATTTATCTTTATTCAAGCAAGGATGCATTCAGTTAGTCAAAACTGACAGTAAATGCATTTATAATGTTACAAATGATCTCTATTTCAAATAAATACTGCTATTCTGATCTTTCTATTTAGCAAAAAATCCACAAAAAATATCAAGCAGAACAGTTTCCAACCTTTATAATTATACTGTAATATAAATGCAAAATAAATGTATGATTGACCATAAGAGACATCTTAAAAAAATGCTGAAATATTTAGTGTAAATATCATGTGTAACTAGTCTATAATTTAGTATAAGGATTTAACCTATTTTAAAGAAAAGCTAAATTCACATACATACACAAATACACTCATAATTCTCATCTCGTTTGCTAGCAGCTAGTGTAATATTAATATTATTATTACTATTAATCTGAACTACTAGGCCAATTATCAACAACAAAATGTCCTTTGCAGTCAACATCCAACATCCTGACCTTAAGACTGTAAAGATGTGATCTGTGTCTTCAACAAACTATTTACGTATACAGTATTGTTCAAAATAATAGCAGTACAATGTGACTAACCAGAATAATCAAGGTTTTTAGTATATTTTTTATTGCTACGTGGCAAACAAGTTACCAGTAGGTTCAGTAGATTCTCAGAAAACAAACAAGACCCAGCATTCATGATATGCACGCTCTTAAGGCTGTGCAATTGGGCAATTAGTTGAAAGGGGTGTGTTCAAAAAGATAGCAGTGTCTACCTTTGACTGTACAAACTCAAAACTATTTTGTACAAACATTTTTTTTTTCTGGGATTTAGCAATCCTGTGAATCACTAAACTAATATTTAGTTGTATGACCACAGTTTTTTAAAACTGCTTGACATCTGTGTGGCATGGAGTCAACCAACTTGTGGCACCTCTCAGCTGTTATTCCACTCCATGATTCTTTAACAACATTCCACAATTCATTCACATTTCTTGGTTTTGCTTCAGAAACAGCATTTTTGATATCACCCCACAAGTTCTCAATTGGATTAAGGTCTGGAGATTGGGCTGGCCAGTCCATAGCATTAATTTTGTTGGTTTGGAACCAAGACTTTGCCCGTTTACTAGTGTGTTTTGGGTCATTGTCTTGTTGAAACAACCATTTCAAGGGCATGTCCTCTTCAGAATAGGGCAACATGACCTCTTCAAGTATTTTAACATATGCAAACTGATCCATGATCCCTGGTATGCGATAAATAGGCCCAACACCATAGTAGGAGAAACATGCCCATATCATGATGCTTGCACCTCCATGCTTCACTGTCTTCACTGTGTACTGCGGCTTGAATTCAGAGTTTGGGGGTCGTCTCACAAACTGCCTGTGGCCCTTGGACCCAAAAAGAACAATTTTACTCTCATCAGTCCACAAAATGTTCCTCCATTTCTCTTTAGGCCAGTTGATGTGTTCTTTGGCAAATTGTAACCTCTTCTGCACATGCCTTTTTTTTAACAGAGGGACTTTGCGGGGGATTCTTGAAAATAGATTAGCTTCACACAGACGTCTTCTAACTGTCACAGTACTTACAGGTAAATCCAGACTGTCTTTGATCATCCTGGAGGTGATCATTGGCTGAGCCTTTGCCATTCTGGTTATTCTTCTATCCATTTTGATGGTTGTCTTCCGTTTTCTTCCACGTCTCTCTGGTTTTGCTCTCCATTTTAAGGCATTGGAGATCATTTTAGCTGAACAGCCTATCATTTTTTGCACCTCTTTATAGGTTTTCCCCTCTCTAATCAACTTTTTAATCAAAGTACGCTGTTCTTCTGAACAATGTCTTGAACGACCCATTTTCCTCAGCTTTCAAATGCATGTTCAACAAGTGTTGGCTTCATCCTTAAATAGGGGCCACTTGATTCACACCTGTTTCTTCACAAAATTGATGACCTCAGTGATTGAATGCCACACTGCTATTTTTTTGAACACACCCCTTTCAACTAATTCAACTAATTGCCCAATTGCACAGCTTTAAGAGCGTGCATATCATGAATGCTGGGTCTCATTTGTTTTCTGAGAATCTACTGAACCTACTGGTAACTTGTTTGCCACGTAGCAATAAAAAAATATACGAAAAACCTTGATTATTCTGGTTAGTCACATTGTACTGCTATTATTTTGAACAATACTGTATGCACTAATCAGCACACTGAATGTGCAGAAAAACATCAGATGGTAAATAAACACTGTAGAGTTGCATCCTAGAAAAGATGTGAAATTGCAGACATTTTGAATTGGCACTTTGATCTAAGTGTTCAGAGCTAGACTGATGGGTTGAGAAGCGAGACAGTGAGGCGAGTCTCGTGGGAAGGGAACCGTTAGAGAGTGAGACGCCTGGCAACAACGTCGCTGTAAAACCCTATTAGGAAACTTGTAGAATACCACACTTCAAATAAAGGAGCATTTTGAGGGCACGGCCCTTACAATGCTGAGAATGAAACCGTTTAGAGCCTAAAAACGCATTGGTGAGGAACTTTTTAGTATGCGTGCAATTTTCTGGTGCAAGGCAATGGATGTCTCTTAAGAACTCAAATATGAGGACGATGTCTTGCCATCTCCCTTTCTTGTGCATGATTATACTGTGGATAGAATCAAGCATTTGTTGTTTATTTGCTTTCATCGAAGAGATTAAATTTTGTTCCACTTTACTATACAAAGCATGTTTACCCCAGTCTGGATTTCTACCCCATAATTTTGGCACTTTCAATTAACCAGCTTTAAGATGCAGAAGAGAATTAACATGAACATATGCAGTGATGTGTGGAGTGAAGACATCTTCTGTACCTTACACACACGGGCGACCCGTGCCACCCTGCTGTGACTAAAGTATGGACTGAGCTCTTGACTCTTCTCAGTGAAGAAGAAGTAAATCTTATCTTCATCTCCCACTGAGCCACTCACACTCTTCCTCACCAGCGCTGAGCCCACAAAATCAGCCTCTGTTCGGGACAAGACAGAAGACTGCAAATCAGCATTTTAGAATGATTTCTGAAGGATCATGTGACACTGAAGATTAGAGTAATGATGCTCCTACAACTTTACACCAAGTTTAGATGGTGGTCTCAGACTTGTGGACACCACTGTAGTGTTAAATGGCTAAAGTTTATTATCCATCTATGACTTCAGAGATCCAAACATGAGGTAATGTTGATGGTGTGGGATGAAATATTTTACTAATAAAATGTGCTGCAGCAGACCGACCCTGTAACCATTGAGTTGGAGCCTCTTCTGTTCTCAATGTGGGATTGGGAGAGTTGCGTCGGATGTCAGGAAAGCTCCGGAACTCATACTGAGATGCCGTGTACATCTGCTGATCTAAGGGAAACAGATGATATGACTGGGATTGTTTTTAATGAAACAAACTAAGAGCGTAACATATATTGCTAATTGATTTATTGATGTCATACCAATTAACAGGCCAGTGTAGCCTTTGGTGGGGTCATATGGACATTTCTCTCGACCCTCCTCGAAGGCTGACGAGATCTTAAACTCCCTCCCATCCTGGAAAACACAATAAAATGACTTAGTCCTATATATGAAGGTCCTCATCCTAAAATAATATCTCTTTGTTAAGAGACATCCCAGTTACTTACAATGTATGCACACAGAGGGCTGAAAGCATGCGTGCCACACGTGTACAAGTGTGTGCTGTTGAACCTCTGTAGGAATCGTATGTGGTTGAAGCACTCTGTCTGTAAGGGGGAAGACGTCTACGTCAGTATGTGAACTAGAGATGATAACACAAAAGATGGAGATCGTGACTTACCTTGTTATCTTTCCCTTTGTTCAAGCATTGCTGTTTCTGATCATCTGATGCCTCCCAGTCAATCTGTCCGAGTACAAGATTAGCAAGAATTCTTGAACTGTCAAGACTTGTAAAAATGCTCCAGTTTGCAGTACTATATTGTACCAACTGGTGTTTGTAAACAACTCTCACATTAAATCACTATGCACAGTAGTTGAAACACAATAGTGAAACAAAATCTGAATTCTCAGGAGGAAAGAATCTACAAAATATATATATATATATATATATATATATATATATATATATATATATATATATATATATATATATATATATATATAAATAAAGCATCTTTAGTGATCTATAAAAAGAAACAAATGTTAAAACAAAATACACCATATTTATATTTCCTCAAGTTTTAAACTTATTATTGGATACCACAACACATAATTTGCTCTTTTTTTTTCTTCTTTGCTCTCTCTCTTTCTCTCTATATATATATATATATATATTACAAAATAATCACATAAATCGCAATTCGGTATGCAAATAAAAAAAAAAGAAAGAAAACCAAAATAATTCATAATTTGAATAATTTAGTAATAAATGACTTTTATCTTTAAAAAATTATAATTTTTTATCATTTAATTGGATGAATACAAAGTTCAAAAGAACAGCATTTATTTAAAAATGGAATTATTTTGAAACATTACAAATCTCTTTACTATGACTTTTAATCAAAAGTATAAGTATTATTTTCTTTATTAATGCTGTTTTATTCCATTTCCTGCGTGAATGTCCTTTTACTTTGTACGTCGCAGATATTTTCAAATATCTGCATTTTTCAAAGAGTATTGCGTTTGCATAAGCCCAAAATAGATGACACATAACAGTGAAATTATTCACATAACATTTGAATGGAGTCTGCATCTTGAGCGTTTTTTTGCTGAATTAATTGCAGAAAATTGTGGCTCGGAAGAAGAATAAAAATAGGATATTTCAGGAATATCAATACAGTTCTGCCTGGCAAGCTCTGTAATTAAGTGCTGATTTGTCAGTACGTACAGTCTGCAGAGAGCTGCTGGAGATGTCACTAGCCTGCAGGGCATATAAAGCCCCTCTCGCTCCCACGTACAACAGGCCTGCCTCCTCCTCCAGTAGCAATAAACTGTAGTTCAGTGTCGAGCCTCTGAATCGCCTCAGGCCCAACAGCCCTGAAACACACAAGACAGACCAGTTAAAGAAATACTTTATCCATAAAAGGATCCGTAAACACTTCACTAAAGTTCTGTGGGTGCTTGGTATTGTGAAGATGTACTGTTTTCTGTGTCAGTGAGTCCGTGTATAAAATGCTTGTGATTCTGAGTTTGACAGAGGTCGTCTGCTTAAAATGTATAATAAAAGAATATAGAAGTTGAACTGGCACTTTATATGTTTATGGTACGTATTGTGTACATATAATTACTCTAAGTAGTAGAAGACAGTCATCACTCATTCCATAATGAGCGTAGGAGGCAGAAAGGCCTTTTAGCACAAAGGTGAGCTGATGCACAAACAAACATGACTGGTTTCTTGTTTGCTCAATAGTGTGTTGTGGATCGCACTACTGTGATAATGTGCGCATGACACGTGCTGTATGGTATGTAACATGAAAAACATCAACACGCAGCCCATGCACAGGTCACACGTCTCCACTTGTGTAGGCAGCAGTGCGTGGCAGCAATGCATGCAGGGACAGGACAGGTTATGCTGCGCAGCCAGATTTGGCTGAAGACCCAGAGCGCTACAATGACAGCAGAGCTGACAAACACAGCTACGGAGAGACAGAGGGGAGCGAGCTGCAGGGACAGCGTATACCAGAGACAGACCGAAACTGAAAAAGAAGATAATTAAGGTGCCCTGTGACTCCCTGCTGACACAGCGCTGCTGTGTTTCGCAAACATGCAGAAACGTCTGCATTTCCTTAATGCTTCCTGCTCTCTCTCACACACACATGCTCAATAGACTTGATTAACCTCTCTCTAATACTCAGGCAGTCTCATTCATTTGCTCTTTTGTTTTTGTGTTCGGGGTGTGTTAGGAATGATGATCTACTTTGAGATCTTTCATCTCTTAACAACAAACAAATTATATTATTAACAATCAAATCATCTTCATTAAATCTGTCCAAAAACATCAACTCAACTCACTAACTAAGATTGGTTCTCAATGGAGAAACATTTCTTTTTGTCGTCAGGTGATAACTGGACCATGATAAAGACATGTATAATTCAAGGATGGTCCCAAAAATAAAAAATCTGTCATCATTTACTCAACCTAAAGTTTTTCCAAACTTGTATGGGCTTCTTTCTTTTGCTAAACATAAAAAGAATGTATTTGGAAGAATGCTGGTATTGGTAAGCAAACAGTTGACATTAGCCAGTGACTTCCATTGTATGTTTTTCCATACTATTAAAGAATTTTCATTTTTGGGTGAACTCTCCCTTTAAGAGAGATAGTGACGTTCACAGCACAACTTTAATAACAACAACAACACAAAGGAAGGATATCGTTTCAGAACCTTTTTTCAGCTGATAAATGATAAAAACATTGACAGAATGAGCATTTAATGTGGCAGGAAACAGGTCCGCAGTACTTATAATAAACAGAATGTTATTGTTCATTAGTGTGGATGCTTATAAACTATAACAAAGACTCTAGAAGACCCAAGACATGTCACTCGTATAGTTTTGAATGGAGAGAAATGCAACGCTCAATATGGCCGCTCAATCACAGGAAGCCCCACCATCTGAATGAACGAGCCAATCGCTAATCGGTAAAGTCATCGCATCACTGCAGCTGCGTTAGAAGCGTCCCAGTTGCTATAGAAACTGTCACCGTTCTGAGACGTGGTCTTATGACTGCGCATGTGCACTGGCTGATCTAGCCTGAAAAAAAGCTTTTTATAATGCTATTTGAGCAAAAGTAATAACATTTATGACACAGATGTTGTCATATTTCTTTGTTGATTTCAAAATATGAAATTTAATCGTACGCTTAGTGAACAGTTATGGAGAATTTGATGTTTCCCCATTCAGAGAGACAGGAGTTGCACTAGGATGCCAGAGAGGCATTTCAAAGATGGCCAACGAGTGATATGACTTGTCTTAAAAGGACTTTGACTATATTTTTTTTATTTTAGTATTAATAGGTTTTTATAGTTAAGAGAGCCATTTGGCTTTTGTTTACTTTAGAATGTGCATTAGCATTAAACAGAGAAAACTACCAATTTCTTTTATTTGCACGACTTGAGCACAATTTATTGCTATCAGATTTTTTTTCTTGATTTGACATTTAATTTGAATTTCACAAACACTAGATTTCTGGCTTTACTCATTCAAGATATGATCTGCACACTTTGATGGCTGGAAATAGCATTATTCATATGTCCACCAATAAAACTGGCTTGCCTTAACTTGACAGTTAAGAAGCCAATATTTGACCCATTAAGGTGAGGGTAATACAGTAATAATAATAATAATGGTTAACATTATTCTAAATATTAGCTTATTCCTTTTCAATGTCAGTTGTGCTTATGGCACAGCTTGTAAGCTGAAAATAATTATAAAATAATAATTAGTATGCAAGAGGTCATGAGACTGGAAGATTATATTTATCAAACCAATTTCATGAACCTTAAGAAAAGCCACGAGTCTAATCCGCCGTCTCAAAGTAAAACAGCAGAAAGATCCCCTCTGTGGTCGTTTCCAATGCTGTCATCTTTCCTCTCAACATCTTCACCCTTCATCCCAAGAACAGAGCCTACAATGTTAACAGAACAGATTGATCCACTCAGACATACACCATCAGATCACAATGTTTCCCACAGTACTCCAGAAATGATTCAGGCGTCACTCTTCAGTGGGTCAGAAGCACAGGGTCAATCTTAAACCCAACAGAGCCGAACAGGGCCAAGACTTCAACACATTATTAGTCCGGCCACACTGGAATAAACAATACATACACACAGTCAAACATGCATTCCCATTAACATATAATTTTTTACACTGTCATACTGACACTGTACCTTGTACTTTTCCACTTGGCATCAGATTCATCACAAACAGCAGTTCAAAATGGTAAACATATTACAAGGTTATTCAAACAGAACAAAGGTTCACAAGCACATAACACAGAGACCTGCACGATATCCCTCGTTGGGGTGAGCAGAGCAGCTTTGAACTTCAAACGAATGTCAAGAGATGTGTTCAAATGGCTCTAGCTGGCCCAGAATGAAACAACACCCATCCTCTCCAGGCCTGCTATTACACAGACACAAGCGTGCTTGTCATTCTCAGGCACATGGCAGTGCAGCGGAGACGTGCAATCATTTCCCCGAACCAGAATTACTCGTTTTTATGATTGCTCAAATAGAGCTCCTCAGGATTTAAAGCTGCACTAATGGTTGTGTGTTCAAGATGATCATGGGATCCTACAAGGAACGGATAGAAGTCAATGAAACACTGGCAAACTAAAGACACAGTACGTTGGAAATAGGTTTTGGCTTCAACTTCCACAACATTGGGATTCTCAAGGCAGCTCTGTTTAAAAAAAAATGTTTTGGGATATGATACCATACTAATACTACGGTTTTGTATACAAGTGCCATGACAGTAGTCTATGACTCAAACTTTAAATATCCCATATTGTTCTATAACATGGAAAAATCCACAATTTATTCTGTAATATATGTAAATAAATGCCAAGTACAAAGGGTGCTGTTGTTTTTCCGCATTAATACTAATATACAATCCCAGATGTTTATATACATTGTAGATTAATTTACTGTGGCAATCAAATTTAATTGCCATGTCCTTCCCCATGCAATTACAGGAAGTATAAATACATTTAAAATAAAAAGACCAAATCCATAAAACACAAGCTAACAACTAAACATCGCAGAGCCTATTTGAAGGGGTTGAACTGATGGCATTACGATTCACTCCCCTATATTTACATTGCTTTACAAATATTGTAATCATTCACTACCGTGCTATTACTCTCTGACTTCACTGTACAATGCAAACTCCGTAGTGTTTGTTTTTCTAAGAATGTATAAGAACAATTATTCTGGGAATAAAATTAAAATGGTGTAATGTCTTCATAAACAAGGATTTAAGTTGTTATTCTAACATTCAGTATAGCGATTAAATCTCTGGTCCTATCTCAGAACAAAAGACAGCTGATACACTCTCCTGCTTCTTTTATCACAAATTCCTGTTTTTCAGTCTGGTATAAGATCCATTGTGAAGTAACAATGAAGCAATAGAGAACAATACCAGCATTTCCTGTTCTCTGGATAAAGTTTAATCCAACCATTGATACAGGTAAGGTGAAGCAACAGCCCACTACAATGACTCAGCACTACAGGAAAGCTTAAGTGACTGTAGCAGATTGCGTTCGTCATACACTGCCATACAAAATACACCACTGTTCAAAAGTTTGGATTTTTCTTTAAGAAATGAAAATGTAGTTGCTAAGGATGATGTCAGCATGCATGTTTACTAACTATGCCCGCAGTAATTGGCTGATAGGGGCAGGCTCTGCCAGAGATTTATACATAGAAATATCGATTTTATGTTGCCACACTCAAATAAAGGTTTAAAAATAAAAATGTTAATTGCCACATTCAAATAAATATTTTAAAATGCAGGCTAAAAGTCACTAATTAAACAATTATATGTTCAGCTAATTGTCAGCCTCTTATATGCATATGTAATTGTTAGCCTCTTCTTGTAAACAACTTCTTGTACAACAGTCAAAATACCCCTGCAATTAAGGCAATATACCAAATCTTTCTAAAAATGTATACATTTAGAGGCAGATTGCCGGCAACAGTCATTTTAGGATAGTTTGTGGCTTGATCTTAGTGACTTAGGAGTCCTCTTCTCTACTCCTAATGTTTCACACTTTTCGGAGCTAGATTTGGTGCTAAAATGCTTTGTGAAATACTCTTAGAGTAAGAATTTAGACAACATTTTTTGTTTGTTTGTTGAAGATTTTCTCCTAAATCTGTGAGTTATGAGCTACTTTTAGCCTTAAGATGTTTTGTGAATACGGGCCCTGGGGACTATAAGAGAGATAGAAAACAACATCTGTTTATTTTTTTTATCATTTATTTACTTTTTTTAGTTCTGGTTCAAATATGTAATATGCAATTATACAATACGGTCAAAAGGACGTGGACACTCAAACAACACAGCTAACCATTAATAGTATTAGTATTAATAGTCTTTTTTGTTTTCAATAGATGTTGTAACACGGATAAAGAGATTAGATCCCATTCAACTGAAACCCAACTCCATGACATTCTCTAAAATGTAACATTAACATCTGTCTGCACTGGAATTGAGGGCCTAGCTCAACCTGTCAATTAGAAGGGGATGTCAACATAGCCATGTAGTGAATATGCAATTGAGCACTGACAGCAGAATGACTATTATTAGACCTTTACAACTGACATTACAGTAGCTCAAGACACTCCCGTCCAGTCCAGGCAAGTCTGCACACACACACACACACACACACACACACACACACCCTCTGTCTGCTCAACTGCACTGCTAATTAACTAATCAATATGACATTCACAACATGATTTGGATTGTCATCCCAGAGGCCTTGTGCATGTGTGTGCATGCGTGTGTATGTGTGTGTGTGTGTGTGTGTGTGTGTGTGTGAGAGAGAGAGAGAGAGAGAGAGAGAGAGACTGTGTATTTGCTAAATAAACAAGTGAAGGTCTCCTGAGAACCAGCGAGGAACTCTGCGTTCACAATCATGTACAAACCAGCCGCTTCACGCAGTTTCACAGCAGTGGGAGCTTTGATATTTGACAGAAGCATAATGAGTGTGCTTAGGGTGTACAATACATACAGTGCAAATATAATTTACACTGTCCTCCCTCAGGTAGCCTGTCACTATCTCAACTCTGTCTCATGTCTCTGAGGGTTACTAAAGTATAAAGTACAGCGCTCTATGAACTGATAAATGATTAAGCAGCCACAGAAAGAGGTGATCAGGGGTTTTAGGATACTTACTCACTCTGTAGTTAAAGCCTTGGAGTTCTTGAGATATACAGTTCACATTAAATATGCACAAGAAAATGAATTCCCAGCAACTTAACATGAGTAAATAATGGTCTTTTATCTCCCTAAAGTGTTTATTTTGCAAGGTTTTTATGTAGTTGTACATAGTGCTTACAAATAAATAAATAAATTGGTATGAAATATTAATGCATTTAGAATATTCCGTAGCTCTAGAATATCAATGCATTTAAATTATTTATTATATAAAATAATAATTTAATGTCATATTCCATCAAAGGCTATATTCATGGCAAACTCGTAAGTAATAAATAACATGATAATAATGCTTAAATTAATTATACAAATTATTATATAAAAATATCCAATTTGATATATATTTTCCTAAATAAAAAAACGTTAAATTATTTTATTATTTGAGAATAAAGTGAGCATAGATTGTGAGAGACAAGTGCCTAGAAAAACAGCTAATTATACACTTTAGCGGTCATTATATAATATTTCACTGAGAATATTTGGACTATTTTAAGATTTTTGATAAAAAATATATATATTTATGCAATATATGTAAGAGAGTTCAAACTTACATAAAGAACTACTACATTAATCCTACAAAGCATGATCCAAAAAAAAAAAAAAAAAACGACTACACAAAGGGTGTCTTCTTAATAACATTCTAGGTTTAGAACAAAACAAAGTCAGATTTTTGAGTAATCAAGTTGTTAAAGTAATCAAAACATTTAAGAAAATAAATATTATTACTGATAAAAACATAAAAAAATTATAGGAAATGAATACAGGCCATTTTGACCTCCTTCATGTGGTCTTGGGGTAGTGATACAAAATATAATTTCTTACCATTTTGTGACCAAGAAACCGGATATCAAGTATTTTTAAAGGAAATATCAAATAATTTCTTATTGATTAAAAAGATCCTGCTTAATGCATTCTAGGGTTAAAAAGTGTTTATTCTCCCTTCAGTCATGTCTTATCTCATTTATGGCACCAAGTATCCCAAAAACCCTATTTTAATGTATTCCTTTTTACACTCTCTCATCTCTTGCCTGTTGCTGACCAGGGGATTGATATTAACTCAGAAGTACTGACATCTCGTTTTCCGCTCACAGTGCTAATCTGAGCTCATGCCTGCACAGGGATGCTAAATGAAATGATGAGAGGAGAGATGAGCTCAATGGTTTTTGTAAGTGCAGCAGAAGCTGCTAAGTAACTTGATGAAAAGATCTGTCAGAGATGTATGCAGGGATGGATTATAGTCCAGTGAGGCCCCCGAGCTCCAGCCACTTGGCTTTTTCTGAGCAGCTCTATGTGCTACACCTCACTTTCTACACAAAAAGTGAGTCAGATGTTCCATTCCTGCACTTAAATCTTTTTAAATCACAATAAAATGTGAATGCAGGAATCATTAAGCCGAACTGAAATACACGCGTCTTATCGAATACTCAGTTGTTGGAAATTTGGAACCGGTTCTAAAATGAAACCAGTATTCGATACCCAACCCTAGTTATGAATGAATAATGTTTTTTTTTAAGCAATAAACTGGTTCACGACAAATAGATCTAACTCAACTTTGAATACAAAAAAACGCATAACTGTATCAACTAGTATCATCTAAACATAAAGATCAAAAAAAAAAAAAAAAAAAGTAAATAATATGTATCTTTCCACTGTGCTTTCAAATGATTAAATAGCATCCAAAATAAAAGTTTTTGCTTATATAGTATATGTGTAAGCTTACGTAGAAAATATATTTATGTATAATATAAATTATATGAATATAATTATATACTTGTAAATATTTACTGTATGTACAGTATGTGTGTGTATATATATACATATATATATATATATACACACACACACATAATTAATATACACAGTACACACGGATATATTATGTAAATACATTTTTTTATTTTGAATGTGATTAATCGCGATTAATCGTTTGATTGTTTCCACGTATTTAACATAATTAGTTATCTAATGCCAATATCTGACACGTTATTTTTAAAATGACATTCTCTAAAAATGTTTTGAGCGTTTTCTGCATTGACCTGGATGAGTCTTGGAGAGTGAACCCGCTGCACTCGTGTTTTTAAACTCAACACAGGCCTCAAGTCTCTCAGACCTCTGACCTCTCTGCGGTTGTGTAACTAAGCACTAGAGATAAAGGTAACCTTGGGTTGGTTTATAGTGCCTTCTCTCCTGCACCTCTGCTTCACAGATGGGAGAGAAAGGCGTTTTATTGTTCAACAGCGAAGAGATATACAAAATTCAAGCTGGCAAGCAGCGAGTCATCTGAACGAGTGTGATAGAGCCCTGCTTACATCTGAATGATTAAGTACAGAGCCATAAACAGTCTGTGAACCCACTCCCCCTCACGTAACCACACAGCAGCTTCTCTGCATCTGCCTGAGCAGCCCTTTTTATTTACTTCAAAATTAACCCTTGAGATGCTTACAGAAATGTACTGTGGTATAGTGATGCGCGGGTCATCTTGTGGATGCACTTTATTGCGGGGCAGGTCACTAAAAACAAAATGTAAAAAAATCAATTTATGGTGCGTAGAATTTAGTGGTGGAAATTTTGATTCTTTCAAGAGATTCATTGATTTTCAGTTCGTTCACCAAATGATTTGTTCAGATTCGTTCACTGATTCGTTCAGTGACCATTTCTTCATATTATACACAAATACGCCACAACAGGTGGCGAAAAAGAGTGTCTTATATGTTATGTCTTAAGTCAATGAACGTATTTACTTATGACAAAAACTGATTTGGCTTTATTAAAGTGTGTGCATGATCACATAAATAAGTTTTTCAGATGAACAAAGCGCAAGGTTTTCTTGCATAATTAAACGTTTTAATTGTTTGGTCAGACAGTTCATATATATAATTTATTCACATTAATACATCGTGGATTAAATGTGGAGTTATGTTCTGTATGCTAAATATGAAACAAGCGTATGTGCACCTATAACTGCGCTTTGTATCTGCTTATTTCTGATTGAGATATGCTTGGCTCACTGACCTGGTATACTCTCATTCATTTCATTCACGAATGAACTATGTATCAGTTCATTTAACTCGTTCACAAATGTGAAGATCATATTCGTTCACAACAATCAACAAATCACATGCTCCATCCCATTTTGAGTAACTCTTTGACAAGAGCTGTTCACAAGCTGCGCATGCGGTGCTAATAACGCCGAGCTCGCGCGCTGCTGTGGAGGGAGGAACTTCAGTGAACGAGAAATATGAGTCAGTGGATTACTTGAACGAGAACAATTCGTTCACCTAAAATATTCATGCACGAACTAACCATAACTAGGTACAATTCCCTATAGCCTATATGAAATATTTGGAATATATATTATCATATTTTTGATAAGGTTATAATACGAAGGTATAAGTAGCAACGTAACTTCCGTGATGTCCCCGATGCGCGGGGCGGGGCGGGGCGGGGCGGGGCAGGTAAAGAAATTTTACTTTATTTGCAGGATGGGCTGGGGCTTATCGTATTAAAATTCCATAATATTGAGTGCAACAGTCACTGCCCACTTTTTCAGCCGTCTTGGTTCTGGAAGCATTTTTCTAAATGATTTGCTCCATAGGGATTTCAAACAATTCTCCATTAGGACATTCTAACACTTGAATTGAACCAACTGTAGCTCCGTAGCCTAACACTTTAGAATAGGGACCAGCTCTAACTATTAACTAGTTGCTTTTTAGCATGCCTATTATTAACATATTGGCTGTTTATTAGTAATTATAAAGCACATATTCTGCATGACCATATTCTACATCACTAATCCCACTCAAAACCTGAACTTTACAACTACCATCAATCATATTATGAGCAAAAGTTTGGTAAGATTTGTTCACAAAAGCTGCATTTATTTGATCAGAAATAAAGTAAAAACTGCAATATAATGAAATATTATTACGATGTAAAATAACTTTTCTAATTTAATAAATTATCATTTATTTCTGTGAAGCAAATTCTGTGTGTGTGCATGTGTGATGCATTTTTTCCAAGGTTCTTTGAACAAAGGTCAAAAGAACAACATTTTTTGTAAACAAAATTGTTTTGCAACCACCGCATTTGATCAATTTTAAGCATCCTTGTTGAAAAATATTAATATCTTTTTAAAAAATTGTACTGATACGATATAGTATAGTAGTATAGTATATAGTATAATAGTAGTTTGAGAGGATAGAGAGACTCGTTTGAGATATTAGCAGTGCTTTGTGGGTGTGGATGGTCAGAGCTCTTTTTGCCATAATTTGTTTCCATAGTAACAGTGACTTGTCTGATTGGTGGATCTCTCTCTTCAGTATTATGTGAATGAATGAATTAAAAACAAAACATGTGTATCATACCGTTGAAGAGGACCGTAGTTCTGGGGGTCACATCCAGGTCTAGCGGGGGTCTGAATGGGTAACCCCACAGAGTGGACACAGCACACCCCAACAGCAGGAATAGCAGCCATGCACTATTGGTCAACATCTTCAGCATCAGCAGTCTGACCAGGAGGGGTGAGTACCACGAGACTGCCGCTCACCCCTCCTCTCAAGGGAGCAGGAAGTCAATAACGCCGTCTCTTAAGACCGTTTCCTCTGGTATGCACAAATGCTGCTGTTTTACTCTTCTTCACCCGAAAATAAAATGGATCTCTTTCCCTCAAGCACTTCACTCTGCAAAACAAGAAAAAACAAGAAGTTTAGGACAGGTACAGAAATAACTAGTAAGTGCTGATGTCATAGTTAAGCTGACATATGATCAGGTGAAGCGCGTGTTCTGATGCTTAATCAGATTTCTCTCATTTAACTGTGGTTCTCTGCCCAGATCGCCCAAGGACAACCAACTATCAAGATTCTCAAGTTTCTCACAAAACAAAGGAACGCGGGCATGTTAAAAGGAAACCAGTGCACCCTGTGCCACTAAAAGGTTGATCTAATAGAAATGAAGTATTCTATTCAAATTTATAAAAGACTGAGTGACACATGCACAAAGCACATGGACACTCAGTGGTACGCAAAGTGAAGATCAAAGGATGCAACTGCGCATCCAGTGACACTGAACTTTCAGGCCTTTAATCCTGAGCTGTGTCTGAGGTGACTGCATTGAATAATAAGCTGGTAATTGATGTAGGAAAATTGAATAGTCTAATCCAAAAGATTCAGGACTATCACAAACTCAGCCAGAGCTCATCTCTGACTTCTCTCACCTTCTCTCATCAAAAGCAGGTCGGATTAGTCTGGAAATGCTTCAGAGTTTTTAAGTTCATGTTTGGAAATCATGAGAATACTGCTCTGGAGCATACATAAGGATATTTCAGTGGAAATTAGTTTAGTTACATTTCAAAGGTTTTCTTTTTGAAGAAATACAACTTTTGTTCAGCAAGGATGCATTGATCAAAAAAGACAAAGTCATAATGTTCCAAAAGATTTACATTTTAAATAAGTACTATTCTTCAGGACTTTTTATTCATCAAAGAATGCTGAAAAAAATGTATCACTGTTTAAAAAAAAAGAGAGAGAGAGACTTTAAGTATTTCTAACCCTAATAATTTGAATCATAATGTATAAACAATTTGTGCTTGACAAACAAAAAAAAAAAAATAATAATAATAAAATATATAATAATAATCACATGAGGAAAGTCCACGGATTTCATCTGGGCCTGGTTATAAGCAGGTGTATCTGTCACCCATGATTCATTTACTGTATGCCATTAAAACCCAGCAGCGGGTTATGGTATTATCGCATTATCAGGGAAGTGAAGTATTATTAAACATGACAGCCATTATGAAAGGGTGACCTTCTTACGCAGAATAAAAGCACTTTTTGAAAGCCACTGGTATCTCATGTATCTAATTTTTAAAGATATCTAAATAAATATTTCAGCCATGAAACTAACTAATTGCTAATTGGTTCATTCAAAGCCATCGCACCAGCCAATCAGGATCGGCACGTTGCAGAGTTATGAACGTTTATGTTACCCCTCCTCCTCCCCAGCACCACCTGTAGAGATCTGCTAAGGGGTGCAACATTCTTGCAGAAGCCATTCTTGTTTATTTTTGACTAAGCTAAACTAATTATTTTATTTGTTCAGCAGCAGCACAGCAGTTCTCATCTGCTAAAATCAAGCTTATGAATATTTCATGCCCACGCCAGTAAATGCCGGTTTAATTTATCACTCCAAGAGTGGTCATGACTGAATTCACTTCTTTTGATCTAAACCTTTTTAATGGAAAGTTTTTAGTGCATCAGTTAGATCAAATTTGTCTCCATATTGACACTATTCTTACTATTGTTGTGTTATGGACATGACTGACCTGTATGAGAATGGTTGTTTCTTAAAAAGGAAGAGTCATTGTGCTCGTGTGTGAGTCTGATGTGATTTAGGAGGACAGTGGCCTGAGCATCCAACTGTTCGCCTCCCTCTGTCCATTACTCTTACACACTCAGCCCCTCTCTTCTGTAAACACTACAGACTTCTCCCCCTCTCTCAGATAAACACACTCTCTCTCCCTCATTCCATTAAACAAGCTTGTGCACCAGATGAGCACTGTTTTCTTTTCCCCTCTATCTCCTCTTCGGAGAGCACATTCCCAGTGGCTTTCTAGGCCACTGTATTCTCGTTCATTCAAAACTTTTACACTCCTTTTCTCTCTGTATAAAGAAACACCCAAAACAAACTCTCTCAAACATAAATGCACAGATTTCACAAATGCTTGAATTCACACCTGCTGTAGCGCAGGAACCAGCAGTAATGCGCCAGAGAGGGTTATCGGATCAGCATCCCTTTGTTCTTTCAAACAACAGAAACAACGCTATAAAGCAAAGCTGAAACAAATAAAATTTAAATTATGCTTTGATATTATTATTTTGGTTTATTTTTTGAAAGAAGAACTTGTGCTTGCAAAAGCTGTATTTATCTGATCAAAAATATAGTAAATGCTATGAAATATAACAATTTATTTTTTATTTTGTAACTTTATATATTTACTGCCACTTTTGATCACTTTTGCAGGCAAAAAATGAATTTTGAATTGAGAAATAAATTAGAATTGTAGTTTATAGTGTATATTACACAAATAATACATTAATTAGTTTACATATTGTACTATCATTTAGAAAATCAATAAATTGTCAATGACAGTCAGCATCACACATTTTCTTACATTTGATTTCTGAGCAAAAATTTAGCAAATCTGTCATATTTCTTAATTTTACATAATAAAATTACTTTTAGCACTTCTAGTCCTAACTGTTTATGATTTTTTCTTTTTGCACAACATGCTGCTCACATCACTTTGACAAATTTAAATCACAGATGAAAAAGCCTTATTAGTTGTAATAAAAAGGTAATATCTCATCACTAAAATATACATTAAAAAGGTCTGTGCAGCCCCTGAAGAAGTTTTCTGTCTACAAAGCATTAGCAGATATGACAGAATATGGTATTAAATATCACTGAAAGTTTCAGGAATCAAATAACTTTTCTGTTGAACCGCTCAGAGAACATCACGGATTGAGTAATAGCTTGGTGCAAAACGAGAATCCAGTTTAAGTGTAAGAGGTTTATGAAAGAAATCCATTAAAGGATTATAACTACACAACCATCAGCTGTATTATTATTCAGCCAATTCAGATGTCCTAGAAAATGAGAACTATAAAGAAAGAAAGAATAGGTCAGACACATGAGAGGCCAAATCTTCCCAGTGAAAAATCACTTAGCACAAAACACCAAGATAGCAAATGAAAGCATATAAATGTAACCTACAGTGACAACTCCAGATCAGCACAGTGGTCTTATGCTGCGTGGTCACATCAGAAATCACTCAAACACACACTGCTATTTCTTATTCTGGTTTCAGAGCTCAAGAGATGGGCTAAAGCCAGTTCCAGACAATGGAAGATCAGTGCAAGTTGATTTAAAAATAAAGTGTTGAGCTGTACAACAGGATTCATGGTATCAGACAGTAGGATGGACTGAATCAAGAGACAAGAATTGAGCAGCTGCAGAGAGAAAACGATAGCTCTGTTCATCCAAGCAACTCACGAGACCCTTCATGCATATTTAACCAGCTGCCAGTCACTTTGAGAACATTTACATGCGAGTTTAAGGGTCAGTCGCCTAAAAAGAGAACGACACTGACAAGCACACTAACTTTATATCATGATTTCATGGATGTAATTGAATGACAGTGATATGCTATATTCCATGCATTAAGGACCTGCAGAGAATTTTGGCATATAAACATTTATAAAACATTGGATAAATAGCATTCAAGAACAGAGTAGCAATTCAAGGCTTTTTGAGAGTCTAGACAAATGAAGCTAATAATCTTCCACAGAAATTCAACAGCACATCTGCCATCTAGTTCATGATCAATGAAACCTGATCCATCAATATTCCACCACAACGCAATGAACAAAGAAAGTAAATAAATAACTTTTCATAAGAGACCACTATGGTTAGTTTAAGATATCAGTTCAACAGCTAAATCAGTGTTTGGCTTATAAATAAGAACTGCTTAATTATGAAAGCCGTCTTTCACAAAAATGTCATTCTTGCATACATAGAACCTTGAGAATAAGCGATGATAGTAGCCGATTGTACAGTGAGTCAATGACCGGATGCTAAATCACATGATGTTGTTTTTTTCCCTTCAGTTGAGTATAAAATTGAGATTCTGTTGAATTATAAAACCAAGCAGTACACAGAGCAGAAAAGTCATTTGGCAGGATGAAACAAAGGAATCTTTACACAACTAAGAAACTACGCTCCAAATTCTGTTTAAAGACAGAATTTCAAATAAATGTAATCGTAGAAAAGGCAGCTTCGTCCCATAGTATTTAATGCAGCTCTAATGCAGCTTCACATCTATGATGCAGCATAAGAGCTGCATTAAACTTTGTTGAGGCATGTGAGAGAGCATATATTTTGTAATTTATAGTTTTAATATTTTTATATTATAAGTAAGATAGCATAATATCAGCAACAATTCAGAAAAGCTAAATAAGACTTTCAGAATTATGCATCAATAAGGTATTCACATATTTATGAAACAATTATTAGACATTTCAATTTGTGTATTATTACTGCTGGGCACATTTCTGTTTTCTGGTGCGTCACTCATAGATTTTCTTCTCCCAGATGTCATCGAACTTGGACAGTTAAATGTGTTTGTGCCAGGAAAAAACTGCAGTGGAAATTCTCACTGTAAGGTGACTAATACTCTGCGCATTAATCTGCTCAAACACGGATGTGTCCACAATCTTTCTGACACTTTTCCACATCACGTATCAGTAGACTAAAATATTAATCAGTCATTGCCTTTCACAGTTTAATGGCTAACTTTTAATAAACTGCTTTTTGACAGGAAAAAGAAAGATTATATTTTGTATGGCAAGCCACCCTTTATGCATTTCCTTAAAATGAACTAGCACCTATTTTTATGTTACTGGTGTAATAACATTTCACTTCCAACTAGTATGTTTTGCTAGTATATTTTGTTTTACTTCTACCTATTTGCTAGTTCTTAAAATACTTAATAGCCAATAGTTACAATCCTAGTAACAAATTGCTATTCCATTTTTACTGGTAAGAAAGAGCAACTTTGTGGTTCAGACATTGACTATTCTAACTGTTGCTGGAACTTATTTTAGTGTTATTGTTAGTAACTATTTATTATGTACCATTGCATATATCTTAGTTACTGTAATCTATCTATCTAACTAGATTCAACACTAGTTTATAAATAATTATTTTCAAATTATTACTAAGAATACTAGAACATATATTTAAGCAAATATATGAATATTTACCAAAAAAAAAAACTAAAAAAGATTATCAAGTAAAAAAGAATAGTTAGGCTACTTGTATTAGTAATTATTTTACACAACTGAAATTTAAAAGATACTTCTTGTTTACTTCGTTATAATTCAAAAGTACTAGTAAAAACAGTTTAAGGAATAAATGTTAAAGTGGCTTGCCATATACGCTGAGGTTTCGCCTATGCAAAATTATAATTTCATTTCAATTATATTTAATCTTTTTCTTGTAGTCTAAAGGATGTTAACTTAAGACAACAGTATGCAAAATAGACTTGTTCATACCGAACTATCAGAGAACTTAAATCTTTCGTGCGATGATCAATATCAAGATACAGACGTGCACTGACAACTAATATCCCAAAAAAGAATAAGAAAACGTGTACAATATCGAAGTGGTCTACTTACCGAAATGTCTTTGGTCACAAATCGCCCAAAAACGCCTTAAAGTCGTCTAGTAGTTAGTGTAAAGCCAAGTAGCGCGAGACAGAGCGCAGACGCGGAATGAACTCAGCTGTGATAGTCGCTGTGCTGTGTGTGCGCGAGTCTCGACACAGGTACTGTACGCCCTCCTGCGCCACTTCCCCATCTCAAACACTGCGCTCCGACAGCAAACAAATAAATAAATAAACATCTGAGCTCCTGGGAAACATTTGGGCTACGGCATTCCTCCGCAATCTATTGGAAAAAGCACACTTACACAATTGTGATTGTAAACAAAGAGCACTGTTAAAACATGCAATCTGTTCATTGTTAAATATGCTGAAAGAATGGAGATCACAATAGGAACAGATTAATGCGCAATACGAAATACACATTTTTGAATACGCATGTAATAGGAGTTCTTTTTTAAAATCGTACATGTTGCTCCATTACCACAACCATTTGGAAGAGAAGATTATGATGTAAACACTTGTAAGACCAGGCTAGTCAGGAGTGTGAATGGAAACACACACAGAGACCTTTTTTATTAGAACAAGTATTTATTTTAATAGAAATAACCAAAGGATTTTATCTCACACTATTTAAGAAATACAGAAATCAGTTTTTAAATAATCTTTATGACAAAAATCACTCTCAATTTTGTCTTTTTCGAGGAAGACTGGATTGCTTACAAAATCATAAAAACACACTATATTCACTCTGTACTCAAACCTACTCAGATGCTTAAACATCCTTGGAACCCACATAAAAAAGTTGACTTATTAAAGCCCTTGTTTTTGCTGTTAATATTTTCTGGTTAAAGATGGCCCAGATTTTTGGAAAAGTCAAAAAATTGAATAGATTAGACAGCACCATAAAGAGTAGATCCTGTAAACTATCAGTATGCACACTAACCAGATAGTACAAGTAATAACTTATGAAATATATGGGTATAAAAATATGTTCTCATGGTCTCATTTTCAGAGACACAGAGGCCAAACATTAAATAAGACACCCTATATCCTAAAAAAGAAGAATCTTGTAAAAAAACAACTGGTAAATGCACAAAACATACAAAATATATTATAAACAAGATGTAAACAACTACATGCATGATGTGTGTTACTGAACGATTCTATAACAATTAACGAATGCAAAAAAAAAAAACACGTAGTATTTATGCATGGATGGTGGCAAAGGTGCAGTGTAAATTCTCTCAAAATGACCTGAGAATAGTTCTGTTTTTTCTCAGACGCCTCCAAACCCATCCCTCTCCTCCTTCCTTCCTTATTTTTCCTCTTTCATCTCCAACAGCTCTTTGTTTTTCTCTAACAAGTTCTCTAGCATCACTAACCCCTCAATGATTTCTTATACAGGTATGTACTTTATGATTTACTCATGAGGCTCTTCATCTTTTAGAAGCTCTTCTTCTCTGTTCATGAGATCATCTTCGTCATCCTCATACTCTGAGTCTTCATGAGTTTCAGACAGCTCTTCATCAGATATTGGTTCAAACTTTCTATCATCTTTTAGTTCCATCATCGGTTGCTTTGGCTCATCCTTTTCCTCCTCTACATCACTGATGTCTTCCACACAATCTTCATCACCCTGTTCGATCTTCTCTTCACTCTCCAGAGACTGAGGTTCCTCACACTCCGAGTCTTCATGAGTTTCAGACAGCTCTTCATCAGATATTGGTTCAAACTTTCTATCGTCGTCTATTTCCATCATCTGTTGCTTTGGCTTGAATGTTTCCTCGTCTACATCACCGATGTCTTCCACACAATCTTCATCATCTCGTCTCATCTTCTCTTCACTCTCCAGAGACTGAGGTTCCTCATACTCTGAGTCTTCATGAGTTTCAGACAGCTCTTCATCAGATATTGGTTCAAACTTTCTATCGTCCTCTAGTTCCATCATCTGTTGCTTTGGCTCATCCTTTTCTTCCTCTACATCACTGATGTCTTCCACACAATCTTCATCACTCTGTTTGGTCTTCTCCTCACTCACCAGTGGCTGAGGCTCCTCACACTCTGAGTCTTCATGAGTTTCAGACAGCTCTTCATCAGATATTGGTTCAAACTTTCTATCGTCCACAAGTTCCATCATCTGTTGCTTTGGCTCATCCTTTTTATTCTCCACATCACTGATGTCTTCCACACAATCTTCATCACCCTGTTCAATCTTCACCTCACTCTCCAGAGGCTGAGGTTCCTCACAATCTGAGTCTTCATGAGTTTCAGAAAGCTCTTCATCAGATATTAGTTCAAACTTTCTATCGTCCTCAAGTTCCATCATCTGTTGCTTTGGCTCATCCTTTTCCTCCTCTACATCTCTGGTGTCTTCCACACAATCTTCATCATTCCGTTCAATCTTCACCTCACTCTCCAGAAGCTGAGGTTCCTCACAATCTTCCTCTTTGCTCTCAGCATCTTCATCTGAGTCTGCAACGCTCCACTCTTCTGTCAGAGTTTCTTCTGCACTCTCTGAATTATCTTGTGATTTGATGCATGACTTGTCTTGAGGACAGCTGGACACCTCATCCTCTGGTGGGGGCTTCCAGTAATCATACAGCTTTCCCTGTGAATTGCACAAGAGGCTTACTGAAGCACGGTTCACCCAATAATGAAAATTCAGTCATCACTTACTCACCCTCAGGTTTCAAACCCGTATGACTGACTTCTTGTGTCACACTTTAGTTTGGGAACCAACTCTTACTATTAAAGGGTTAGTTCGCCCAAAAATGAAAATTATGTCATTAATAACTCACCCTTATGCTGTCCCAAACATGTAAGACCTCCTTTTATCTTAGGAACACAGTTTAAGATATTTTAGATTTAGTCCGAGAGCTCTCAGTCCCTCTATTGAAGCTGTGTGTACGATATATTGTCCATGTCCAGACAGGTAAGAAAAACATCATCAAAGTAGTCCATGTGACATCAGAGGGTCAGTTGGAATTTTTTGAAGCATCAAAAATACATTTTGGTCCAAAAATAGCAAAAATGACGACTTTATTCAGCATTGTCTTCTCTTCCGTGTCTGTTGTGAGAGAGAGTTCAAATCAAAGCAGTCTGGATATCCGGTTCGCGAACGAATCATTCAGTTCACCAAATCAAACTGAATCGGTTTAACCGGTTCACATCTCTAATACGCATTAATCCACAAATGACTTAAGATGTTAACTTTTTTTTAAATGTGGCTGACACTCCCTCTGAGTTCAAACAAACCAATATCCCGGAGTAATGCATGCACTCAAACAGTACACTGACTGAACTGCTGTGAAGATGAACACAGAGCCGAGCCAGATAACGAACAATAGACTGACTCGTTCACGAGTGAAGAACCGGTTGCATCGGTGTTCGGATCACCAGTAGTTCTTTCGGACAGTTCGATTCAATAAACCGGTTGAAGAAAACGGTTCACCGGTTCTTTTGCGCTTGACGTAATGGCGTCATTTGCGATGATTGCCCTTGATTCAAGCCTTCGGTGTACCCACGCTCATAACACTAGCACAGAATCAGTTCAGAATCAATCACCAAAAGAATCAGTTCAGACGCTCTTCATGCTGAATCACACATGCGCAGTATCATCAGCTCCTCGGTTCTCGAATCGGACACGTCTGACAGAAACGGTTCTTGACTCGTGAACAAGTCAATGTTTTGTTCGTTATCTGGGTCGGCTCGGTGTTCATCTTCAGTTCTCCCTTCACAGCAGTTCAATCAGTGTTTGAGTACATGAATTACTCCGGGATATTGGTTTGTTTGAACTTAGAGGGAGTGTCAGCAACATTAAAAAGTTAACAGCTTAAGTCATTTGTGAATTAATGTGTATTAAAGATGCGGACCGTTTAAAACGATTCAGTTTGATTTGGTGAACTGAATGATTCGTTTGCGAACCAGATGTCCAGACTGCTTTGATTTGAACTCTCTCTCACACAGACATGGAAGAGAAGACAATGCTGAATAAAGTCATAGTTTTTGCTATATTTTTGGACCAAAATGTATTTACAATGCTTCAAAAAATTCTAACTGACCCTCTGATGTCACATGGACTACTTTGATGATGTTTTTCTTACCTTTCTGGACATGGACATGGACAGTATACCGTACACACAGCTTCAATAGAGGGACTGAGAGCTCTCGGACTAAATCTAAAATATCTTAAACTGTGTTCCGAAAATAAAAGGAGTTCTTACATGTTTGGAACAGCATAAGGGTGAGTTATTAATGACATAATTTTCATTTTTGGGTGAACTAACCAATTAACTACAACTTTTGCCTCAAACTCCTGATTTCCTGCTTATTAACAGTAAGGTAGTTACTGTTATGGTCATGCAGAATACGGCATTAATATGTTCTTTACAAGTAGTAATAAACAGCCAATGTGCTAATAATATACATGATAACATGAAACTAGTAAATATTGTGAATTGGTCTTCTAAAACTCAAGTATTAACCTTTAATTTTAATTAGTTAAGTTCACAAACCGGTGAACCTTCAATCACTCATGCTGCTTAAATTCCGAAAAACACTTGTAAACAAAATGTGGCCTTCACAGCCAGCCAAAAATGACAACAGCTTTTATCAGCATCAGTTAACAGTATTCTTGTATTCTTCAGTTCACTGTATTCTTTTACATTACCTCCTGAGGTCTTGATCGTGTTAGAAGCACCTGCCACTTGGTGTATATCCTTGCCACAAAGTCTTTCACCTACAGAAGAAAAGCCAATCACACTGTCAATAAAAATCTGGATCTCCTTTGATATAAACAGAATGAGGAATTCTCAGAGAACAGAATGAAGCTGCTCTTTACCTTGCTCCTATACAGCATTTTCTCACTCTCCCTTATGTCACACTTAATGTGCTTCTCCAGCTGAGAAGAAAGACTCTGCAGATCGTCCTGACAGTGAAAGAGGGCTCGAGTTAGTCTAATTTAGTAATACAATTGTGATATGAAACAATACTGACAAGACAAAGACTAAGGCACAGTCAGATGTGCCTTACTTTATTCATACAATATTGAGGGATTAAATTAGACCTGTCGCAGCAAGCTTTTGTTGTGCACTTGGGATTTAACACGGCAAAAACTACATTAGAAATGGGTTTTATCATCTAAAACCATAAATATCAGAACAATTAGATGTACTGTAATTTGCATATAAATCACAAAGAGGAACAGAGGATGCAATGCTCACTTTGGTCGATACAATTTCTAGCCATTTACAACAAGCA
This sequence comes from Carassius gibelio, assembly GCF_023724105.1. NCBI lineage: Eukaryota > Metazoa > Chordata > Actinopteri > Cypriniformes > Cyprinidae > Carassius > Carassius gibelio. The sequence goes on along the minus strand of NC_068408.1, from coordinate 19,599,708 downwards.
AAGGGTTATGTGTGTGGTCTTTTTATAGATTACACCTCTGCCTTTAATACCATAGAGATACATTTACTCTTGGAACGTCTCCTGGTTCTAGGTGTGAATGGGGGAATAGTTCATTGGATAAAGAATCTTTTTAAAAATCGACCACAGCAAGTTTGTGCTCGGGGTTTCAAATCAGATATTATATCCTTAAACACGGTGGCACCCCAAGGATGCGTCCTGTCACCCCTTTTATTTTCTGTTTATACAAGTGGTATAAGAGTGCAGCATGAGAATTACAAACTATATAAATATGCAGATGATATGGCACTTGTGGCACTTTTATGGAAAGACTGTGTGCATCTTGAGTACGAGGAGCAGGTTTTGAAACTAGAAAAATGGTGTGAAGAAAGTTCTTTATTGATAAATGTAAGTAAAACAAAAGAGTTGATTTTAAATCATCCAGAGCCTCCAACAGAAATAATGTTATGTGATCAAACTGTTGAAATTGTGAAGACTTTTAAGTATTTAGGAATCATGATAGACTGTAAATTGAACTTCTCTGATAATGTGGCTCTTATTTGTAAGAAAGCAAATCAAAGACTATTCTTGCTAAGGAAACTGAAAGAATTTTGTGTGAGCAAAGCTGTGTTGCAAAGAGTTTATACAGGCTTAATTGAGAGTGTTTTAGGGTATAATATAACTGTGTGGTTCGAACGAGTTACTTCTGTGAATAAAGTTAAATTAGACAGAATTATAAGAGTAGCTGGGAAAATTATAGGATTAAAGCAAAAGTCAGTCACTCACTTATACCAAATTGCTATTCAGAGAAAAGCTTTGATTATAACAAGAGACACAACACACCCCTTGAATCATGTTTTTGAATTATTACCATCAGGTCGTTGTTAAAGAACACCAAAAGCAATGAAAGCAATATATAAACAAACCTTAGTACCAAATGCAATAAGTCTTTTGAATAAGAGGTAGGAATGTATATTTGAATTTTTTTATTGTGGATGTGTGTATGGCTAGGTGTATTCATTGTTTGTTGTGTATTGTTAATTGTTTTGTGATTGTATGGCGAGACCAAAGATCAATTTTCAGCTTAGGCTGAACAATAAAGTACTACTAACTAACTAACTAACTAACTAACTAACTAACTAAGTCTGATTTTAAAAATCGATTCAAAGATTTGTCTATTATATATTCATTGTTTTGCAAGTAAATGTAAGATTATGGACAGTCTTTCAGTCTTCATAAAAAATAAGTCCCTTTGGGATGATACAAGACATGACAAGTCTTGTTGGGTTTATTTAGCCATATTGACCATAACTTACTTAATAATATTAGTGTATTTAAAAACTATAAAAATAATAATTAATAAATAAATAATTATATAATATTTCATCATTCCTTGTGTTCATGTAGTTGTTATTTCACAATTTTTCAAAAACATTTTTTAAACCAAATTATTAAAACAATTAATAAAATCAACCAATCGTCTATTCAGATGATTGCCATTCCAGAGAAAACACACAAACACAGACATACACAGATTAGAATTTTGTCAGAAATCTGAGAATGAATGACACTGATCTTAAGATTTAATGAACAATGAAAAAAAAAAAAAAGATGCATACCCCCCCCAAACATCATGCTATCATGCTTTTAGTCAGTAAAATCATCCCTCACTTCAATTCACACAAGAGCTGCTTTCTAAAGAGTAAAGTTAGTTATGTTCATAATTGGTCCCTGCAGCTGAGCGTGGCACCAGAAGACAGAGTGGGGCTGTGTCCACTGACAGGGTCTTTCTGTGACTGATTCATTAACACTGCTCCTTTATATCTAAACTGTAAAATCTATTCAAAGAGCATCTCGATTCTTCTTGATCAATCCACAAAACTCTTATTTCTAAGTCCATCATCAATAATTGTACTGAATGAAAAAACATGTCTGACCAAACATAAAAACGCATAACAATGACAAGTAAGATACTTTAAGAACAGTTTTGGAATTGGATTGTAATTCCCTAAAATACAATCAAATAATGAAGATTTCCTTGCTTGCTATATAATAATATAAAAAGAGAAATTGAACACTTACTCTCTGAGCTGAGGGTAAAAACTCAAAATTGGAGGCTTCATTTGTCAAAGTCAAAAGGCTGTAGCAGAGGTAATATGCCTGTATGAAAGAAGATCATTTATCAGCTTATTAAACTCAATCAAGTGGTTTTACTGTATCACTCTTGGATATTAAGGGTGCTTTCACACCTGTAGATCGACTGCTTTGTTCTAAAACAGGGATTAAAATAATTACAATGTTGCTTTTTATTCTTGGTGCGGTTCCCTTTCACTCGGCAAAGTTTCTAAACAGACCAAAATTGTAAATACAGTCACATGCGGTTAAACTGTGCTCTCATTGGTCAAAGTACCACGGTTCATTTTCCAGAATTCCACTCATAGTGGTCATCCGTCAAGATGGCACGACAACAACTTTGAGATGTCATTATATTAATTTATAATTTTGAACAGGAGTCCCGGATTCATCTGGAAAACATTTAAAATGCACCTAACAGTTACTACGAAGAAGAGCAATAAGACGGCATTATAAAAAGAAAAGGTGGACTTTGATTTTGAATGGCGAAGATGTGCTCACCCACAGATATCGCCTGCCTCCCAATGTGCATACTATCTATCCTAAATTCTATATGATATTAGTAATTTTCAATACTATTTAGGGCAGATTGGGTGGATAGTATGCACAATAGGGACGCCGGGTCCGTCTACTGCTTTCCACAGAACTTCCATAATTACCCATCATACACTGGATATAGCCTGGTTCGCTGGTCCGTTGGATCGGATTTCTTTCTCACTACAACCAAACCGCCCCAGAGTTCATTTTCAATCAAGTAAAGCCAACCTTTTTCCTTTTTCAGGCAATCTCTGACCGATTGTTTTGGTGTGGAAGTGAATGTGATTGCCGTGTTCACATACTGTATGCCCAAACTAACTGAGCTAAGGGGGGAAACGTGCCAGGTAACGGAAAAATGCGCCAGGTGTGAAAGCACCCTAAAAAAGTAATGATCCAATAGCTCTCAGCCCTTTTACCAACTTTTTACTTACTTGTTGGTCTAGATTGGTATCACAATCTTCTGCACTCCTTGCAGACCTGAGGACTTTCAGTAGGGACGAGGGACGCATTTGAGGTAGGTAAGGTTTCAGCTCAGACAGCTGGAAAAATTGTGATAGTAACAAAGAAATTTTACAAAAATTAAAGTGATTTGACAAAAGCTTGGCCAGCCAAGTGTAGTCAGTGGTTGATACACCTGCATAATTGCTCTCATCACAAACCAAAAAGCATCTATAGTGCTAAACTGTCTGAACACTGAAAAGCTGCTAATATTGTATGGATTATTCTCACCTTAAACTCTGTCCCTGATGGTTTATAAGTGCAGGTGTGATTCAAGAGCTTTGAGATGATAGATACACTCAGGTGTCGTTTTAATTGCCTGTTAAAGAAATAGCAGATGAAAAATTACAGAAAGCACTTAAAGTAAAAAAAAAAAAAATAGTAGAATAAATATTTATATTGCATTACAGGGTTTCCCTTACTTTCCACGACTGCTATCTGGAAGAAGATAAACAAGTCTCCTGAGATTGTGATGATCTTCTGACAAATCAGTCAGGGTCTGACAAGCTTTAGATATCTACACAGAAGAAAGGGAAATCTTGTTAAATGTGAGAAGATGATAAACTAATAATTAATGGGTAGTTAAGTAGTTTGTTTTCACCAAAATTATAATTGTTTGGGATGGCATGAGGGCAAGTAAATGATGACAGAATACTCATTTTTGAGAAATATGAGCCCATGTCCACATTTATACGCTTTCAAATGAAAACTTTTTTTTCTAAGTTTTGGCCTTCTGTCCCCATTGAGACTGCGTTTTAATCAAGGAAAACTGAGCTTTTTATAAACGCTCTCCAAAGTGGATAACTCTGAAAACGCTGTTTTTGTGTTGTAGTGTGGACTGTGAAAACGGAGGCTTCTGAAAACTATGACGCAAGTTTAGTCATGTGACGCATATTATACCAATAGATATCTGTGTTTATACTGGTATTGTGCACGTTATGCGCACTTTCACACTATTGCTACAGATGTGCTACTTTGTACACTCTTAATATCACACTCCTGCAAAGATGAAAGCAAATTAACTCGCCATCGCTATTTGCGGCAAAACATGAAAGCGAATTGAAATGAAAGTTTTCTGTTGTATCAGTCTGGATGAGACTTTTGGAAAATAATTGAAAATGCAAGTGTGGACGTAGAGCATTTGAAAAACGAAAAAGCAGTTTTCAAATGCATCCGGATTAATGTAGACATGCTGTAGCCTGAGTATTAAACACTCTTCCTGACCTGTTCGTCCCAGCGTGTGATATTTTTAAGCAGATTCTGGAGCAGGATGCTAAAGTGTCCAGTTGGCAGCAGCTGAAAATGAGTCTCCAGTCCAATTCTACACACCATTGTGAGAAGCAAGACCAGCTCCTCATCAGTGTATGCTCTCGGACACAATGTAGTACACAGGGAGAGGTACTGAACAAATTAAGAAAATAAATAAATAAAGGCACAAAATAGACTGACTCTTACTACTGCTTTTAAAGTAGTGCTGTCATATGATTAATTGCATCCAAAATAGAAGTCTTTGATTACATAATATATGTGTGTGTACTATATATATTTATTTTGTATGAATACAGTACAGACCAAAAGTTTGGACACAGCTTCTCATTCAAAGAGTTTTCTTTATTTTCATGACTCTGAAAATTGTAGAGTCACACTGAAGGCATCAAGGGCTATTTGACCAAGAAGGAGAGTGATGGGGTGCTGCGCCAGATGACCTGGCCTCGACAGTCACCGGACCTGAACCCAATCGAGATGGTTTAGGGGTGAGCTGGACCGCAGACAGAAGGCAAAAGGGCCAACAAGTGCTAAGCATCTCTCGGGGAACTCCTTCAAGACTGTTGGAAGACCATTTCAGGTGACTACCTCTTGAAGCTCATCAAGAGAATGCCAAGAGTGTGCAAAGCAGTAATCAAAGCAAAAGGTGGCTACGACATATTTCAGTTGTTTCACACTTTTTTGTTATGTATATAATTCCATATATAATTCCATATGTGTTAATTCATAGTTTTGATGCATTCAGTGTGAATCTACAATTTCCATAGTCATGAAAATAAAGAAAACTCTTTGAATGAGAAGGTGTGTCCAAACTTTTGGTCTGTACTGTAAATGCACACACATACAGTATATATTTTGAAAATATTTACACGTATTTGCATGTATAGTTAGTATTATATATAAACATTTAATATATTGAAAAAAAACTGAAATATATACATGCATTTGTGTGTATTTATGTATACATAATAAATATATACAGTACACACATATATATTATGTAAACAAAAGGTTTTGGATGCGATTAATCGTGATTAATTGCTTGACAGCACTGATTTAAAGTTAAATTACAGTTAAACAAATGAAAAATAGCCTACTACACAAAACATGACAAACACATTATAAAAATACTCATCTTACGTTGAGAACACTCTCCAAATTATGTGTCAGTAAAGTGCCATTGTCTTTCATGTCAGATATCACTCGGTCTTGGCTGGTTTCTTCCAACTGAAAGCTCTCTCTGCCAACACATATATATGCATTTTTATGAAGCATTTGTAGTATAATCATGGCTTATGTCAAATATGCTGAATGATAAAAACATATGACTGGTATAGAAGTAAAATGCTGCAGACTGCGGGAGAAAAACTCACAAAAGGTCTCCTTCAGTAAAAGGGGGTTGCAGAGCCTCAAGAGGGAACAGACTGATGAATGATGCCCCCATGTTCAGGAAAACCAGGGTGATGTCACGTACAGAGGGTACCCACACTTTAAAACTTTGGCTCTGGTGTTCAACTATAACACAACAGTCAATTTTAGTGCTTTATCAGTTGTCCAGGAACAGCATATTTGGCCAGTATGAGGTCTTTAAGGCATACCTATGTGTTGAGCAGCAGACAGAGCAATGGTTTGCAAGGACTGCATGATGTGTGAGGAAATAATTGGGTTTGGGTAAACTGACATCATCTGAAAAAGCATTATAGTTATTAGCTATATATACATCTTGGCTACTGGACCAAATGAGTTGAGTCTACAAAGTTGTATGCATGTTGGGGTACTAAAAGCATAAACTCTCATGAAAGTAATCCAACTGTAGTGTATACGTTTTGACAGGTTTAAACATAAATGTCCCAAGGGTATACAGGTTTCCCGTGAGAGAATATAAGATGGTGTGAACAAAACGCAATGAGTCAAATAAATATCATAGGAACAGAGAACATAAAACGTCAATAACAACCATCAGGGGTTTAAACAAAAAATAAATAAATACAAAAAATTCCTGAGCCTGAACTTTATTCCGGGGGTGGGGCATCCTTTCTTTAACATTTGAAAGGATACTATGGCAAAGTTATTGTTTTCCTTATTCAAACGGATTGAGAGTACCCCCAGTCCTTCACCTTTTGTATGTCTCCCTAGATTATCACATCTGATTCAACTCATCAGCTCATTAGTGGAGACTGCAAGACCTGAAGTTTGTGTGTCAGATAAAGGGAGACATACTAACCGTGCAGTGATGGGGGTACTTCATGGAGAGGTTTGAGAAACACTGCTATACATAATATGAACATAACCAACGTAAGTACATAATGTATTATAACAAATACCTGCAGAGGACGCCAACGGGCTGGTGACGTTTCACTTTACAGCATGATTAAACAATGTTTAAATCCATAAAATTATAATATCTGGCCACATGCAAACTCAATAAACATCCAATAAATGGCATATTTAGAAACAGGTTGATGTATTCTCCTGTGTTGGCAAAGGTTTATAAATTATTTACGTTACAAATCTAGTGAGATAATGCCTACTGTTTTCCCAGATGAATGATGAGCAATTCAAATTCACCGCATATACAGAGGAAGAGTTTAGACCCTTAAACACATACAGTCTTTACTGGTAAATTACCAGTAAGTTACCATTCAGAGATTATATGTGAGCAGGACCTTTTAAAAAATCCCAGTAATATGTTCTGGAGATCATATCGTTCTTATGAAGATGACATGATTACTTTGAGCTGTTTACAAAGCTCCGCTACTTTTTTTCAACATGTCAGGCTCCTCTATTCATCAGGTGCTTCGACTCTGCAATTGGATACTGTTATGCATGTCTCGTATTTATAAGTGCAAAACATTTCTGATTGGCTAGTAAAATTTGTTTGGTTTAGAGTGAATGCTGTGCTCCTCTCATACTATTGGTAGGCAAACTCAAGGACTCCAAAGTGAAATTAACACTTTTTTTTTTTATGTAGGATTACTTTTTTTTCTGCAGCCAAATGCTGCATGCTGGAGATCCGGCATGGTGCCAGAGAACTTTAAGCCCCAAACCATATAACAATACAAAAGAAATGCTAAAAATACATACATTACCTACAACAACTCATAAAAAAATAAACAGCTGATGAGATCAACATGAGACTACAAAGACAGTGGCCCTAAAAAGAGCACTGCAAAATATCAAAGCATGTAGCGTTCATATATATTTTAATTGTAGATTAATTGTCCATATTTTTTGCCCCACTGTAAAGTACATCCATGTGTTACTGACTAAGCACAAAGTGTTTCGCAAGACAGAAAATATGAGGAAAGAGGGTGATTTTACCTGGAAAAGCCAGCGTGTAACCTCAGGCTGACAAGGGAAAGAAAAGTAGGCTTTCCTCAACAAGCCAGCACTGATCAGAGACAGCACATGCTCAGTACGGGCCCTATAGAGGACAAAAACAAAACACTCATATTGAAAAGTGTAACACCAAGCCCAATTGCAAATGAACATAACAGAAATAATCACTGATGCATCTCCTATTTTGCTAATTTTTTGAGTAGTGAACTCGCTGTGCTACTACATTTGATATTGAGTTCAAGGTGTCATCAGACAGGTATCATCTATTACTAAAATGGAAAGATTAAATCAGTTAGTTTATTAGGGGTGGGCGATATAGCCTCAAAATTATATCACAATATTTCAAGAATATTGGCAATAATGATATTTATGACGATATACAAAAAAATATGGAACAGTGTTTTATAGGTGATTGAAGCTGGCAGGCAGTGGCATTTATTAGTGCAAACATAATGAAGGGCATTTTCAATCCTTTTCCAATATGCTTCTGTCATTGATGACAGACTACCTCAATTGAAGAGTAAATCTATTATCATAAGGTAGCAGAAGCAGCATTATAGTGCAATATTAGTGACACAGTAACATAGTCAAATGTAAGCAAAGTACAAAAGCAGCCTTGGTAGTTTTTTCAATGGAAATCTTAAGTAAAAGTATAACATAACTCCTTATCACTTTAGTTTGACAATAACTAATTTAAGTAATTTTCACCTTGTAACTCTTCAGAAGCCTGCACAATATTGTCACCTAATAAAACTGACCTTTTTAAGTTCAAATGTAAACAAACAGCAGCAATCCAAACAAACCTTCAAAATCCAAAACACTCATTGCTTATAAAAAATTTAATAAAAATGCTATCAAAACTTGAGTAGCAGTTGCCTCGCATCAATAGTTGCCTTGCTTTGTTGACTTTAAGCAGACTGATCGGTGTATGATGTCAAAATACAGCGAGAGTGACTTAAAGAGGTCATATGGTATTTTAAAGTGTCTTAATATTGTGTTGAGTTCCCTACAACAGGTTTAAATACATCTAAGGTCAGAAAACATTGTTATTTTCTCAGAATACACATTTAATATTAGAGTCATTTGCCAATGATTTAGAAACGATTCGTTGCTAGCAAGTTCAGAGCAAACCACTCCCTTTCTTAAGCCTACTCTGCTCTGATTGGTCAGCTGGCCAAGTCTGTTGTGACTGGCACAGAGAGATCTCCTCGAACCAGTTAGCCAGCGCTACCATTGACAAAGCACCTTTTTACACAAAACTATAATGGAGTGCACCAATCCATTTTTATAAGGTCAAAAAAAAACAACATATGCAATTGAATCGTGCACACAGCTAAAGTTTAGCTCCTAAACTGTTAACACTTAAGACAATAATGGATGGTACGTTAGTCGAGTGCTAATGTGACTAACCATTAAAACAATAGTTTGTAAACCAAAATATGTAATGTTTTAAGAACAACAGACAAAAGATGCTGTCTTAACTTTTAAGAACAGCTGTATCACAGGAGCACCAGCCTTATAACTCGCTCGTCTCTCCCGTATTAACTAGAGGTGCTCCGATCACGATCGGCCGATCGTTATGCGTATCTCCTCAGTAAAGCCGGTTTTCTAATCAGCGGTTAATTCCATCAGGTGCGTGATTTCACATAGAGCAGCTGCTACTACACAGAGCCGTTGTTAATAGAGAAGATGCGCAAATCACGTTAATTTTCAGCGTTTATTGGCCCATCTTCTCAGTTAACAACGGCTCTGTGTAGTAACAGCTGCTCTATGTGAAATCACGCACCTGATGGAATTAACAGCTGATTAGAAAACCGGCTTTACTGACGAGATGCGCATTAACGATCGGCCGATCGTGATCGGAGCACCCCTAGTATTAACCCTATAACTGTCGGTGCAGCAAAGTGTCTGTCTGTCTGTGTGCTTCACACATTCTTTATTATTAAATTAAGTAATTAGAACAACGTCAGTCTACATTAATCAACACATTCTTAGGAAATAGTGGGTTCACAGTGAATTATCAGAACTATTCCAGTAAGTAATATTGTGCTTCACCTGGAAACCTAAAGCTCCACTAGGTATATATCACATATTAGCACAAAAAACAGATATTTTGAGCGCTCAATTGAAAATGTACACATTACGTATCAATTTTTCTTACAGGTTGTGGTTCAGAGAGCTTGTTAGTACAAATTAAGAAAATTAGAAGCCAACGAAGATAAAAGCCAAGATTAGAGAAGCAGTCCTTGATAAAATGACGTGCACACAACAAAAGGTTTGAATTGTATTTTGCTGTTCATTGATATTGAGAGATGACAAATTTTTTTTGTAATGTAAAAAATTATATCTGTGTTATTGTGGACAGTATGATATGGCACACCCCTACTGTTTATTTACTTTTAAAAAATTAGCACAATATGACATTCGACATAATATTTAAACACATTTCATGATAGTCTTACTTAAAGATAATTTGTTGTGATTTGTTATGCGGCGTCATAGTAATCTTCCTCAGGTCCAGAGTCCGGTGGTTGAAGAGTCGACCAAACCTAGCAGGCAGGAATATTTCCTCTCCTGGGTGGATATCCCTGATGGCACATGAGGCAACCGAAAACCTTTGCAAAAATTTCCTAAAAAAAAAGTAAACATATATACACATTTTTTTTTAGATTAATTATACATATTCACGAGACTGTCAAAATTCTACATAAAATAAAAAAAGAATGAACATATAGACAAACTAGGTATGGGGATATGGCATCCGATTGTCATGCGCATTTCGTCAGTAAAGCCAGTTCAACCTGCTTTCACATGGAGCGGCATTTAATAGACAGAGCCGTAGATCACTGACAAGCTACGCAATATCGCGTTCATTATTGAAGGCGATTCATCTGCGATAATTAACGCTATATTGCATAGCTTGTCAGTTTGTCAAATGCGTGTGACAATCGCATGCGATATATCGCCCATCCCTAAGTCAAACTAAATTTAATCACATATATTCAGACTCCAAACTATTTAAATTGACTGCCATAATCTACTTAAAAATCCAAAAAGCTTTAATATAATTTGAAAGACAAATTATGAGAATGAAGCCAGCTATTAACCCTCTCAGGCTCAAATTAAGTTTTAGTAACTTAGTAACTTTAGTAAAGTTTTTAGTAAACTAATTTTTTATAACATATTTTATGTATCTGGAGTAATAAGGTTTTTAGTTACTTTACTTTTGCAAATCTGCAATGCCTGCCTTGAGAGGGTTAAGCCAGTATGGACAAAATACCTTTGCTCAAGTGAGATGTCTTCCTCTTTACTTTCACTGTTCTCAATCTCATCTATATTCAGCAGATCATCTTCACATGACTCAAGTAATTGTCTCTCCAACTCTTTTGACCTGTGTAGTCAAATGAAAAACAAAGTGTGTCAAGTAATTATTAGACATTTATCAGGGCGAGACTGCCGGCTAAATGCAGCATGATCTGTCTCAACAAATTCTCCCATGGCATAATCACAGGTCTATGAAACTGACAGTCAGAATAAACAACAATCTGTCAATTGTACACACCCAAAGTGATACTGTCAGCCAGAATGCCAGGCATTAATACACCAAGGGTAAATTAGGACTAAAGTTTTACATTTTCGGAAGTAAACAAGTATTGCAGCTGTAAGTTTTCAGCAGATTACCACTGGTTTTAGGGCAGCAATTCTCATCCTGAGCTCAGAATATTGGCCTTCAATTACTGTCACAGACACAGGAGGGCCTTGGAGTCCAAAAGGTTGAGAACCACTGTTCTAGTATGTTTGACAAGTTGCTTACTGTTTTGTCAAAAGAGTCCACCTTATGTATTACTGCAATTCTTCTGTCATTTTATTGTCACAAGTCACAATTTGAACTCTCATTCATGCCTGTAGTCTATACAGCTAATACTAAAAAAAAGTCACTAATACTAAATGCAAGCAATATAAAGGCTGGTTTAAAATGGAAAAAAAACTGTCAAAATTGACTGATCATGTCTTCATGTTGTTCCATTATCAAAACATAAATGAAGATCAAATATGGTAATGAATGCTCAAATATTTTCTCTATGTATGTGTGTTGATCAGTGTTTATACATATTTATATACAGATTTAAAAGTCTATATAAAATCTATTCTATAGAGCAATCTGGACTCTTCGGGAAGACTTGGATTCAACTGCTTGATTGATTTAACAATCTCTACGGGTGTCAACACTTTTGTGTGGACTTTCAAAGGTGAGACAGAAATCTCCCAGATTTCATTTAAAAAAAAAAAATTATGTGTTATGGGTTTGGAACATGAGTGTGAGTAAATTATGACAGAATTTTCATTTTTAGGTGAACTGTCCTTTTAATAGCCATGCCTGCCTTGGTAAACACCACTAATAAAAGCTGTCTACATTGAGATTTTGACTTCTCAATCACTGATATCCAATGCACTACAACAAACCAAGGGCTGCCAAGCACAAAATAAGTCATGCTGAGAATCAAGTTGGGGGAAAAAACAAATGAGGTTTTCAGACCCACCTCTGATATTGTTCCTTCTCTTGCAGCATCTGCTCCAGTGTATTTCGATAACTAACGGCTTTGGTTTTGACTGCCTCTGGCTAATACAGGTGAATAATAAAAAAAAAAAAACAGGTTCTTGTGAAATTCAGGCATGTCAAAGACTGATTAATGACACATGAGGTCATGACATGTTTTCTGAACATCCTTAAACTTACAGCTGCTTTTGAGACAGGTGTGTTGGGCTCTGAAAAAGCATCTTTTTCGGGAGTAACAGGCACATGGTCTCTCCGACTCATCAGCTTCTCCAGAGATGGCAGCGGCTCATCTTCAAGACCACTGCTGCTGCTGCTCAGACTGATATTGCAGTGCTCTCTCAGCTCATCGCCAGAGTCGTCTCCCAACTCAATATCTAAGGGATCTTTCCACTTGGGGCAGCACTTCTGTTCTCTTGATCCTTCTACATTCACCGACACTGCTGGGACAGGCATGACAGCCTTGGGGCTGCGTGACTGCTCCACTTTCAACTGTATTCTTACATCCGTTTCCATCTTACATGAACCGGCTTGTTTTGCAATGCAGGGTGACCTTAGATCGAGATGATGGGGGGACGAGACAATTTTAACACTCTCCTTATGGTTGGAAGAGAGGCTTGTTTGTGTCCAAGTTTCTCTCTCAGCATTAGTTTTTTTATTATGAGTTTTGGGCGATGGTAAGCAACAGTCTGGTGTAAAGAGTTGCGTCTCGATGCTGTCGAACGTTGTGCTTGACTTCGGAGAGACTTTGCGTGAATGCGGTTGGCTGGGTGGAGCTTTGAGATTTTTGTTGGCATGTGTCACCATAACGTCTTTTTTCTCTGCAACCGTGGGAGATTTAGTGAGTTTAAATGAGTTAGGTTTGTCGCTTGCTGTGCTTGAGTCCTTACATGGTTTAAACAGCTGACTGGGGAGGTAAGGCAGAAGTCTGGGTTTGTTGTTGCTGTTTGGTGCAGCAGGAAGCATTTTATGGGATTTCTCCTTTATGGTTATCACAAACTCATTGCTGCCCTTCATGAAAGCACATTTGGCAGAGCTGGTAGAGGGTTGGAAATCAACACATGGGCGTTTCATTTCCTTCTCATTTTCTGTACTACCCTCCTTTTTTCTCTTTCCAGACAGGGACATCCTGTCCTCTGCTGGCAAAAAGATGTATTTGATATAGAAAGAGAAACACCTTAGTTTTAAAGGTTATGAAATAAAAATCTCGGCAAGATCATAAGTACAACAAAGGGTAATAATTCTTACCTGGATTATTTTTGTGGTGAGGGTTGCTTACTTTCTGTAAAACAATAAATGAAAATATGTGAAAACATGTGTGACATCCATAGTCACTTGAAAAAGGTGGAAATCATACATAAAATTATTCAACAAAAATACCTGTACCTTCTGTATGGACATGTTACTACAATAGGAGGTTTTGTGGTCTCTATTCTCCAGTCTTTCTTTTTTCTTATCAGGATGGTGGGTGATCCGCTCCCCTGTCTTAACTGATGCTTTAGGTCTCTGCTGGAATAAGCAGGAACTACTACTCTCAGGGTTATGCCTGGAGTGAGATGTATAAGGAAGAGAATGTCTCTGGACTTTCATAGCATCTGGCTGAAACGAGCCTCCTCCACGCTGAACACACAACATCAGAGGATTATGAAGTTAGAATACAAAAAATACCAACCATAAGCTATAAAAAATATTAACAAAATCTAAATGACAGGGTTCCCACATTTTTCAAGTAATTAACTTCCAGTACTTAGGCCTTTCTGGACGTAAAAACAAAAACAAAAACAAAAAAAAACACCATATTTGATTAGGACAGATGCATTAATTAATAATTCAGATTTATTTGACAACCCATTTGATCGATTCACAGAAAAGAACAATCTTGAAAAGCTCACAAATTGGACTCTAAGTTACTCTGAAAATGTAATCAAATTACTGATTACTCCTTTTAAAAGTAATCACATTACTGCTCTGATTACTTCATTTCAAAAGTAATTAGTAACATTACTAGTTACCTTACTTTTTTCTCCATGAAATCCCAGCACACACACTCCCAATAAATATTTGTTATTAAAGCATCAACATTCACAGAACACTGTTATTTTTAACTAAAGCAAGCAGCTGCTGTGTACATGGTTTGGCAGAATGCCAGCAAAGAGCGCTGCATTCATAATCTCTAAAAGACATCTCAGTTCATCGCAATCTCACAAATTTCTGTTTTAACACAATAAATATATGCATAATGAATATTTCATAAAGTCTACAATTTGTGTGTTATAATGAATTCGTGAGCACGCAAATTTCAGCATTGCATTGCTCAATGCTGAAAACGTGTTATAGCCCAAGTAGAAATTCTGCATATACTTGCGCCTGTTATTCATTTATATTTTATATTAGTTTATGTTGCTTTTGTGCAATAGATGAATAACAATTTATTTGTTTGAGATATTTTATGTTTAGATATTTCGATTTTGCAGCAGTTCCGTGAATTATTAGGTTAAATATTCTCCCAGATCCCACACACAAGGCGGTCTGCCTGCACCGGCACTCGACCATCTTGTCCCGCACCGCACTTTGTTGCGTCGCGTCTTTTGCGAGAAGGTCTCTAATCCACTGAATGCACTTGACTCAACCGTGCATGTGCTACATCCTTTTTACAATCTCTAGATTATAAAACACTGCATTCTGTCAGCAACGTAACGCAGCAGTAATGTATAGAGACCTCGGCTTGTAACTATACTCTAATTACTATTTTTAAAATTATAACACATTAGATTACTCTGTTACTAAAAAAATAATCAAATTACAGTAATGTGTTACTAAGTAATGTGTTAGTGCCCAACACTGGGCATCACAATTAAAATATTTATTATACACAATAGCAAGATATAACTGATAAAACATTTAGATCTTAGCATAAATAGGGAAAAAAATTCAATAAAAAAATCTAGATTTTACGATTTCAATAACTTTACATCCTGTAAAACCCCATTTTATAATTCCATAATATTTTCCATGACTGCCAAAGCCCTGAAGTTAATCACCAGAGAGAGAAGATAAAAAAAAACTCAACAGATAGGCCATTGTAAAGTATGAGTATTGAGTAATAGGAACAGGTGGTTCGTGAGTCAATGAAAAGCTAATAATGAAATAAGTCATACAACTTTTTTTTAAATAATAATTTAAAAATAAAAACAATCAAAATTAAAGACTACTGACATAAAATATTTAGTTTGTTTACCTGCATGTCATTTGACCATTAACCAACATCAGAAAATTGTGTACAAGCAAATGTGTTATTAAATTATTTAAATATTAACTTAAATATCTCGAGGTATACCAATTTTTTTCCAGTCATGGAAATTAATTAAATATTAAAAGTTATGTCAATTTTTGCATTAAATTAACTTCTATTTATGCTCGGCTCTACTTTCAACTGTTATCTCTTGTTATTGCACAGAATAAAACTTTTTATTTATTTATTCAATTTGGCTGAAAAAAAAAGCCTGAGAATTGCTGCCTTACAATACTCTTAGAAATGTGGATAATAACTTAAGAAAAAATTAA
Organism: Carassius gibelio; assembly: GCF_023724105.1. Lineage (NCBI taxonomy): Eukaryota > Metazoa > Chordata > Actinopteri > Cypriniformes > Cyprinidae > Carassius > Carassius gibelio. Next base: position 19,583,819 of record NC_068408.1, on the reverse strand, counting down.
GAGTTGCATTTACCCTTAAGTTTTCATTGAGCTCCTTACTGAGTGCATAAGAAAGTTCTTTGTCTTTGTTGTAAGAACTGCTCCTCTGTAGGATGTCCTTTTTAACTGTGTGATTGACAGAGCCATTCTTCCTAGAGTAAATGTTGCCATTATTCGGTTGTAGTTTTCTCATAACTTTGCTACTGAGAATACGGTCCCGTTCTGGTCTCTTGTTGGAGGCTTTGAGTGCAGCTGAAGTGGTCTTGTCCCTCTGCTCCAGCTCACGGTTTTTGGTGGGCTGGATGCAATTAGGCAGCGGTTTCAAGAGTTTTGGAGTCTTCTCAGAAGGTTCAATACGTGGACTACATGACACAGGATGTGGTGTGGCAGCTACACTGTCACGTCGCGGAGCACCAAGCGGAATTAATTCTTGCACTTAAAAGCAAACACATTGTCAGACATTCAGACAAGAAGTGCAACAGCAACCTCTTTATACCATCATGGCAGCTGAATTACCTCACAAACCTGTATTAAATGTTAGTGCATGCTTATAAAGATTGTTAGCTGGCACAAATAAGACTGACATGCAAATATGAACAAGCATTGGCATCAGTTGGCTGGAATATACTACACGACTTGTACACAGATTTTTGTCCTTTTCTACAGCCTGATGGAGTTGTGGATAGTTGCCAAATGTCAGAGCCAGTCTGCAGATTTTGGGCAACATAGTGTATGATGGGCACAGAATCTGATTAGTAGCTTCAGACTTTGATTCAATCCAGTTGGTGAATCAAGCATGTTTGTTTGTTTTTGGTCTGATTTAAGAATTAAGAATGACTGACATCTGTAAGTCATTTATTGTATGATGGCTATTCTATTGTAATTTTCATGCAATCATCGTGCAACGCATTCCAGCCTTAAGTCTAAAAAACAGGAGGAAAAGTCTGCAAGCTAATGTATCCAGTATTACCATTCGCAGGAAGCACAAAAGCAGATCAACAGCAGCCCATCACCAAGCATCCCTATACAAATACCACATATAATCTCACCCATAGAGGTGAAGTGCTGCTTGAGACTTGACATTTTATACTGAAGAAACACAGATAGGTGTCTTTAAAAGTCTTCTGAGTGACCTGAAAAAAGTGAGACGCATGGATCAGGTATCAAAACAAGTGAACTTACATGTGCGCATGCAAAATAGGCTATAATTTGTTTAGAAACCAAATCCTATTTTGAGAAGTCTGTGCCATTACAATACACACCATACATTACAGTACTTTCATAGAAATAAATGACAGTGACAGATAACATTCAACAGACCTGTGCTAAAGTTACATGCTTTCAGTTTCCTATCAGGTGGACGTGTGTCTGTAAAAAGAAAAGAAATGGAGAAGAACTTTGCCGTTGGTCTTGGAGAGGAAAAGAAGAAAAATAAATACCTACGTTCAGCGCATCCCTCTCATTTGTATAATCTTATGACTTTCACTATTTGTAATTGAAATGTGTATGGGCGGGAAACGAAGTGGGCTAGTCCCGAGAAACGAAACTACTGGCAAGTTGGCAACAGTTCAAGTCATCGAACTAGGCAGTTAAGTGCCTGATGCTTTATGACAAATCCTTCCGTAAACAATATATTAACTACACAGAAAGGCGACCGTCTATCGGAAGACGCTGACAGTAATATGATGCTCTTAAAGCACGAGACTTTACCGACGTCACAATCAAACGAAAACAAGCTCTCCAAAAGAAATCTCTAACATTACAAAAGAGCGGTTACTTGATCAATTCTGTTTATTTAGAGTGTAACTTTATACATAGTACATTTTGCAAGTAACACTGGACTAGTAAATCAAAGTTTACTAGCTGTCAAACCGCGTGAGTGGCGGTGACATTACCATGCGCGTCCGTTTAGTTTTGAAAAGAGTAAAACGTATACATAAACGTTATAATAAAATGATATGCGATGCGTACCAGCCATTGTATAAACTGTTTCGATACACTCCATGATGAAAGAAAGTGGTGTTGTGTTTGTGGGGAGCCGCCATCTGTAGGTAGGAGGAGCGAGTGATGTAGTTCACGGAAACGGCCACTAGAGGCGTTTAGATACGAGTAAAGTAACTTAGACTGATTAAATTCGTACAATACCCAAAAATACTATTTATTTATTATTTTTTTATGTGTTTGTTTGTTTGTTTTACCAAATTTGCCGTTTTACATACACCTTTTAAAAAATAGGTATGCAAGGAAAATATTGCATGTTTTCATGATACCACTGACTGGATGGATGAGCTTAGAGAAAGTGTTAATTTTAATGTTTAACATGCACATCTGATATAGATGTGTATATGTCAGAAGTCATATGACATACTGTACATCTTTTGCGACCACACTTGCAGTTTAAACATGAAAACATGAAGAAGTCTTCTGTTAACCCTGTACAACACTGTTTTGAAAAGTCAGATTTATTTATTTAACGGGGAAGTTTTATAAACCGTTTTATAAACATTTAGGCATGTATTTATTTTTATTTTATTTTTAAGTTTGCATATGTGTTTTTTTGGTTTTTTTGTTGAATATTATTTTATGACCCATGTAGTGTGATCTGGTGGGAAGAATGATAAATCAGTTTTAGAGGCTCAAAGTTCAAAAATATGCAATTTAACACTTATATGACACAATAGTAAGACGAATTTCTGAGACTTCAGGATCAGACTTCAGTTGTTGCTCACCTCCCAAAAATTATAACAGTATAATGATATTTAAAAAGTTTTCTTTAATTTTTAATTGTGGGGGTCAAAATATTTAATAGAATGCAATAGGATGACTGAAATGTTTGAGTTATTTGGCATGTGTTCAATTGTAATGTGATTACATAAATAAATGTATAATAATCAATTAATTAATATAGTTGTTTTTACTTACCAAAAAAGTATGAACTGTCAATCAGAGGGCAGTGGGCGAGTAGAGAATTGTGTACAATGGTGTTTTTACAAAGTCTGATCGTGTTAATAAGATAGAATTGTATGTGTCAATATGATAGAGCAGGCTTTATCGGGTTAATACTTCTCTTGATAACACAATCCCAGTCTGCACGGCGTCTATTCTGCAATATGGTAGTAGCGGGGTGTGGTATTATGTTACTGGATAGGTACAGTAGGTTATAGGAGAAGGAAAATGCGGTAGCACTTTTTTTTTACAGTCCTGTTCCTTATGTACATTGTATGTACTTATTATAGTAATTACAATAACTATGTAATAACTAGGTACTTACCCTAAACCTACTCCTAAACCTAACCCTACCCCATGCAGTTACCTTGTATTACCACAACTTTCTTAGATAAATACACTGTAAGTACACTATAAGTACACTATAAGTACACATAGTGTAAAATAATGTGCAACCGAAAATGCTATGCAAAAAGTGCACATTTGTGCTGCAATAATACTTTGCATTACACAAGCCTGTCTTTCATCTGAAAATTAGACAGTACCAAATCTGGATCTAATGCCAATATAAGCCAATGTAAAATCTGTCTGGGATTGTTACTGAAAGTTTGGACCAGGGGCAATTCTAAGATTTTCGTTTTAAGGGTATATTAATAAAACAAAATAAATAAATAATGATTGAGTTATAGGGTTAGGTGGTATACTAAACTTATTGCAGTATTCCACCATATTGCATAGATAGGTATAACATTTGAGTACTGAATAAGCCAAATACAAGTCTTCCTGAATCCTGATCTCTCTCTCTCTCACACACACACACACAAACACACACACACACACAATTTTACACAATTTTGCTACGGGAACCCAATGTAAAACACTGTGCGTGCTTAGTAATGTCCACACATATATTTCCAAGGTCATGTGCCCGGGGTATACATAATAGTGGGTAAATCCAGTGTGAAAGCACTTTGGGGACATAACCGTGTCTCAGTTTGAGAATGACTTTAGAGTCGTTAGGTCCAAACTCGATACACGTAGCACTCACAGAGAGCACGTGCAGGTCACCCACTCTCTTGACAGAGGCGAGAGCCAAAAGGAAAGCAGTCTTCAATGAAAGATACCGCAACTCCATGGATTGCAGTGGTTCGAAGGGGCCCCCTTCATTCCAGGACCGTAAACTCCTAGCACCTCTCAGGAAACAAATTATGAGATCGTCCCTTCCCAGTGGCTGCCCAAGCATAGGTTTGACAAACGCTGCTATGGCAGCAACGTACATTGTGAGCATGAAGGGGGACCTGCCCATCTCCCACAGCTCCTGTAGGAAGGAGAGAATCTCCGCAATGCTACAGCATTGTGGGTCTATATTTCTGACCGGATCATCAGCCGGAAAACACTGACCACTTTGAAGCAAAAAGCCTTCTAGCAGAGAACTTTTAATTTTAAAAAGTTACATTTTAACACCATAATAGTGTTGGCAATATCAACTACTTGTTGCAGTGTTGTTATTTAACTCTAATAGTGTTACATTTTAACAACATAATAGTGTTGGTAATATCAACTACTTATTGCAGTGTTGTTATTTAACTGTCAATAGTGTTACATTTTAACACTGTATTGGTGTTGAAAGTGTCAACACTTTTGAAAGTGTTACTTTAACACTCGTGTGGTGGTAACCATATACACTGACAAAGTGTTAAATTTAACTCTATTGGTGTTAAATTTCCGATTTCAAATTTGTAGTGATGAGTCAAAGAGTAAATTGTCACTTCCTGATACACTGGCACTAAATATCACTAAGAAAAGTAGTTGAAGCCACTGAATATAAAAATGTTCTTATATGATAAATTAACAAGCAGATGAAACACAATAAATGTTGTCATTGCTTTTGGAGCTGGATGCCTGCTGTTTGGGAACGCAGTCGTGTAAGACAATTATACAGAAATACTTTGATGACAGACTTTGCTCAGGCATTTCAGAACGACCATAACAACATTTTTATGTGCATTTTTAGGACTTATGTGCATCTTTTTTTATGTGATATTCTAAAATGCACATAAAATAGGTGGATGGAAACAGCTATTAAAATAAAATTATTTTTGAAAATCTTTATTTATTTTTTTTGCATTGAAGTGTACAGAATAAAAATTAATTTAAATATAATATAGTTGTATGTAATGCAGAATATTTACTTTAGTCCCAAGTTTTTTTTATCATTTTAATTAAAAATCAAGTTGAATTTTTGAACTTTCATAGTAAAAAGGTTTGTGCATTTAATTCCTTTTTTTTTTTTTTTTTACCAAGTTTTATAGTCTATGTATTACCTTTGTAACTTTGGTTGTGTCATTCCCAGTTTTGGAAAGATGGTAAGTGGGATGTACATGGAAGAGCTTGTGAGACTCATTTAGCTGAAGATGGCCAAAAAGGGTCTACTTTTTCATAACCAAGTATCTGATGCTCTTGGAAACAAGGGAACTTTACAGGACTCCAGAGGTAAACTACCTACTTATAGCAATAATGTTGAAAACAGTATATTTTTGTGACTTTTTTTGTGAGTTACCATTTATTTTTAGCACTACAATAATGATTGACTGCACTTGGCTACATTCTCCAAAAAGTTTGTCCTATTTAGGTTTAAGGAGATGCAGACTAAGCAGACTATATATTTTATATCATTTTACTATTTTGATTTAATTTGTATATTCAGTGGGAAACAATAGAGGTGATGTTGTGAATGTCATTGAATGTTGTTACTTTCACAGAAAGAGGGAAGTATCTTGCCTTGGATCTTGGCGGAATCAGTTTCCACGTGTAGGTGTTTAAGATTCGGTATGCGAAATTCAGTCCGAAATTCAGTCAGGATGTATAACAAGATTTAAGCCATTCCATCGGAGATCATGCAGGGAACAGGAGACGAGGTGAAACACTATCAATAAATAAAATTTTTTAGTCTAAATGAATACATTAGTATGTACTGTGTAAGGTCAAAAATTAACTTTTATATTTTATATATATATATATTTATATATATTAATATATATATTTTATTTCAGTTGTTTGACCACATAGTTCAGTGCATCTCAGATTTCTTGGGACTATATGGGGATGAAGAACACTTGTCTGCCACTTGGTTTCACCTTCTCTTTCCCATGCAATAAGACAGGTATTGATAAGGTAAAAAGGACTTTGGGATATCAGAGGTCACTTCAATTGTCAATATGATTCTCATAACAAGGCTTGTTAAAGCACACAGACAAATGCTACTCTCAATTGATCATCCTTGTCATCCACTTGTTTAGGGAGACCTGGTCTCTTGAACAAAAGGCTTCAAAGCAACAGATTGCGAGGGGTATGATGTTGTTGATATGCTGAGAGAAACCATTAAAATGTCAGGGGAAGAAAACATCCAAGTTTTTGCACATGACATGCTCATTCACTTACAAAGAAGCACAACTATCTTTCATGTTAATAATCTTCATAATCAGACTTCATCAAACGCTTATTTTTTCATAAATAATTATAATGTAGCCTATAAGTCTTTGATTTGAATGAGCGGTTCTGTGTGTGTTTTTTGTGTGTGCTACTGGTGTTTATAGTGGTCATGATTAAATTTCTTCTTTCGGGAATTTAACCTTGAAATTGTTGCTACAGTGAATGACACAGTTGGCACAATGATGACGTGTGCATATGAAGACCCTAAATGTCAGATTGGTCTTATTGCTGGTATGTATTAATGTGGTGTTTCATAATAACCCGTGCTGCATAATAACCGACAACCTCCCTGCTGATTATAAACCAACAAACACAAAGATTATTGTATGCAGCATGTCAACACCTTTATGATTCTTAACTCCGCAGGAACAGGAAGCAATGCGTGTTTCACAGAGGAGAGAAAGAACATTGAGTTTGTGGAGGGCGATGAAGGGCAGATGTGCGTGAATACTGAGTGGGGAGGATTTGGAGAAAATTATAATATTGGGGACATCCAGACTAGATATGACAGAGAAGTAGATGGAAGCTCACTCAATCCAGGAAAACAAAGGTAAAGATAACCATTTAATATGGCATTATTTTCCATTGTTTATTTAAACAGTTGTGCAAGTGCAATCAAAGTTTTGTATTTGTCCACATGGAGGCAGTATATGATCAGGATTTCATTCAGGAAGCATGAAAACAGTGTTAGCAACCTGTTGTAATGCACTTAGCCTTTTTATTGGCAAGTGGCAATAAAATAGTAGGCCTATTTAATTACTACTTCTACTTCTACTACTATTTTTATTAATTTAAAGTTTTTAAAATATATACAAATTATCAGGTTTTCTAAATATAATCTGAGATTATCCTCTCATTTCCAGGTTCGAAAATAAGACCAGTGGAATGTATTTGGGAGAGACTGTAAGGCAGATCCTCACTGATCTCACAAAGCGTGGTCTTCTGTTTTGAGACTGGAGACCAAAGGCATTTTTGAGACCAAGTTCCTCTCATAGATTGAGAGGTACAGTAGCCTGACCTCAGCTCCCTAAATATTTTGGCATATACTTTATATTTGTTGATGTTGTTTAGCCTATCAGGGATCTGGAGGGAGGACTCAAATGCAGAGTGAGTGTTAAAAGATTTATTAGACTTTTAGACAAGACAAGAGATGGTTAGGAGAGGAGTGAACAGTCCAAACACTAGGTAGGGAAAGACTTTAAAACGGGCAGGCCTGGGTGAACGGTCGCAGAGTCCAATCCAGGATGGCAGAAGCAGCGGTCTGCCAGAAAAGGACAGGACTAGAAAAGGCACTAACAAGAAACTCAATACAAGCAATTTGGCAGGGATTACTCCATTTAATAAAAGGTGAGCCAGGCTAGCAAACAGAGAGACAAGCAAAAACACTAGTTAGGACCACGAGCTGACAACACAAGGGGGAAAATGAATGACCATAAAAATGTGAAGAGACCACGAGGAACAGATGGGAACACTCAGACAAACAAGGAGAGCAGAGAGGGACATGATATTACTGTGCTTGATTGGCCAGGTATTATGTACAGTACCTGCATGTTATTGGTCAAACTACTTTGAATGTTTTAGGCAATATAGAAATCCCGGCAAGGAAGTGTCCTGGGAAAATGGCTCGTATGGTCACCCTAGATAAGTAACACCTGACAACCAATACAGAGGAGCTGAAGGCCACTATCAAAGCAACCTGGGCTTCAATAACACCTCAGCAGTGCCACAGGCTGATCGCCTCCATGCCACGCCACATTAAAGCAGTAATTCATACAAAAGGAGCCCCAACCAAGTATTGAATGCATTATTAAACCTGCTTTGGAGTTCTTGAACATTTCTGTTTTGTAAATCTTTTTTTTTTTTTTTTTTTTTGATTAATCTTTGAGAAAATATTATATAATATCTTTATATTTTTATATTATTTATATATATATATATATATATATATATATATATATATATATAAATATAAATTTTCTGAGCTACTGAATTATTTTTTCTTTCTAAGCTGTAAGTCATAACCATCAGAATAAAACTCTTGAAATATTCCAGGTTGTGTGCAATGAATCTAGAATATAAGAAAGTTAGTTTTTTTTAGTTATATTAAACAAACAAAAAAGAACATTTTCCATGATATTCAAATTTTTTTAGATGCTCCTGTATTTATTTTGACACATGCTTTGGCTTCTGTTATTTGCCTAGTGACCATTTTGGAAACAACTTAATGGTTGTTTCTTCCCTCTAGTGACCATTTGGCGCTACTGCAAGTGAGGTCTATTCTGCAGAGTCTGGGCTTGGACAGCACAATGACAGTATTATTGTAAATAAAGTGTGTGGGGCTGTTTCTCGCCGGGCTGCCCAGCTCTGTGAAGCAGGAATGGTTGCTGTTGTAGACAAAATCAGAGAGAACCGTGGGCTGGGTCATCTGGAGATTACTGTGGGAGTGGACAACATGATTTACAAGTTGCATCCACAGTAAGTAAAGATTAGTGGATCATCTTTACATTTACATTTGATTAGTATTTGATCCATATCTTAAACTGGACATGTCGCTTTTCGTGACAGCTTCTCCACGATCCTAAAGGGCACTGTCTGAGAGCTTGTGCCCAATTGTAAGGTGGATTTCATCCTATCAGAAGACGGCAGTGGGAAACATCAGTGGGCTGATATTTCGCATATGAAATTATATCGATTTTTTGCATTTAAAAATATGTGCCATCTGGTGATTTTAAATGAATTAATTAGTGCAATAAAGACTGCACTGATGTTCATAGTGTTCAGCATAGTTTTATTCTCACTGTGCACTGCCTCTTTGAAGGCTTTTTTTCTTTTGTTCAGACTCAGTGAGTGTTTTGCATGGCCAGCCAGAGTGAAAGGCTCACAGAGGCCAAACTAAAGTGGGCAGTGGATGTGTGCAGAGGAATGTCATGACACTATGTTGCTAGGTGATGGTGTCTGAGAAGCTTGGAGACTAAACAACCATATTAAATCAGGAACTGCTACTGCACTTTAAAAAATGTTTCTTTATTTGAGTAGTATATACAAATTAGAATCAAATTCAAAGTTTTTTTTTCTTGACTGTGGAAATGACTTTAATATTGTATTTTTAACTAAATATTTTTTTAAGGAACAGAAAGTCAAACTTTTCATTAAGTGTGAGTGAGTTGACCATGTTTATGATTTATATATATTATAAATTTTGAAGATCCAGGCCACATTCATTTTAATTCTATGGAAAAGAGTGAATAGTAGACTGCCATAATAAATTTTACTTTATTCAGCAAGGGTGCATTAAATTGGTCAAATCCGAAAATGACTGATACAAAATATTTCTATTGCAAATAACTGCTGTTCTTTTAAACATTACATTTAGCTAATAATCCTGAAAACAAAGAATCATGGTTTTCAACATTGGTAATAGTTATAAACCTTTCTTGAGCACCAAATCAGTACATTTGATGATCGTGTGACACTGAAGTAATGACACAGTAATGACACAAAAAATGTAGCTTTGCCATAAAGGAATAAATTAAATGTTTAAATATAATAAAATATAAAACAATAATTTAAAATTATAATAGTATCTCATGAAATCACAGTTTTAACTGCATTTTTCGACCAAATAAATGCAGCCTTGGTGAGCAAGAGACCTTTTTTTTCATATATAAAAAAATCTACCCCAAACATGTATGTTTAAGATTTATTTGACAGCTTATCAAAGTTTCAATAGATCTGTTTGGGATAAGATTAGCACATTTCCCTTTTGTGTTCACTAATTTGAGCTCTTAAGGGATTTAGCAAAGCAGTTCAACCAGGCCAGCTCCTGCTCACAAATCCCCATGAAGCAGGAAGGGAAAAGTTTACTCATCGTAATCCTCCCCGCTAATGCTAACTAGCTTGCCTGCTGAACAATAGTAGCTGAAGCTAGTAGCCATGCTCTTCAGCACGTCACCGTACCTGCATAGTGCTAGCATTGCATGCAGACATGCTCACTTTGTAAGAATACACTTTTTAGATTAGCGAACTCTGCTAAATTAAGTGCAATTGACACTTCTCTCTGGTAACACTGCCTGTAGTCTTGATAAAAATAACTGCATACTGTAGCATATGGTTCACCTCTTTAATTAAACTCGATACAAGGAACAATATTTAGCATTGTTTGTTATTTGTGTTTTATCAGTAAGTATCAAAAGTACAGGTTCAATAACAGTTCTTACAATAGCACTCTTCTCAATGCGGTGGCATTGTTGTTATGCAAGAGCATGTGTTTAATCCAACTTGATCTCAAGAAGCCAACTAGCCAACAGCTGACGGTGAGATTCTCTATCCTATTTTTTAAGAGTAACCCACCTGCCTTCATTTATGGAAAATGATAAGGTAACAAAAACTTCCTACATCCTTTGTCTGTTCAAATAGCTGTGTTTAGGAAACCAGGCTATCATTTTGTAGTGTTTAGTTCCTTATAAATGTCCTTTAAATTTCAGCAAAAGCCCTATGTTATTATAGAATTGGATTATACATTAAAGGGGGGGTGAAATGCTCGTTTTCACTCAATATCCTGTTAATCTTGAGTACCTATAGAGTAGTAATGCATCCTTCATAACTCCAAAAAGTCTTTAGTTTTATTATATTCATAAGAGAAAGATAGTCTGTACTGATTTTTCCCGGAAAAACACGACCGACTGGAGGCGTGACGTGTGGGCGGAGCTAAAGAATCACGAGCGCGAATAGGCTTTTGCGTTGAGAGACACACAGACCCATACTCGAAAAAAACTTTCCCAAACTTGTGACAAACCGGAAGGAGTATTTTTGGAACAGAAATACTCCTTCAAACGTACAACTTAATTTTTGAAACTTTGTCCATGTTTAGCATGGGAATCCAACTCTTTAACAGTGTAAAAAAAACTCAGTATGCATGAAATAGCATTTCAACCCCCCTTTAAGTCTATTTGTAATTTCAGCCATATACAAGTATGCAGTAAAATGTCAAATTATTTATCCAGGTCCACAGTGTAAATTCCTGTCATGACAATTATGGTAGGCCTAATGGATTTTATGTTCGTTTAAATCATGAGCATTTCTTGTCCCCTAGTAGAGGATTTGTGTTGCTCTGCCTCAGTAAACTACAGACATTTTGTGAGTTTATTCCGGTTTTTCTGGATATTCTGTTGAGGACATGGTGTAATTAGCCTACTTCTTACAGCATTTTAGAAAACCTTCTTTAAACAGAAATACTTTTTTTCACTAAAATGTCTATAATTATGCATCTCAAATTTATAGATCCACTGGACTGCCTTAAAGGGTTACTCCACCCAAAAATGAAAATTTTGTCATCATTCGCTTACCCGCATTTTCTTCCAAAGCTGTAAAAGCTTGTTCGTCTTAGTAACATAATTTAAGGTATTTTGAATGAAAACCGGGAGGCTTGTGACTGTCCCATAGACTGCCAAATAAATAACAGTGTCAAGGTCCAGGAAAGTATGAAAAGCTTTGTCAGGAATAGTTCATCTGCTATCAGTGGATCAACCGTAACATTATGAAGCATTGAGAATACTTTTTGTACATTAAGAAAACAAAAATAATGACTTTATTCAACAATTCCTCTGACAAAAACTACTCGTCGCTTCATAATGTTACGGTTGATTTACTGATGGCAGATGGACTATTTGTCCACTTCCACGGAATTTACAATTACCTATTAATTGTTAATTATTTAATATTAAACAGTGTTGCAGTCCTTTTCAGGAAATTAACAAGTGCATGTATCAAATTTCAATCATTATTTTTTCCACATAGTTCCTAAAAAATAATAATAATCATTTTGAAAGAATTAGATTCAATGATTTATGAAACTTGCTGCTTTTACTTATCCGGCTCAACCATTTCTCTTTATGAGGAATATTAAAAAGCATATCTGAAAATGAACCTGAATTCATATAAAACTGGTTAAGAACTGGCCAGTGTCCTTGAATAAAAAAAAAACTGACCTTGTCATGGTATGTGACCGCTCATTCATGCTTGAACATTTAGCTGTCAAGGGGTAAAGTAAGTCTACTGGGTAGGTTATTTGTGAAAATGTCAGACATTATGTTTCCATTGTTAGAGACACTAAGCAAACACAAACACTCCTAGAGCAGTGAGTAAATCAAACTTTATTTTTTGAAGAATATTCAAATTGATGTAATGCAAACAAATTATTTTAGAGCCTCGGTCACTTTTTAATGCTAATTAAATAACAAAATTACATGGTTATTCTGAGATAAGAAATTCACTTCCTTCACACTCACAGTGCTCTGAGTAAATCTGCCTTGAAGTGACATCTTTGCAAAACTATGCAAAGTACTCAACTGGCTGGACATTGTTCCCCTGTAAATGAGCTTTCAGGAATGAGATACATTTAAATGTGTTCCATAAAAGGTGACATTTCTTTGCCAGTATGATGCATGGCCTGCAGAATATGAACAGCACTGTTCTAGGAAACCTTATCTCACTTCGGGTCACCTTCAAGTATTATGATCATACATGGTGTTCAGAGTGTTCTATTTGCTGTAAAAGTTTTTGCACTGCCACTGTCTATGACTGAAAATACATTTCAGGGAAATCTTAAAATTGGTGTTGCGAGTGAATTGAAATGTCTCTCAGTATACTTAGGACTGAATATAGCCAATGTGTGTATTGTAATTAACAACAACAAAAAAAGACTGCTTTATAAAACTGTATTCCTCTACAATATAACCACATTTCAGTATAATAATATGCAAATATGTGCTGTAATATATGTTTAGATATATGAATGAATCAAATCCGTAATCTGTGATGCTTCTCGTGACGTGTCTCAGTGAAATTCGCTGTGATTGGCTCTGCTCAGAAAGAGGATGTTAGGCTCGCAGATTCACGTGCTTCGGAGAGGGGGAGGATGGGCGCAAGCATTGAAGCACGACCCACTGTAAGCTCATCTTGCCTGCGTTACCATCACCTCGTCCGCTTCCACGGAATTTACAATAACCCATTAATGTTAATTATTTAATATTAAACAGTGTTGCAGTCCTTTTCAGGAAATTAACAAATGGCTATTTTAGAGCCTCAGTCATTGTAATGAACATTTTAAATGACAAATAAATCACATAATGACATGGATATTGTAAGACAATATAATGAGTTAATTTTCTTTGCATTGTGTCATTATGTGTATTTTAGCACAACATGTCATGTGCATCCTCTCTTGTTTTCAAATGTAATTAATCCCCAGCTGAACACATATTTAAGGCCAGAACTTTCCAGACTGACCCCTAATGTAATTTTTACTATCCATTTGACCAAGCCCTTGCCGTCTACCCTTGAAATAATGTCACAAGAAGTCTCCTTTTTTTCCACCAGCGTTACACATTTATAACGGCCCTGTCTCTGAACAGGAAATATGGATATGTGCTGATATAACTTTAGCTATAGCATTACTCAGCAGTTTTGCTTCTCCACCCAAATCCAGCAACCTAACTACTTTTAAGATCTCAAACGTCTTTTAGTATATGACGCACTGAGAACGTGCACTATGTGCCGCCAAGGTAAATCCCCTATTTCCTTTACATTTAAAGTGGAAGAGAATGAGGAAGAAGGAAGACTGAAAAGACCTGAGCGGATAGAATGGAACATGGAGGTGGGATCTGAGGGGAAGAAGGAAGGAGAGCTGTCAGCTGTGCTCTGCCTCACAAGCCTGCCCATAAACTCAGCCAATAGGAGCAAAGTGAGGGGGCAGGGCTTCAGCCGTTCCCCATCCTAGCCTCTGCTGCATCTCATGCGAGCACATTATATGCAGCTTGACTTCCTAGGCCGGGCAGAGTCAGACATTGGCGTAACGCTGGGAGGGATCACTCCTACGTGCCGGCTTCACGTTTTCCACTTAACCCACGTTGCTTCTGGGCTCAAACTGTTCAGCCTGCCTCATTGGAAAGGATCGTAAGGCTTGTCCTTCTCTCTTCTGTTGCTTTTTCACCAAAGAGGTGAAGCAGGATGATAGCGGCACAGCTTTTGGCCTACTACTTCACTGAACTGAAGGATGACCAGGTCAAAAAGGTGAGTTGCATCATTTGTCCTTAACAAGTGCTGCTCAAAATTCGACCTTGCGAGCATTTGCTAGCTTTTCCAGATGCGTGACAGTAGGTGACACGGACCTGCGTTTTACAGCAGAGAGTCGTGAGATGTGCCTCATCTCACGTCCCTCCATCTGCAGCTTCTGCGTCACACGATGTGCGACGGCGAGGATGAGAGGCAAGGTATACGCTTGGAAATGACGACATTGCCAAAGGTTATAGGGTTCATGCTGCAATGTCCTTGAAAGCAGGATGTGGGGCATCATGGAGCAGCCATGAGGAGAGGAACTATTTTTTTTTTTTTTTGCGTGTGTGTGTGTCTATGTGTGAACGTGCTTATTGGGGAATACTTCTCTCGGTGGGGGAAGGTGGTCGTGAGCATCAACCCCCTCCCCCGAGTGTTGGGTTACAACAGCTGACTTATGGCGTGCCTTTGCCGGAGAGTTTTCACAGTGTTTGAATGCAGTTGTAGAGGGAGGGAAAGGCCTGTGTGTATGCACATGCATGTGTGTCTCACTTTGAGGATATGCACTCTATATATTTTAATTCGGTTAGTAAAAAAAAAAACGATTTTAAAATACCATTTTAAATGAAATTGTTAAATAGTTCTACCTTAACTGAATTACGAAGAAATATTTGAGAAATACTCTTATATTTTACAGATTATGATATTAATACATTTGCACAAAATTAATTAACTTGATATTCTTTTTGCCTCAAACTTTTGGAATTTAGAGTTTCATATGTGCCACTTTCTCAGGCAGTGTGCGACACGATTCGAAGTCATCATGGTTTGAATAAGTCAGATATTTTATAGGCCCCATTATTAATTTCCACAACAGTGTTATTTTAGCATTTTTAATATAGTATTACAGAATTTAGCATAATTTTTTTTTTAGCTTTTATTTTGATACTTTAATCGTTTTTAACTTATTTCAGTTAACTGCTAAGACAACATTTCTATTTTTGTTCGCTTTTAAAGTTTTTAAAGTATTTCATCAAATATTTAATTATTTTATTTCCGGTTTATTTCAATCTACAATTTTCAATCGTTTTAGTTAACACTAACAACAATGAACAGAAGCACATGAACACTTCAGAGTAAGAAGCAACCGTTGCATTGTGTAACGTGGTTACTATAACAACATGTAAGGCATGATAGACTGAAATGAAATCCATCCTGGGTGATTCAGTTGTGCACCTGCTACTCTCTCTTGATAAGAGTTTTATGACCCATAGATGCCATTCATATAATTTGATCATAAAAGTTACCTGTTGCTAATGTGACAGGAAGTTGGTGAATATGCGATTAAACCGTGGCGAAGCATGGTGTATATGACATAACAAATGACATAAACAAATCACACAGACAGATGAACATGTGAGTGCTCTTAGCACATTTAAAGATAAAGCCACCATTCTCTTCACCATCATTTAGACAGCCCTGGCAGCTTTCCAACTGATCTCATGTTTTTACGAGGAAGTTGGATGTTACTCATGCCAGTTATGCAGTGACCCATTTTACACACTCTCCTTGTGTTTTTTTTAACAAAACCAAACCAACAGCTTGAAAGATATTGTAGTAATAATGAAAATGGAGATTTTACTGGCATATACTGTTTCTTAAATGTGTGATATTTGTATAAAGTAATACATTTATCAAAATTAAAATTAGCATATGATTTGGGAGACTACTGTATACAGTATACAATTGATAAATATGTACTCACAAATACAATATTTAACAAATAATATAATGTATAATATAGTAAATATATTGGCATCCAGAATACTTGTTATTAATCTGTATATTGCATATTTATAAGCAACAAGTGTATCACAAAAATACAGAATGTATAGAAAAAAAATTCTAAATGGCATCATAAAACAAATTTTAGACTAAATCTCTCATGTGCTCAAGGAGCAGGTGCTTAGGTTTACAGTATTAATAAACTTTTGTTGCAGTGTAGCATCTTCCACTAGCCATTTTCCTGATGAATTTCGTCTGTGTTTATAAACGGCATTGCCCATATTTCTGGTATGTATGCATCTAGGCCACAGCCATATATTTCAAGGACACACTGACCTAACAACAGACAGGATACTTGACTGTATGCATCATGATCATCAACACTGATTACTAACAAACATCCGGGTGCTTTTGATATTATGGGGGCAAAGGGCACAATGTCATTCGTTTATTTTGTGTCCATTTGTGTAGATTGACAAATACTTGTACGCCATGCGGTTCTCTGATGAGACGCTGCACGAGATCATGGCCCGCTTCCGAAGGGAAATGGAGAACGGATTGGGACGAGATACCAACCCGACAGCTACCGTCAAGATGCTGCCTACCTTTGTAAGGTCCATTCCTGATGGATCAGGTGAGCATTTTTATGGCCATACATTGTAAATAAATGCCTTAAAAATCTTTTATCTGAAAAAAGAATCCTTAAGTAATTATAAAAGCTTGCTTAAGAAGTAGCTGAGAAAGGATACCATGTATAGAAATAAAAATCAGCCGGGCTTTCCTCATAAATTAGTGTCAAGCAAACTGTGGAGTCTGCAGTTGTGTCCATTAGGTCAAATCAGTCTCAAAAAGAAATGTCAGCTTTCTTCATTGTACTTCTTTTAAATGCTTTGACAAAAGAAAGAACAATAAGTTTGACCAAAATTTAGTTTTTTGAATCGAAGAGGTCAGATGCTTACAACTGAATTAATGCTTTAAGTGAATGCCCTCAGAAATACCTGAACCCTATCCGTGGAAAGCTGTTTGCAAGCTTTGAAGAAACCTAGTTTAACCAGTTTTTCTGCAAGTGTAGATTTCCCATTAAAACAAAAAATGCGGGCCGGGCCATCTGTTGGATTTTCATTTAACCATTTGTTTATTCCATTTTTAAGATGAATATTAAGTACTGCATGCCAGAGTTTCCTCATTTGCAAGAATATGCATCAAGGCTAATTCATTCTGGTTAGATTCTTTTAAATAGCTTTTCAATTAATAACATTTGCCTGCCTCCAAATGTATTTCAAATACAAATGTATTTTGCCAGGATGCTCTTGTAAAAGAGATTTTCAATCTCAATCTACTTTTCCTGGTTAAATAAAGGTTTTAAAAAAATGTAAATTAAATTTACTATGCAAACTTTCCATTGCATAGAATGGGGTGAAGCTACTACTGCATGCTCACAATACTGAATTGATTTCCCCGTGCCACAACACTTTAGGAGCTGCATTGACAATGTGCTCATGCCTTTCTACATGCCCTGCAGCATCCAACCATACGCACTAGGTTACATCACGGATTATATGAGCTGTAATCCCAGTCAGATTGGCATGTGAAAATTGATTTCAGTGCAATTTGTTAGCATCCCTGCTACGATGTGTTCTGCAAAGGCAGTTTCACTCTAGTTAATGATGGCAGATTTATTGCTCATGACATGTAGCAATAAAGTTTTTCAAAACAATTAGAACAACATGGACAAATCTGATTGATTGTGTATCAATATCAATAATCCATTCATCCATATATAGCAGAGTATACATGCATCAAGTCTAGAATACCTTATCAAGAGCAGCTCTCTAGTCCTAAGGTGCTGGGCATTACAGTATAAACAATTCAATATAGATTCTATTAACATCCCAATGATGAAATGCCTGAGTGTGTACAGTAAGTCTCTCTATATGAAAATGCCCACCAGCGACCACTTACCAGCATTTAAAACAAATGCATCCTTTGCATGTGTTATATAACAGATCGTCTGAGATACAGCGTTTGGGATGGTTTACATTTTGTGAATTGCACTTTACTTTACATTACCCTTTATATTTGTACTCCTCTCTTATTTAAATGATACACTTTTCCTGGAATGGCTTTAACGTGTTGTTAAATGATATATTACGTTTGCTACAGATCAATTCAGTCATTAATACATTACAAATGCATTCAGGTTGTTGAAACAGTGTTGTTATGTATCCTTTTCATGTGAATAACATTTTACTGTAATAACCTGCAACTCCAGTTAACTGACCTTCCCAGTTGACGCTGAGTTTACAGGATTAAATATATTCACACTCCCAGAGACACCTCATTTCCAACCTAGAAACAGAAGACTGCGGTGTTGCTTGGCAACAAGCAGTGCACATAATATAGACAATCTGGGCACGTCGAGGAGCCTCGAGATAAAAAAAAAGGAGCATTTCTGACCTAAAGCAAACATCTCTTGGTATTGATCTTTCTCTGTTCAATCTTTAGCATAAACAGACTTATTAATCACCATTTTACTGCATATATTTTCCAAAGAATCTGTTTGTAAGAATTCCTGTTTTCTCGGTAATTTGTGTCTGTCTTTGGCCAGCTCAGCACAAAATGCATTCCCGATAAAGCCACCTTGATCACGACCAAAATAAATGTTGATGCATTCTCACATTACAAGTATAGTTAAGTTTCTGGAGTGTTGTCATAAGGATAACAGTGGCAGTGTCCTTTAGGTAGCTTAATTAAGCAGCTTCCAGAAGGGGAATGTTCTAACTAGTTTAATATAACATGCTTTTAAGTATCATTAAAGGCATAGTTCACCTAAAAATGGCAATTCCTTCATCATTTACACATCCTCATGTCGCACTATGTCTTTAGGTTAACTTGTGAACTCTTGATAGTAGAAAAATATTTGTAATATTGATGATTTCTTTAATTCGCCTACAGAGAAGGGAGATTTCATTGCCCTGGATCTGGGCGGCTCTAATTTCCGTATTCTGCGAGTGAAAGTGTCTCATGAGAAGAAACAGACTGTGCAGATGGAAAGTCAGATATATGAGACTCCAGAAGACATAATCCACGGCAGCGGATCACGGGTACATGACCAATTCTTCATCCACCTGAAATCATAAATAACCTTTTTTTGTTGAATATAAAGTACAGACCAAAAGTTTGGACACACCTTCTCATTCAAAGAGTTTTCTTTATTTTCATGACTATGGAAATTGTAGATTCACACTGAAGGCATCAAAACTATGAATTAACACATGTGGAATTATATATGGAATTATATACATAACAAAAAAGTGTGAAACAACTGAAAATATGTCATATTCTAGGTTCTTCAAAGTAGCCACCTTTTGCTTTGATTACTGCTTCGCACACTCTTGGTGTTCTCTTGATGAGCTTCAAGAGGTAGTCACCTGAAATGGTCTTCCAACAGTCTTGAAGGAGTTCCCTCGAGAGATGCTTAGCACTTGTTGGCCCTTTTGCCTTCTGTCTGGGGTCCAGCTCACCCCTAAACCATCTCGATTGGGTTCAGGTCCGGTGACTGTTGAGGCCAGGTCATCTGGGGCAGCACCCCATCACTCTCCTTCTTGGTCAAATAGCCCTTGATGCCTTCAGTGTGACTCTACAATTTTCAGAGTCATGAAAATAAAGAAAACTCTTTGAATGAGAAGGTGTATCCAAACTTTGGTCTGTACTGTATATGTGAAATTAAGCATCTAAATGAATATCGTCATCTGAATAGCCAATATGTTTGTGTAAAAAATCAAAAATTGTGTCTTTAATATCACTTTTTTTTTTTTATACATTTGACAGTTTAAATGCAAAATTCTGTCATGAAACTCTAGCTGGTGCATGCTGAGGGGTCCTTAGTAAACTGATGATATTCACAGAGTTAAACTACTTGGCACAAGTTGATTGGTTTTTGTTGCATACACAGCCAACCTGTGTGCTGCTTTACATTTAAATGGCTAGTTATCATTTACAAAAGCAGTTCGCAGCACGCTTTCAGAGTTCCTCTGAAACCCTCCTCCTTCCCCAGCTCCACCTTTTATAGATCAACTATGGGTTATTACATATGCTATTGTGAGTATTTAAGATAGCAGTATGTCTTAAATGCAGTATGTCTTAAACAGTTCTGTATGAGCAGAAATTTAGTGGGAGCAGCATACCAGATCAATTCCACCAAAACCAAATACATTAATACATCTTATCCATTACCATGCTAAAATCTTCCAAGAGTTGTCATAATAGAAGTGGTGTTCTGGTCTTTTGTCTAAGCCATCCAGCTTTTGTCTACAATCTTAATTGTCTCCATTTTGTACATGTTCATTATTTCTTGCAGTTGTTTGAGCATGTTACAGAATGTCTTGGAGACTTCATGGAGAAACAAAAAATTAAAGACAAGAAGCTTCCCATGGGTTTCACATTCTCATTCCCTTGTGCACACTCCAAACTGGATGAGGTAACAGAACATGACTTTACAACATTTACATTTGATATATTTCTACTACTATGCGTCACAGATCCAGTTTACATAATTGAAATGTAGATTTTTTTTATTGAATCCTGCTTACAACTTATGACAATATGTTACTATTGTATTTCTACAGGCTGTTTTGCTAACATGGACAAAACGCTTCAAGGCCAGTGGGGTTGAGGGAATGGATGTTGTAAAGCTTCTAAATAAAGCCATCCAAAAACGTGGGGTGAGTGTAATAAAGTTATCTATTATTTTATGGATTGTATGCAGGTGGATAGCCATTTAGACTCTTTCCTGAAGGATTTATTGGTGTAATAATTCACTTACAGGACTATGATGCAGATATCATGGCGGTTGTCAATGATACTGTGGGAACTATGATGACCTGTGGCTTTGATGACCAGCGCTGTGAAGTCGGAATTATTATAGGTAAAAAATAAAATACTAATATCTCTCTATTTTATGAATTTTTTCAGACTCCTAAATGGACAACAAATGAGTTTAAAATTAGATTTGTAGAGTTGTAATGCCTGTTTGAATAATATAAATTAAAATCAGAAGAAATTTGCTCTCAGCAACATTGTAAAATTAACCTCCCTCCATGCACAGATAAATGATGAATACCATGAATATATTTGATATGCTAAATATGCTGAATTAAAGCTTCGGGATTTTTGACCATCTGCAATGGCTTAAGCTGCTGTGATCCCTCAGGTACCGGCACTAATGCATGTTACATGGAGGAGCTCAGACACATTGACCTGGTGGAGGGAGATGAAGGCAGGATGTGTATCAATACTGAATGGGGGGCTTTCGGAGATGATGGCACACTGGAGGATATCCGAACTGAGTTTGACAGGGAGATTGATCGTGGGTCCCTCAACCCCGGCAAGCAGTTGTAAGTCACAAAACTTTAAAAGCTCAAAACATATTAGCATATTTTGTGCAAATGTTTGAAGAGGTAAAGGTGAATGTTGACTGTTTTCAGGTTTGAGAAAATGGTCAGTGGGATGTACATGGGTGAGCTGGTAAGGCTGATCTTGGTTAAGATGGCTAAGGAAGGCCTACTGTTTGAGGGCCGCATCACCCCAGAGCTGCTTACAAAAGGAAAATTTGAAACCAAGCATGTTTCTGCAATTGAGAAGTGAGTTGTCCTTCATTTCATTCTGGTCATTATTAATTTTATAATTACCATAAATAAAATTCATTTAAGGTATATTAATGGAATCACTAGTAGACTGAAATTAAAGAAATGGTTCACCCTCAAGGCCATCTAAGGAGTAGATGAGTTTGTTTCTTCATCAAAACAGATTTGTAGAAATTACAGCACTTGCTCACCATTGGATCCTCTACAGGAGGGGTTCTCAAACCTCTCCATGAAGTACAGTACCCCCAGCACTGCACGTTTAGTATGTCTCTCTTTATCCCACACACCCACTTCAGGTCTTGCAGTCTCCACTAATGAGCTGGTGAGTTAAATCAGGTGTGATAATCTAGGGAGACATACAAAATGTGCAGGGCAAGGGGTACTCCACTGCTCTACAGTGTATGGGTGCCATCAGAACGAGAGTCCAAACAGCTGATAAAAACATTTATGTAATCCACATGACTCCATCAATCAACAGTCTAACTGACAATCAATTAACGCCTTATGTAAAGCTGTTTGTGAAATTTCCAACAAATCCAGCTGTTTGGACTGTTTCTGCTGGCACCCATTCACAGCAGGTGACTCGTTGGTGAGCAAATGGATGGCCTGTGGGGGGGAGGGGGGGGGGGCAGAGCTAGTTGAACTATTCCTTTAAAGCCAATAAAGGCTCTTTATGACTCAAAAAAAATCATGATATTTTAACCTTACAACAGTACCACTTCTTTCTTTAGGAGCAAAGAAGGACTTACCAAAGCCAAGGAGATTTTGACACGCTTGGGTGTAGAGCCATCTGAAGACGACTGCATTGCTGTGCAGCATGTTTGCGCTATTGTCTCTTTTCGCTCTGCAAATCTAATTGCTGCCACTCTGGGTGCAATCCTCACACGTCTCAAGGACAATAAGAACAGCCCGCGCCTCCGCACCACAGTGGGCATCGATGGTTCCCTGTACAAGATGCACCCACAGTGAGTATTACAGTACATTCAGATCATCAAATCAGACTATAATCAGACGAAAACATGACTTATCAGTAATAGTATGTACACGGCATGCTAAGCATTCTCAAAGGATTTTGGGAATACATCTGCGGGAGCATGTGACACCCTGAGTGCGCGCTGAACCCTCCTGAGGGCTCTTCAGACAAGGGCAAATTCTATGAATACGCATTGAATAGGTTTTCATAGGAGCAGCTGCGCCTCTTATTTGTTGAAACACTATACTCAATGACCTTATTTCTGGACACTACAGTAAGTTGAACCTTAAAAGCTCACAGAGAGATTAGTTGAAAGAGTAAAGTTGATTATTAAATTGGAATTATAATCACATAAATTTCTTTGCAATTCATTTCACCTATTTACAGCAATTTACAGGCCTCATTGAATGTCATAATAGACAGTCTTTAAATAAACTTGAAAGACATAGCAGTGCTCTGTACTGTGAATGAGATATAACTACAGGACAGTGTGTTGCACAAGAACGCTGTCCTTTAAATAAGCTGGAAACACGAAGCCTTAAAACGCTTAACTGTTCAAATAATGCTTTATTGACTTATTTCTTTTATTAAACAATGCTTTGGAATACTCGATTCCAACAGGTCAGTCTCTGCTTTATAAGTTCAATTCTAAGTATTCTAAGTAAAGGTTTACACATTAAAGCTTAAGGCTTGCATGTCATGTAGTTTAACCTCAACCACAAAGAGGGTTGGTGTATGAGCTCATCATAGTAGCATGAGGTCTGACCTTGAAGGCGATCAATCGCAATAGCAATGGGCTTGAGCACCCTTCACTATTCCTCCATGGCATCCATGAAGTTCTACTTCTTTGAATAATGGAAGTTGCAAGGCAGACAAGATTGCAGGAAGCTTCTCCCAAAGAGCCTACAGAGTATTGCCTTTTTGGCATCAGCGGTTGAAACCAAACTCTGTGTGTGTGTGTGGCACACCTGATGTAGGGCGGTAGAATTATGGCACACTGACATTTCTTTTTAAGAGGGTTTTCTAAAACTGGATGTTGCTGCAAGGGATCCACATCTGATGGCCTTTTTTCTTTTTCTTTTCTTCTTTTTTTGGTGCACAGCTGAAACTCTGCCCATTTAATATTGTCTGCATTATGCTCCTTACAAACTTATTGGAGGTCAAAGATAGCTGTTTCATGTTTGCATTAATCAAGTCATATCACCTTGGTGAATAAAAGCTCTTGCTTATACATTTCTTTTGATGCAAAAATAAATATTGATAGTGTGGGCAAGACACTACCTGGCTTGGAGGACGCAACACAATATCTTCATTTAAAAAATGATTGGCGCGACAAATTAAGCTTCTGTCACACTAGTGGTCATCATGATGAAGGATTCATTGGCATGCCACTAGGCAGTGAGTTCTGACAGTCTGTGTGTATCTGGCAGCTCCGAAATAGTTCAGTAACAACCCATATTTCACGAACACACACAAACATGTTTGTTTTTGTGAAAAGTGGGGACATCCCATAGGCGTAATGGTTTTTATACTGTACAAACTGTATATTCTATGGCCCTACACCAACCCTAACCCTCACAGGAAACTTTGTGCATTTTTACTTTCTCAAAAAATTCTGTATGGTTTATAAGCATTTTGAAAAATGGGGACATGGGTCATGTCCTCATAAGTCACCCTCTCCTTGTAATACCTGTGTCATACCCATGTCATTATACAAAGTTGTGTCCTGATATGTCACACACATACACGTGTAGGCCTTTAATTTGGTGTTTTAATTTTACCATCATTAATGATTTATCTCATCATAAATGGATTACCAACCCGCAATTAATCATAATGTTATTTTTTTTTATATAACTTTACACACTCGTCCGTGGATATAACTGCTATCCGCGCATAACTAGATATCACACTTCACTCTTTAGTAAATGAACAAGTTCTAGCGATTTGTCCAAATCGTTTTTCCTATGATGACATTCAGAGAATAATGTATGATAGTATATTTTACTAGATACTTTACCGTCAAGCGGTTTGACTGAGCCCAACAGCAGCTTCTTGATTTGCTTCTTCGGACCTTGTTCGATGCGCGTGCTGGATCCAACAGAATGTGTCACGTGATTTGTTTGTACCCAGACGGGAAAATGTGGCAGGTTAATTGATAGTCCTATATTATGCAGGGTGCATAAAGTTATTGCATGTAAGAATTAAACGACATATTTGAATAAGTATTTTAAATACTAATTAGTCTCTCATTCAAAACTGCATTTTATTTTTTTTTATTGTCCAGCACAATACAAATGAAAAAAAAAAAAAATTAGTAATTAAATAGCTTCGTATTTCAAATACATTTAATTAAAATACTGCCCATCTCTGGCAGCATTCAAGTAAAATTGTATCAAAACTAGAAGCCATTCAAACAAAAACGCATTCTTGTCCAAAACGCCTTGATACTTTTAAAAGAAAGGGTTGAATGAATCATTCAGTTAACCAGTCGCTTGTCGCCACCTACTGGCGAAAATGTAACCTACAGAAAGAGTCTCAATATTTCCCACCAGTGATATCATATACAGACTGACTATTAAATCCACATCCCCTGTTTCTGCCAGGTATGCCCGCCGGTTGCACAAAACTGTGCGTCGGCTGGTGCCGGAGTCTGATGTTCGCTTCTTGCTTTCTGAGAGTGGAAGTGGCAAAGGGGCTGCAATGGTAACTGCCTGGGCTTCCCGGCTGGCCGATCAGACACGTCAGATTGCTGAAACGCTGGCAGAGTTCCGGTTGACCAAAGAACAACTGCTGGAGGTGAAAAAAAGAATGAGAACTGAGATCCAGAATGGACTGGGCAAGAACACCCAAAGCACTGCCACCGTCAAGATGCTGCCCACTTATGTGCGGAGCACCCCAGATGGAACGGGTAAAAGATCTACAGCTATATAGCATATTTTCCTAAAAATAAGCAAAGAATCCTAGATGGTTAATGATCCCCCAGACATAATCTGCCATTCCTTCATTAAAAATGCAGTGTCATAATTACATTTAGCAAAATGCATTCATGCATCATGTCTAAAATCCTCTTGATCCTCTGCTACGAGTAAATGAAAATCTCTTTATCCCTGTTGAATTGCATCATAGTACAATCCCAGATTTACTCAATACAAGGCACATGACATTGTTCTGTTTCCCTTATGGTGATTTAAAATGTAGAGTTTTAATATGCAGCTCAGTTAAGAAATAGTGCATCCAAAATGTTTTCACCTTCCTAAAGAATATAAATTCTGAGCAAATGTGCTGAGAATTCAAAACCATCTGAATTAACAAAATGAGCAATAAAATTGAACAATGGCACAGGAACTTAATGCTATCTAACATCCTCTCATTCTTACCCTAATTTATAAATTTAGCATTTTTAAAATCATTTTTGTATGCTGCATTATTCATGACTGCTCTGTTTTTCTGTATTTTCTCATTTACATAGAAAATGGTGACTTTTTGGCTCTGGATCTTGGAGGTACAAACTTCAGGGTGCTTTTGGTAAAAATTCGGAGCGGCAAGAAACGAACTGTGGAGATGCATAATAAAATCTACGCCATTCCCATCGAAGTAATGCAAGGAACCGGAGAAGAGGTGTGTGGTCATTGTGACATATTTGCACCTCATTTAAATACTAGACTTGAACAAAAAGCATCTTTTATATAGTTGTACACAACCTAAAATATATGGCTAAAATAGCTTTCTATTCATCAGAGAATCCTGAAAAAATTTTGAATGTTAATTTTGATAATAATAAACAAAACCAGTCATAAGGGTACATTTTTGGAAACTGAGATTTATGCATCATCAGAAAGCTGAATAAATAAGCTTTCCACTGATACAGTTTTTTTATGATAGGATACTTTTTGTTCATGTAACTTATAAAATCTACAATCTTAGGGTGCAAAAAAAAAATCTAAATATCAAGAAAACTTCCTTTAAAGTTGTCTAAATTAAGTCATTAGCAATGCATATTACTAATCAAAAATGAAGTTTTTAAATGCTTATAGTAGGAAATTTCAACACTAAATTAATTGAATTGCTGTTCTTTACCACCTGCAGCTTTTTGATCACATTGTGTACTGCATATCTGACTTCCTGGACTATATGGGGATGAAGAACGGCCGCCTGCCTCTGGGCTTTACCTTTTCCTTCCCCTGCAGACAAACTAGTCTGGATGCGGTGAGCTGCCTGTTTGCTATTTCAGCTTCATTTGCTCATCTATTGAATGCAATCCTGATGATTTATCATGCTTTCATGAATACAGGGAATACTGGTAACTTGGACAAAGGGCTTTAGAGCCACAGACTGTGAAGGAGAAGATGTTGTTGGCCTCCTGAGAGATGCTATCAAAAGGAGAGAGGTGAGTTATGGCATACTGTCAGAAATGTGATAAGGTGATATGAGATTTTATGAAGTAATTCAATTTTAAATCTTGATCCTTGCGTGTGGGCTATATTATGTGCAGGAGTTTGACTTGGATGTTGTAGCCATAGTGAATGACACAGTGGGTACAATGATGACCTGTGCATATGAGGAACCCACGTGTGAGGTCGGGCTAATTGCAGGTAAATACAATACAATGTATTATAAATTATTATTCAATATATCAAATGTGACAAATAATAAAATCACACCTATACATTTTAAAGAGTCTTATATACACATTTGAGTTAAGAGAACATGCTAAGGTATCCGTATGTGTGATTTTAGGAACAGGTAGTAATGCCTGCTACATGGAGGAAATGCGAAACATTGAGACAGTGGATGGAGTAGACGGCAGGATGTGTGTGAACATGGAGTGGGGAGCATTTGGTGATAATGGCTGCCTGGATGACATCAGGACTCAATATGATAATGCAGTGGATGATCTCTCCCTCAATGCCGGCAAACAAAAGTGAGCCGTTTTACCCAGTCAAGTGTGAAGAAAAGAAAAATGTACAAATAAATTGATGCAAATGTTTTAACGTAAGAAAGCAAGTCTGGAAGAACTGGTCAGATGGGGAACCTACTGTTTGGACCATAATTTAAGAATGTAAATGTAGCATTATGGTGTGCACAAGAAACTTCCTTTAAAATCATATTAAAGTCTTATCAATCCATAACTTTGGAATGATGATGTATAATATATTTAAAAAATGTTTTGCATATTTGAGATCTGAAAATTGAAAGTGTTTTTTTTTTCACTTTTAGGTATGAGAAGATGTGCAGTGGGATGTACCTGGGTGAGATTGTACGGAACATCCTGATTGACTTGACAAAGCGTGGCTTCCTCTTCAGAGGACAGATCTCTGAGACCCTGAAGACCAGGGGCATCTTTGAAACGAAGTTCCTTTCCCAAATCGAGAGGTACTACTCAAATTGCATTGCCATATGTGTCACAAAAACCAGACAGAGTGAAATGCCTAAATATTTCAAATTGCTTAATGCTTGTTTCTTCCCTCTAGTGACCGTTTGGCGCTACTGCAGGTCAGGTCCATTCTGCAGCATCTGGGCTTGGACAGCACATGCGACGACAGCATCATCGTCAAGGAAGTGTGTGGAGCTGTTTCCCGTCGGGCTGCCCAGCTCTGTGGAGCAGGAATGGCCGCTGTTGTCGACAAAATCCGAGAGAACCGTGGTTTGGACCATCTGGATATCACCGTGGGGGTGGATGGCACTCTGTATAAGCTCCATCCACAGTTAGTACATGCAAAATGAATGTATTTTTGAGTGTATTTATGTTTTCAGTACATTTCCAAGTGAGGGGTGTAAATGTGGTATTTAACTTGTACCTTTCTTTTTCAGTTTCTCACGGATAATGCATCAGACTGTGAAGGAGCTCGCCCCCAAATGCAACGTCAACTTCCTGCTCTCAGAAGACGGAAGCGGGAAAGGCGCTGCTTTGATCACCGCCGTTGGGTGCCGCCTCCGCCAGCAAGAACAAAAGAGCTGAACCCAGCGTCGAAAAAGCTCTCAGCACCTTCTCTAGCGCTCTCGCAAAGCATATACATTTCCACTCGCAGCTGTGACTCAGCTGTCATCCACAACAATCCAGCACATGCTTCTGCTCATGCCCAGACCCCTATGCTTTGTATCTCACCTCTACATGTTTCCTGTCAGCCTTTCTCTGTGTTTGTCTTTGTGTGGTATTATTAGGGGTTGGCCCATCTGTGTCCACCCAAACTATATAAAGATGTAAGTTTGTTGTTAGAGTATTTATGGATGTATATCGGAAAAAAAGGGAAGAAATGTAAACACATTACAAACATTAAAGTTAAGATATTTGACCAAGCAAATGAAGATATTATTTATTTTATTTTTATATTTGATGGCAGACGTGACAGGAAATGGATACCTGAGGTGAAGAACGTATTTTGTTGCGATTATGCCCAGCTAATTCCAAACCTCTGCGTCTTGTCATTTGTCTGTGTGGCAATTTGTGATGTGAATATTGCGAAACATTTGAAGAATATACGCTAAACATAACAGCCTCCTCATTGGTCACGGTCCAAGTGAGGAAGACACAGACACAGCTGCCTTCCTAATAATTCCCTTATACTGGAACAAGCTAATTGCCTTTGCATTTCCACTTTCTCTGAAATAGTCTTAATCTCTCATTACCGAAGAATTTAGCGGATTGTATCTTGCGTATTGCTTTTGTCAGCTTTTTGCTGTGTGTGTATGCAGATCTGCGGGTTATCGATACTGATTCCCAGTAAATGTCCTTCTGTGTGCCCTGGCTGGTTATTTGTGAGTGATCCTGTGTAGTTGGTGTGAGTGAATCTGTAGTAGCTCAGAGATCTTCTGATGAACGCATGCCTTGTTTGGTAACTGAGTTCTGGCATCCACTGATTTTCTACTATTTCATAGTTGCACTATATAAATAGATATTCCCTGTTCCTGGGAAAACCTACATAGGAGAAAACCATAAAAATGTTTTGATCAACTCAATTTGTGTTCTGTGGTGTCCTTCGCATCTGCCCAAACACTGTGGCGGTTTTTTCTTTCATAATTTAGATCCTATGTGATTGTTTGTGCAATAAAATAAATTCCTATAATATTTACAGTGGGGGAAATATTTATTTGATCCATTTGAGCAGATTTTTATTTTGTCCACTTAAAAATAAATGAACGGTCTGTCATTGTTATGGTAGGTTTATTTTAACAGATAGAGACAGAATATCAACCAAAAGTAAAAATAAAACATAGAAAGGTTCAAATTTGATTTGCATTTCAGTGAGTAAAATAAGTATTTGATCCCCTACCAACGAGCAAGAGTTCTGGCTCCCCCAGATTGGTTATGTGCCTATGTGTAACACAGATTAGTCCTGTCACTTTAAGAAGTTATTCCTAATGTCAGATGGTTAGGTGTATAAGACACCTGTCCACACAATCTGTATCTTCAATTCCAACCTCTCTCACCACCATGAGCAAGACCAAAGAGCTGTCAAATGATGTCAGAGACAAGACTGTAGATCTGCACAAGGCTTGAATGGGCTACGAGACCATCGGCAAGAAGCTTGTTGAGGAGGAGACAACTGTAGGTGCGATTATTCAAAAATGGAAGAAATACAAAACAACCAACAATTAGCCTCAGTCTGGAGCTCCGTGAAAGATCTTGCCTCATGTGGCAAGGATGATCATGAGAAAGGTGAGGGATCAGCCCTGAACTACACAGGAAGAGCTTGTTAATGACCTTGAGGCAGTTGGGACCACAGTCACCTAGAAAACCATTGGTGTAACACTATGCAACAACTGAAATCTGAAAGGTCCCCCATGCTCAAGAAGGCACACGTACAGGCCAATATAAACCTTGCCAAAGAACATCTAAAAGATTCAGAGAAGGCTTGGGAGAAAGTGCTGTGAAATTACTGTAAAACCTTGGAGGAGAACTTCCTTCCCTCAGTCAGAACTCTGAAGATGGGTCATGGATGGGTCTTCCAGCATGACAGTGACCAGAAACATATCGCTAAAGCAACAAAGGAGTGGCTCAAGAAGCATCACATTAAGGTCAAGGAGTGGCCTGGCCAGTCTCCAGACCTCAATCCTTTAGAAAATCTGTGGAGGGAGCTGAAAATTCGACATCCATGAAACCTGGGTCGAAATCCCTCCTGAGATGTGTGCAAACTTGGTGACCAATTACAAAAATGTCTTGCCTCTGTGCTTGCCAACAAGGGTTTCTGCACCAAGTACTAAGTCACGTTTTGCTTGGGGATCAAATTCTTATTTCACTGAAATGCAAATAAATTTCCAACCTTTATATAATGTGTTTTTTTCCAGATTTTTTTTTGGGGGGGGGGTTGGTATTCTGTATCTACATGATAAAATAAACATCCAATAAAAATTACAGACCCTTCATTTCTTTGTAAGTGGGCAAACTTAAAAAATCAGCAGGGGATCAAATAAATATTTCCACCAGTCTTGAATTTATCTTGAATGAATGTATTGACAGTTGATTTGCAAGGTGATGTGAAAAAAGCATGTCTGAACAATATGGCTCAATTTTAAAATGATTCTCCAATCACTTTTCATGTTGGAACAGTGAATATGCTGGTTATTTTATTATACATTTTTATTTTTTTTAAACTGTCTTGAAGCATATTTATTTACACACTTAGACATTAAATGGGCTACTAATATCACAAAAATCACAAATAAATGATTTAAACTTTATCTGATTTTAACTTTTTTTATTTCTTTTTTTTTTTTTTTAGCTTTGTATACCTGGGTTGTCATACTTGGGTGCATCCCAATCCCTCTATCCCTGTTCTATTTTACATTTTTGTATTTGACAAAACTCTAGTAATGTAAAGCATTAGTAATGCAGTTCCTGTACAATATCCTTTACTCAGATTTCATACATTCATACAATTAAACAGATCCTACGCACTCATACAAAAGAAAAACAAACAAATTCGATTTTTACCAACAAAATCAATGAAAATATGAATTGTGCAATATCCACTCTCATTATATGTGACAGCATAACAAACAAAATAGTTGTATATAGAAAACATAAAGCTTAATTATTACTGAGGTATGTTGTGAAATTTCTCAGATGTTTTAAAGAAAAAAAATACATATTAATTTTTAAATGAAATATCTCAGGGGTAAAACTGAGGCAAACATACTCAATTCTCTTTAATCAGTCAAGCGTATGGAAGTACATGCAGATGTGTATTAAATATATTACATGCTGTAAACATTGAGTACCACTGATATGTAAGCTAGCTTGGCTATACAATTACAGTACAATTACAATGGTTTGGTTTTGTTTATATTTTAGCTTATACACATGATATCTTCTACCACTATATTTACAGTAATTAGGCAAAATGTATTTCCCACCTAATGTTGTCTCTCTTTTCCCAACGCTGTCAAATCATACTTCTCACACCTGACCATATGTCTCAAGCCATCCACACTGTTTGGGTACACATGCTCTGATCAATTTAATGTTAATTTTGCGGTTCTGTTTTTCCATTTGGAGATGCCACTTGACATTGAACCAATATTTACAGCTTAAAACATTCATTGCGCAATAGTGGTGCATGAATTAACATGGTTAACTGTCATTCAGGTTTAGGGTCAGTAATTTGTTTATTTATGTTCTTGAAAGTCTCCTATGCTCAGCCAGGCTGCATTTATATGATCAAAAATACAAAACAAAAATGTATATTAATTTTAGCATCCATAACCCCAGTCTACAGAGTCACATGATCCTTCAGAAATCTTTCTAATATGCACGGATTTGGTGCTAAGGGAAACCCTTATTATTACTATGAATGTTGAAAACAATTGTGCTGCTGAATATTTTTCGTGATACATTTTTCAGAACTATTTGAAGAATAGAAAGTTCAAAAGATTACTTATTATTTGAAATATAATTATAAATGCCTTTATTGTTATTTCTGATCAAATGAATGCATTGCTTCTGAATATATGTATTAATTTCGTTAAAAAAATAAAAAAGCTTTCTGACCCCAGACCTTTGAACAGTAGTGTATACAGTATACAAAATCCACTGATCTATACACATACTAGGACTAGTACTGTACTTCAAGCAGCAACACAGAAACAAATAAGGCTTGGTGCTTATGCCATAGGAGGAGATGAATACTCCACCTGTAAAGCCCACTGAATCCACAATAGAGAACAATAAGAGCTAAAATCTAATTCTGTTGTGAGGTATTAAGTGCAAGTACGGTCATGCTCGATTTTAATATTCGCCAACAGGGATGTTTTTCACCCTCATCACTGAAGTGCTGTAGAATTCAGACTTTGATTAGTTTGGATGTGGTGTCTTCTGGTTCACTGATATGATTACGGACCACCACGCTGGTGGTCTCAGTGCGATAACTGCGTCTCGTGTGGAAGGTTCTCATGTGCTGCAGCTCCATGTTGTCCTCCTCTGAAATCTTGACGAGGGGGCACCACTGGAACGCTTTACGAAAACCTGAGCGGAATCTAAAGAAGGACAGCAGATGCTAGATTTACATTTCCTGTGCATTAATAATAGGACTTCCTGAAGAATATATATATAAATACAATTTTAGGGATCTCTAACTGACATCAGTGCAAATGCTGCACTAAATATCCATGTCTAATTTTTTCTCCTAACTGCGAGGTAATGTGCCTTTACCTTTGGTTTAGACAGCAGTAAATGATGGGGTTGTACATAGTGGAACTCATGGCCAGCCAGAAGATGGACAAATAGACCTGCTGGATGTAGTGCTGCTTGTATATGTCCCTGCTGAAGCTCCCCAGGATGAAGTAGATGTGGTAGGGAAGCCAACATATTGCAAAGGTCGTCACCACCACTATCATCATCTTCACAACCTTTGTTAAATTACAAAAAAATTATAATAATTCTTTCACCAAAAGAACAATAATCCAAAACCATAAATAGCTGCTGCCACCAATGCAAAATCTCTCTGGAGAGGCTTATTATTATGAAGGACACAAGAAAGAAAAATGTGAAAGGAATGAAAAAGCTCATTCTCTGTTCTGCCAGAAGAAAAGCATTCTGTCCCCAGGGAAGGTTTTACCATTGATTTAAAAATTTTATGCAACTTAACTAGATTTTCTCATGTTAACAGAGTGTTGTTGTTTTTTTGTTTTTGTTTTTCTCAGATGTAGCTACCAATGATATTTAGTTTAGAAACGTGACAACTGTCTTCATCATAGTGTGCATGTGGGCACATGGCTTAAGTTAGTTAGGTAACTATGAAGAGAAACTGGAATTAATAAAAAATTACACAACTTCCACATCACTAACCTTGCGTTTCGCATGCATCTGGTTCTGATAGTGGTCTAAAGCTTCTCCAGGGATCTCGCTGCCCCACAGCCTCCGTCCCACCAGGCTGTAGGTCACCAACATCACCAGCAGAGGGAGCAAGTAGATCAGGATAATCACAGCAATCTGATACCTATGGGATCAAGCATCACTTGACTCAAATCTACATAAAGGCACAAGAATCTACTGTCATGTTTTTTATTCCTATGATGTGCCTTTGATGGTCCTCAAAATCTTTGAGAAGTGAAAAATTAGGCTACTCTCAATGTTTAACCTCATTTAAAATGGTGTTCTTGTCAGTAAAAATATAAAAGGATAAAAAAATGTGTGTCCACTTTTCTTACGAGAGCTGATGTTTCCCTCCATAATCGTCAGGCCATTCCACCATACAAACAGTCCGAGGGAAGTAGAGCTTGGTGCTGGCGTAATAACACTGAGGAAAGGCTAGTGAAAAAGCCACGGTCCAGATGACCCCGATCAGAACTGTAGTAGTAGTGGAGGCGAGCCTGGGCTTCAGAGGGTGGATTATAGCCATGTATCTGTGGATTTCAGCCAACAGCATCTTAATGAAAGTGAACGTATGTCTTTAAATGACACACATTTGGCTATATGAATAACAAAATGGAAAAGGCTGGCAATACCACTCTGTTGACTTACCCTTGTATTGCCATTGAGTGTATTACAGAGATTTTTTGGACGAAATTTACTGCATGCATAATGAAATTTCACTGGAGCACATCCAGATAGAGGAGATTGATTGGTTGCGTTATTTCCCATATTATCATCATCTACTTGTTGATCACTAAATCAGACTCTTATTTAAATTAGCAGAAGCAGAACACAATCCCCACTCAGTGCGAAGTCTCCCTAACAATTTTGCCCATGAGTCACCAAGTCAACTCAGGTATATCACAAATGCACTCTTTGCGCGCAGTAACTTTCTGTGAAACGGAATATTACGCGCGCAGATAAATTACTTGTTCGGGGACGTTGCGCGCTCGAACTACATGCTCAGAAGTTCCTATTTAGACCCATTGAAAGCTTGGTGTGGGTGCTAATCAATTCACCATTGTTATAGAGTTTGTCATGAAATCATTAATTTATAATTTAAAGGGGCCAAAATGAATAATAATAATCTAAGATTTTTTAAATATTAAATATCTTTAATTTTGACGGGTGGTGCACAGATAAAAGGTGTAGACTACTTAGGCATTAATTTGATGGATTTAGAGCTGTTTTCCTCCATTTTAAATCTGGTCAATTGGGTTTATATCCCTGCTTGGAGAAATAGCTCTAAACAGATTAATCAGGGTGTGCCAGATGGACGAACTTCATTCCATCAGACTCATTTAAACCATGTATGCTCCTAACCATGTATGACCAGCAAAAATATCTCACAGGAATTTACAACCTGTAATTGGTTTATGGCACAATTGATGTAATGTTATCATGATTAAATATCCTAATCCATGGTAACATGTTATGGTGAGTTAAAAAAAAATCTTTATCTTTATCAAATGAAATTGTAGTAAATAACCACAATGATTTTGTCTGCTTACCTGTCAACGGCAATAGCCGCCATTGAATAAATGCTTGAGAACATTGCTGTTATTGGGAAGAAGTTTTGAAATTTACAGTATCCCAAACCAAAATACCAGTCATTGTGCAAAGCATACACGAAATTAAAGACGGTGTTAAAAGTTGCCATAGACGCATCAGAAAAGGCGAGGTTTACAATGAAGTAGTTGGTCACTGTCCTCATGCGTTTATGTGCCAGAATGATCCAAATAACTGTGACATTGCCAATGATGGACACAATTACGATTAAAGAGTATGCAATCGCCCATAGTGCCACCTGCCAGTCCGGCTGCTCGAAGAGATTGGTGGATGTTTCGTTTCCATCTTCCTCGTCGTAGAAAAGAGATGTCGAAAGGGGGTCCAAAGTGGCATCCATTGTATTTGTCTATAAGTGCTAAATTAATCTGTATGCTTATTCCAGTGAAAGACTCGATCTGCTGTCGCTACGACTTGGTAAACTTGTGTAGTTTAGACATTTGCAGCAGTTCATTTTCCAAAGTGTGGTCAGTGCGCCTCGTGTCCTCGTCTCCTGCTGCATGAGACACTTTTGCCAGCGCGCATTGTGACGCACAGCATCCTACACTCCTACTAAAACGCAGGCGAAAAGCAAAATATTGAATTGGCATGTATTTGAGACGTTAGCAGTGTACTGCTTGCTGTCATTAATAATTGCCAACCCCCCCGTAGTGCACACTAATGGACATATGCACAGTTTAGAGCAAGTTTGAGCTCTGATGGACTTGTTCTGCTGAGACGTTGCCTAGATACCCCTCATTTCTCCAATTGTGTGAGGTGATATTTGTTCATTTTGTCAGTGAGACAGGTGTCTGGGCAGCAGGTGGAAGAAGTGGATAGTGAACATTACTCTTATTTGGACACTTCAAGTCATGTTGAGTCATGTCTGAAGATCTGTCTTTTTCATTCTTGTGCGAATAATGAAAACTTTGTACTCTTAACATGGCACAAAATCTCATCCCAGCACTTTTGATTAATGGCTATATGATATTTTTATTTTTATTTTGTGTCTCTGGAAAATTGCAATCTGTTCACAATGAGGGAGTTGTGGACACAATGTTTTGGGATTTGTGGAGTATAAGTTAGTTTTTATTTTGAAGTAAAAAGATCAAATTAGACCCTTATGATGATGACGACGCCACAGAACCCAAGTGACATGTTATTTTTAAATGTAATATTTGTTGTAATCAATTAATTGTACATTTCAGTCATCTGTAAGCTAGTAGCGTGAAAACATTAAATTTTTATTCATATTGTTGCTATTATGATCTACCTTTACTTTTTAATGGACAATTTACAGATTTCCTTTCAAATCAATTTCTTTTACTTGAATTCTTCTTTGTCATCAGTTATTCAACTATTCAACCAAATTATCAAAATAAAATATTAAACAGAGTAGTTAATTTAGTATGTTACATTAATGATGCTTGAAAATGTGAATATTATTGATAATTATGTCAAAAGCTTTTATTACTTTCTTTGAAAAAAATGTACCCCTTTCTGTACTTTCTGGGGTGAGGGCTGGTGCAGTTAATCCTCTCACACCTCATTTAATATTTTACACTGCTAAATTTGAAATCCTTTATTAACACATTGCATGGCTGATTTATACTCATTCTCATCGTTTTTAGGGAGAGCCATTTTACCCCCATTTTACCCCAAATATATTTAACACAAAAATGTATTTTCTTTCTAAATTTTTATTTTATTTTTATTTCTTGGAGGGGTGGGTGGGGGGTATTTTGCCTTTATTAAGACAGGATAGTGTAGACTAGACAGGAAGCGAAGTGGGGGAGAGAGAAGAGGGTGGGATTGGGGAAAGGTCCTGAAGCTATGATTCGAACACGGGACGCTCACGACAACGCTACAGCCTTATATGTCTGTGCACTGCCCAAAAGGGAAATTTATGCCAGAGATTTGCATGCTTATGTTGAGGTTCTCTTTAAAATCTAACTTACCCATCAGGGGAAAATAAAAACAACAAAAAGACAACACTTCCTTAATTACCTAGTAAAGCAAAATGGCACCCTCCTCCCTACAGATTATAAAGTACACAATTTAACCAATCTTAAGTAAAGAACTATAAAAGCATCAGCAACAAAGAGAGTTAAGTTTAACAACCAAGGTGGGAGCACACCAATAGTATGAACTGAACCTCTAGCACATATTTGGCATTAAGCCTCATCTAGGCTTATACTACTACTACTACCACCACCAACAATTATCAACTCCTAATAGAACAGCAGCCCAGGAGAGAAACGAAAACTGAGAAAACACAAAAACTCTTGACTGACCCTTACAAATTACGTCACAGGATGTAACACCCCCATCACCAAGTTTCTAACCCATGGCTTATGAACAGTAATTACTTCACATGTAGGCTACTGTCCCCATCACAGGCTCTGGAGAGCCTTTCTTGTGTTTGATGTCAAAGTTTTATTCTTGCAGATACAGTGAACAATGCATCAAACGCTGGTTCCAATTGCACATGCAAGACAGGAAGACGAGGGTTGTAGTCAGTGTCAACAACAACAGGTGGAGAGCCTTTCTTGTGTTCTTGTGATGTCCAAGTTGTATTCTTGCAGATACAGTGACCACTGCATATATATGTGTGTGTGTGTGTGTGTGTGTGTGTGTGTATTTTTATGTAAACACATTTATATACTGTACACACACACACACACACACACACACACACACATATATTTACATTTAGTCATTTAGAAGACACTTTATCCAGTGCGACTTACAAATGAGGAGAATGAAGCAATCAAAATCAACAAGCGGGAGCGGGATTTCTTCACATGGCGTGTAATAAAACTCATAAAACGTGAACATTCTCTTTTGCTATACATACATACATACATATATACATACATACATATATATATATATATATATATATATATATATATATATATATATATATATATATATATATATGCATAAATCTTGTTCATGTTTTATGAGATTTATTACATTCGATATATTTAAATATCATTAATATCTACATGGATATGTAACAATAATATATACAATTATCGTGTTAACTGTAGTGTTAAATCAAAAGGTATTAATATCCTTTAAGAATATGAACTCTAAACTCCTGAAATACAAAAACTACACACGCCATGTGAAATCCCGCTCTCTCATTGGACAAACCACCCGTCAATCAAAATTTGTGCGATAATGGAGCGCGTGCTCTGCTCACACAGGTAGAAGATACAAACAAACCAGGAAGTGTCTACTACGCCAACGTATTTCGTGTTATTTATACGTTTTTAACATGTCAAATGAAATCCGATATTGTGACAGGTGCTCGTACCTCTTTCTCAAGTTCTCGTTAATCGTATATGCAACAATTTTCTGGGTAAGTGTGATTTGTTTTTATTATACGTTATAATAAAGCGGTGTTGGAAGTCTATGAGGCTAAGTCAAGCAAATGTACTTCAAGCGCGGTTTAAAATGTCGGAAAGAACAGAGAGAAAACAAATTATATTACAAGTCTGCTAGCAGTAACGTTTGAGTTTGTTTATATATATTTAATTGTGTTATTATGTCACGTATTACCT
This sequence comes from Carassius gibelio, assembly GCF_023724105.1. Lineage (NCBI taxonomy): Eukaryota > Metazoa > Chordata > Actinopteri > Cypriniformes > Cyprinidae > Carassius > Carassius gibelio. Next base: position 19,544,477 of record NC_068408.1, on the reverse strand, counting down.
GTCCCAGTGCTCTTGACCCCACCCTCGAGTAATGCTGCTGTACCCTGAGATCATGGGTTTCTTACTGAATGATCAATCTCATAAAACACACGGTTTGATGACGTTGCAAATGTTTATACATTGATTTATAATAAATATCTGACCTCGCTGTAGAAATTATTAAGCCAAGATTTTATTTGTATAGCTATACTAATTAAAAAAACTTTAAATAGCAACAACTTTCTTGGTAAATGTAAGTGTTAATTTGTATAAAAAAGCAAATAAATAATATTTACATTTAAACGAAGCAGATAGAAACTGAAACAGACTGGTTAGTGGTTGTTTTGCTTCTGTTTTTGATTGCATGATAATCAGATGATCAAAATAATACTGTGTGTGGTCATACTGTGCAAAGCCATGCCTTTAAAAAGAAATCGACTCATCATTTATATTTAATTTGCACATAGGCTAATCATTATTACTTAGCTCAAGATTGAATATGTGTTAAGAATTTACCATACTAGAACTTTTCCTATTTTTATGAACCATTTGTTTCTTCTTTTGTCTTTATTATGAATTTTGTTTGCTATATGTAAGCTATATGTAGTTTGATTTACCCTAAAATAGAGTTTTAGGATAAATCATCTGGGTGTGCTTTTTACATTGACTATAATATCAAACTATCCTTTCAAATGTCACTAATATGTACACTTTATGTACTAATATTGATTGCTAATATATACTTTATCTCACGGTCTAATATTGTACTTTACTTTAAGTCCTTAATAAATATTCAAGTGCTTTTAAATCAAAACATTATCAAGCATGTATTTCCATATTGTAGCTTTCAAGTTAACTTATACTCTTATTTACTGTTGTCAGCCTGTGACTTTACCAAAAATAAACTAGAGAGTCACTTGGGGTTATATAAGTTTTAAATTCTTTTGACAGTTCAAACTCAGATCTGATTAAATAGAAATCCAGATTATAATTACTATGCAGTGTTTGTTTTATTGTCCATTTGTTTCTATTCTCCACATTTGATTGTCTTTATTCACTAGACAATAGAGTTTCCTATTGTTTGAATTATTTTGCATCATCTTTGCATAAACTCTGATAATATTCTTTTGCATACTTTTCACAGTTGTTCCATTAACATATTCTTTATAATGTTTTATATGCAAGTAATGCATTTCATAGAAGTGTTATTCAAGTTTGAGGGCACTGTCATGGCAAAGGGACTGTGACATTGTGTAGTTATCTGTATTCCCATGATATTGACATTTGAAAAAGATTATTGTGATTAAAAGGCTGGTGTCAAAGCTACTCTATATGACAGCAGAGGTTTGAAATGCTATGGGCTGCACCTTTGTGTTTCTCTCCCTGTTGAACCCATCACACTGACAGCGTAAACAATGGGACCCATAGGACCCCATTTCAGACCATTATGCCAGCAGCTGAGGCTCTTGGTGGCCCACTGGCACCAGTATTACAGTGCTGGCTGACCCAGCGCACGCTTTGTGCTGCTTTCATCATGGGTTTCACAAGAGACCTGGTGCACGTGCCTCACGCAGGGCTGCAAGGGTAAATTATTATGTGCGGATGGCTATTCTGTTCACGAAGGCAAGGCAAGGGAGTACACCATCTCTGTTGATTAATATGCACTCATATTGATTGGTAAAAGGCATTCTGATGTGAACTGTGTGCAAATTGCTTGACTTGTGATAACTTCATACATTGGCTTAATGGCAGTTCTGAATGTTTAGAAATAGTTTTGAATTGTATATATTTACAGATTTACGTGCTAGAGGTTTTGTAGATTACTATCCAGAGGCTTTTTGTTTTCTTATAGCTTCAAGCAATATGTTTTGACATAAAGATGCATGTAAAAAAAATGATTATAAATTATAAGCAACCAGATTGAGCCAGCTCCAGCCTGAGAGAATATCTGATGAAATTGGGTGGTGGTGGCCTCGGACTCCATCAACCTTCATGCCTTCAGTCTTTATAGTCTGCCAAAGGTCATAACTCTGGTTGACACTTTCCAACCAATTTCCCAGGTGGCGTTCGTGACCTTATTGAGGGATCTAAACATAAAGGCATTTCTTTCAATAACTCAAGGATTTAGTGTTGCCGTTTAAGTTATAACTAATAAATAAATAAAAAAATTCAGCTTTGCCATCACAGGAATAAATTACATTTTAAAATATATTAAAAAAAGTCAAATTATATTAATATTTCACAATATTACGGTTTTTATTTTTGATCAAATTAATGCAGCCTTGGTGTGCATAAAAGACTTAAAAAAATAAAAATAAAACATGTATAGGTAGTCAGAATTAATATTTTAATGTTTAAATGTAAATTTCATGTTTCAAGTTAATTTTAGTTTTGGACAGGACTAAAAGTGGTCCGAGTGGGTGAGTTGTTTACTGTGTAATTATTCATTTCCACCAGTTTGACCTGTTTACATTCCTCACATTCACTGTACACTTTAGCTGCTTCCTTCTGAAACTTGATCCGTTGATGTCATCGTTGAACAGAACAGAATAATTTTAGAAAAATGTGTAATTTACACACTATTTGAGTTTATACTATTTACTTTATTTTATCTATTCACTGCCAATTATTGTTCATCTGAATGCTGTTGATAAGACATCCAATCTGTACATACCGGTGATGACTCCATTTATTTGTGGGAAAAGATTACAAGTTATCTGTACAGACTACATGCTGGTGTGATGCTGAATGAGAAAGGAATGCATTAGCACAACAAATGTGTTGTAAAGTCCATATGTATATATACACACACACACACACACACACACACATGCACAGTGAGTTAACAGGCGTGGAGTGGTTTTACTGCAATTACTAGGGCAGCATTATGATGGTTATTATTTGATTATGCCATTAAGCCATGTCACTGGAGCTCAGTGTTGTTTCTCAGGGTTACAGAAGTGCATATGCAATGTCAGTTTTGCACAACTTCGTCTGAATATGCTTTTCCCAGATTTACTTTCTGCTACTTTTTATTGTGGCACAGAAATGGTTTGGGGTTCACACCACCTGCTTTAATTCTACAATTAGACAATCACAGTAGACTCGAGTATGATAATCATGCAGAATATTTCCAAATGGAAATCACACTTGGTGCATTGGGGAGCCATTAAGATTCAAAGTTGGAATCCATTAACCCAGGGGGTCACAGTTTAACATAGTTTTACTTTGCTATTTTTTAATCATAATACCTTTTAAATACCTTTAAAAACATACTGAAGAATATACTTCAGATTCAGTATCGGTAATGTCATTTTTTGTGGTTTTTGTGGCACTGAATGTGACTAAATGTACACTTTTGTGTTGTTTTTAACCCATGCAACTTTTTCAAGCTAAAATAGTGATGTTCTTTTCGTCTGTAATGTAATGTAATTTTGCATGAAACCCAAATGGTCTGATTTGTTTCAGCTCATAGGCGGCTTTATATTGGCCATTGGCATTTATGCGGAGGTGGAGAGGCAACAGTACAAAACTCTGGAAGGAGTATTCCTGGCTCCTGCCATTATCCTCATTGTGCTCGGTGTGATCATGTTCATCGTCTCCTTCATCGGTGTTCTGGCATCTCTCAGAGACAACTTGTGCCTTCTCAAAGTGGTAAGTTTTCATTTTTCCATGAAAATGTCCTCTTCAGCACACCGCTTATGTCAACCTTATTGATTTCTTGTACACAGCACAGCACATATCAAATTAAAAACCTGTCATTATTTATTCACCCTTTCATGTTGTTTCAAACCTGTATCACGTGTGTTACACAGTGCAAAATGTATAGAGTTTTCGTCCATATATTGAAAATCAAAACCTAGTGTTATGTTCCCCACTGATTGTCATTATATGGAGAAAAGAAAACCGTTTTTCTAAATTCTTTTGTGTTCCACAAAAAAATAATGTGGGTCAATAGTAGAAAGTGGAAAACATTCTTGCTTAAATCACATATACAAAAAAATAGCCAAATAAACCACACTATACTGGTTTATGAGTCATTATGGATGAGTCCTTTATCAGTTTGAATAAAGGAATCATTTGAATAACACTTTCTGGCTACACATTCACAAGGTGTCCAACATCAAATCACCTGGTGTAGAATTAACATGAACTTTGCAGGCGTTTACTGATATACCAGTCAAACCCAATATGAAAATTACCGCTCTCATTTGCCTAAAGATCACATGGTGACAGCAGGATTATCAGCTTATTAAATTCTTAAAGCAGTTATTATACACAGGGCTTGATTCATGTTATGAGCTTATTGTATTCCATAGTCCATATGCCTTGTGAAAATGTCACTGTGTGCTGTACACACATGCATAGACAGACTCACTGCCCATGTAGGGCAGAAACAGGCTTGCAACTGTTGTGTTTCATTTGTATCTGAGTAATATGCATCTGTCTTTGTTTCATTTGAGATTCTGTGTTTACTGTTGCTTTGCAGTTTCTTTACATGCTGGCTCTCTGTCTCATTTTGGAGCTTGTCAGTGGGATTCTTGCTTTGATCTTTAGGAGACAGGTACAGACAATTTTATCTTATTTCTAGTTTCATTTATGATGTTCTTGACAAATCTCTTCCTTTATATAATACGTTTTTTCGATGTCCATTTTCAAGTGGCAGACTGTAACATGGCACACAAAAAGAAATGTATACATTTAGAATTCAATATTACAGTATTTTGTAGTCATTAGCCATGCAATGTCACAATTGTTGGAAGTTTTTTTTTGTTATTTATTTCATTGGGCAAATGGGATCCATGCTGAAAAAGATAATTATGAGTACTGTTACATGGTTGCTGGGGCCTGACTGTTTTGTGATTTAGTTGAGGTCGTATTTCAGCATCTGTTGGATGTGGAAATTTTTTTGGCTTCTTGGCACTTCAGCAATCATTAACAAAATAATTTTGATGCCAGAGCATAATTACCATCATTGTGAACATAATTTTTAAGAAACGAAATGTACCAGTCCTCAGATATTACAGTTATATTTAGTTTATTTCTAACTAAAAAAGACTTGTTACATTTTGTTGCAAAAACAACATGTTCCTGTTATAACACTGACCTTCTTTGTCAATCAGACAGAGGACCTTCTCAACAAAAACATCCGCAAAGGCATGGTCAATTACTATGATGACCTTGATTTCAAAAACATCATGGATTTTGTTCAGAAAAAGGTAAGATATTTATCATGAACACATGAAAGGTACAGATGTAATATGCTGACTTGTTAAGATTGCATTAAAGGGATCTTTAAATTTGATCTGTCAACAGCATTTCACATAATGAATTTATGAAGCTCCAGAACTCTCTGCATGTACTCACTCTGCCAGTAGCAAACCCATTCTGTATAATATTGATTAAACTTTTACCTATATTTGTTTTATTTGTTTACGAAAATAAAAGAAGCTAGGGTCCTGTGAATATATATATATATAATTTTTTTTTTCTTCAATTTTGTTTTCAAGGTTTTAATTTTTCATCCTTAAAATGCATGTCTAATCATTTGAATTTAATAATGTAATAATTTATAAAACAAAAGTGTCATGAAATCTTAAATTCTTTTAAATTTTTCTAGATTTTGATTTAATACAAATGTATGATTTAATAAAAATTTATATTTTAATCTAATATTATATTTTTTATTTAATATTACATTTAGAAATGTATATATTTTTATATTTAAATATATAACAAAAAATATTAATTTAATACATGTTTTAATCTTTTAATCTCAAGATTGTATATGAAAATAGAACAGTCCTTTTAACAAAAAGAAAACCTATTTCCAAACTATCAAGTGTGTGTGTGTGTGTGTGTGTGTGTGTGTGTGTACATATATATATATATATATATATATATATATATATTATAATTTCGACTTCTTTTCCAAGTTCAATGAAATTCTGCTCTATAAATTCTGTTTTAATGACTTGATAATACAATTTAGTCTGTGTTTTCCACATCACGAAAATCATAAATCCCTTATAATCATGTAACTTAGTTGTTATGCCAATTCAAGTGTACTTTTTTATGACCATTAAAGAACTCCTTGAGTGCCTTCAGAAGTAACACATTGAAAGCAACCATTAGAAATTTCTTTGTATACATTTCTTTTATAGGACGAGTCCATTTAAATAGCACTGCTTGTACTGCAGTTTAAAATGTTATGGACCCAGCAGACACATCTACATCATTTCAATGGAAACACTCTAAATGAGCCCAGTGGCTCTCATGTGCATTCAGGTGCATGAGGATGACTCTGTGCCAGTCCATCAGCTGCACAACCTCACTCTGAGCATCTGCATGTACCTGTGAAATGTGCGTAATTACACCGAGCTGTTTCAGCAGTGCTCAGTTATATACAGAAATATTACAGCAATTTCAGTTTATCAACAAGCTATTTTTGACTTGACTTAAGAAATTAATTAGAGCGGCACCTCTAAGAACAAGTCATTTTCAAGTAATCATACCTCATTCTGTGATTGTTGAAAGAAAAAGGTTTCGCAGTTTCTGTTTGGTCCATTGTTCACAAAAAGGGATTATTTTTTATATTTCTGTTTAAACCACATTCAGTGCCTGTCACAGCAGTCTTTTTTATTGTGGTTTGAATGTTTATTTTATTTTAATTTTCCTGTCAAACAGTATCCCAAAAAGTTCAACATGACTTCTGATAGAGGAAAGATGTGTTCAATCTAGCAAGTCTACATCACAATATTAAAATCTAAAAAGATTTAGAGAGAAATAAACCTGATGTCCATTTTGCTCCCCCTTAGTACATCACAAATTTTGGCTAAAAGTTAAAAGTCATTCTGTTTTTCTATTCGGTTTAAGTCATCTCTGACATAGTTTCTACTGTGTTCACACAAAAAAATAATTCCAAATGAGTCAGTTTTGTTCAGTGAAGTGGATTTTTACAGATATCCCATTCGCAGTAGTGTAGAAAGCAGTGAACAATGCACAAGACCCTGTGAATCTGAACCTAGTTAGTGCTTTCTGTTTTCTGTCTGGCTGCTGTGTCCAGTGGTCCTGTCTTTATTTCTTTTCTGACCAACATCCCACGCTGCATTAGTTTCTATTAGCCATCCACCATAGGATAATCATAAAAAATTATGCTCTGTTTTCTTTAAGCTGGTTGTCGTAGAATTCTTGTACATCAGTATGAGATGTTTCTTATGAAAGAATCAAGCAGTTGATTAAGTAATTACCTCTAATGTTATACAGTGCCATTTAAATGAGCAGTGTTGCTGGAATATGAATTGTGCCATTCACTGAGGGAAGACACAAGCCTTATATTTATTCATGCTTGTCCTCTGAAAGTTTGGGCTCAATAAATGAATACAGAGCAGCTCGGATTATTCAATTCACCTCTCGTGTTTCATGCCCTGTCAACATAGGTGCAATTTAGCAGAACACTAGAAAATGCAGCTCCATTCAAATGTCCAACCATTTGCACATTACCCAAATGTTGTTTTTAAAAATGCAATGTACAAATATTCTTCTAGTAGTCTTGTACATGATCCATTCGCCAGTGCCAGATAAGAAAACAACCAACTTTTCAGAATAATATTGGCCTTCATCTGAAACTGTGCTGATATTTCAATCTACGAGTGATTTTCACTGCTTTGATTCTTGTTTTTCCAGTTCAAATGCTGTGGGGGAACCGACTTCAAAGACTGGGAGGTGAACATGTATCATAACTGCTCTGCTCCTGGTCCTCTAGCGTGTGCGGTGCCTTACACCTGCTGTCTGAGCAAGGTTTGTCTAAGACCCACACACATGCTCACACTGCTCATCATGTTATGTTTGCTGTTAACACAACTCTTACAACAAGACCCTAGTGAAAAATAAATACTATTGCGTATTTGAAATTCATTTGATGCTAAATATACTACATTGAAAATGTACTTAATATAAATACCCTGTAATTGTACTTTTAGTATACTAAACTGGTATACTTGAAATCTGCTAAATTAGAACAACTAATTTTGCACTTAATGCACTTTAATTGTGCAGAAGTAGTGCTGAAGTCCAACTAAAGATATAATAAAGTATATCTGATTGTGCTAAAGTGGACTATTTGCAAGTACACTTCATGGAACACTTGACATATCTTGCATTTGTCTCGAGCAATATGTCAGTAAGTATGTCAATAGTTTTGAGCTATATTTAAATGTATTTATTTTAATAAGGGGAGTCACTTTTATATGACTCCAGTTTGTCATAAAACTTATGCACAATAGCATTTCCATTGGAGTCAGTAAGGGTTTATTGTAGCCAATAAGAGTTTTTGTTTGTTTGTTTGTTTCTAAAGAAATGAATGCTTTAATTCAAAAGCAAAAACACATTAAACTGATCAACAATGACATTCTTACATTTGTTGCAAACGATTTTATATAAAAGCTGTTGTTTTGGACTTTGTGTTAATCAAATAACCCTTAAAAATGTAACCAGTTTCCACAAAAATATTAAACGGCACAGATGTTTTCAGCGTGAGCAAATTCAAATCAGCATATTAGAATGATTTCTGAAGGATCACGTGCCACTGAAAACTTGAGTAATGGCTGCTGGAAATTCAGCTTTGCCATCACAGGAATAAATTACACTTTAAAATATGTTAAAAACAACAGGAGAAAAAAGCAGCTGTTTTAAATTTTAATATTATTTAGCAATATTACAGGCACATCTTAAAAAAGAAAAAAATAAATCTGGTGTGTTAGATCAAATAGTCCGGTTAACGCAGAAGGTTTGCTCATGTTACTGCAGAGTCCTCTTATCTCCAGGATGTTTTGCAAATGTTTCATAAATAAATATTGCTGTATATCTGTAAACTTTGGCATAGTCGTTGCTGTCGGCTGTCAAATAACCTTTATAAATAAACCTTTTTTTAAAGAAATATAAACATAGCATTTTTAAGTGTAGTTTAAGTGTTGGCACTATAATTAAGTATTTGCTTTCATTTAAATTCTAAATTTAGATGAGCCCTGGTTCACTTGATGGGTAACAAAAGCATTTATTTCTTTTGTGAGTCTTTCAAGAGGGGTTACTGGTTGCTTACTTGAAAGAAGATCTAAAGGGAAAAATGTGGACAGATGGAAAGAATAAAAAAAATGAATGGTCATTTTATGTTTCTCAGCATTTCTCTTTTTTTTTTTTTGTCCCATTTAAGCTCTACTCCTATCTGCTTTCAGTTTCACAAATAACTGGCACATTCCAAATTTTACAGGTTCAAAAACAATGGCCCTACATCCAGTGAACTGGGAAAGAACTTTGTCCACACATCATACTTTTGAAATGATGCATGAAGTGTTTTTTCTGCTCAGGTTTTCCAGTTTTTATAATACCCACTTGCTTTGCCTTACTTTTGTTCATTTATGGAAAACGTTGAGCTCGTAATGATCCTGCGTTATCTGGATCATTCCTGTGTTGTGTACATTTGAAATCTATAACTGCTGGAAGTGAATAGTCTTGTTATATTTTAAGAAGTATGTCTATAAATGGGTACCAGACTTTCGAAAATATGCTCTGATGAAGCATTGATTGATAGCGTGATGATTTACACAATGGCAATAGCATGAACAAGCTGTATAACAGAATGGAAATAAAGAGCCAGAGCTAGCCACTGCCCAGTGAGGGGCTGAGAGTTTGTTTACATGAGTATCAATTTAAGCTGAAATATTTATAGAAATATTTCCTAGTGGAAGGGACCTGGCTTTTGTTGTCATAGTTCACCTAAAAATGTTGAGAATTCTGTCATAATTTAGTCATCCTCGTGTCATTTTAAACCTCTGTGACCTGTTCACAGGACATAAGTCAAGTCTGAAAGATATTGGTACACCATGTGCTGATAAAGAAAGAAGCTATTTTTGTTATTTTCTTGTGCATGTATTTTCTTGTCATTCACAACCCAAGCCAGAACATTCATAACAAGACCCAACTTAAAATTACATGTACCTGAATATTAAAATAGCCCATTTTTGGAGTTGCATTGGACAGTTAAAAAATGGGTCCTCTAAAGTGCCAGAGGTGAAAAGAGTACAAAAATATTCTATTCAAGTAAAAGTAGCATTACATTAATGACATTTTTAAGTAAAAGTATTCTAAAAAGTAAAAGTCTAAAAATCTACTCGAGTAAAAGTAAAAAGTAGCTATTTTAAAATTTAGTAAAAATGACTTATTGTATATTAACAGTGGGAGGGAGGCAAAAATGGGATAGGTCAAGGCTGTCAAACTCAGTTCCTGGAGGGCCACAGTCCTGCACAGTTTAGATACTGTATAGCCCTAATCAAACACATCTGATCCAGTTTTTATAATTATTTAGGCTTATTTGAAAACTACACTCTGAGTGGAACTAAACTCTGCTGGGCTGTGGCACCCCTGGAATAGGCATATAAATCTCAAACCAGATGTTTTTAATTAAAGGACTCTGTTATTTAGAATAAGACATTTGGGCCGTTACTAGTCAAAACAAATTGGTATCAACACAATTCAGGAAACATAGAAGCTGCATCTGAAGTGGCATTTAGATTACACACCCACTGTTTAATGCAGGATATCAATGCATTTAACCTGCTGTAACAAATGAAGAAATAATGTTTTGATATATAAGACATAAAATGTTGAATACTAATTTAAAATTATAATGTAAAATAATGATTACATTAGAAAGTTTTGTCTGAAATCAAATATCAGAATGTAATCTGAGGGCATTATCTTAAGGGGGGGGGGGGGGGGGTGAAATGCTCGTTTTCACTCAATATCCTGTTAATCTTGAGTACCTATAGAGTAGTACTGCATCCTTCATAACTCCAAAAAGTCTTTAGTTTTATTATATTCATAAGAGAAAGATAGTCTGTACCGATTTTTCCCGGAAAAACACTGGAGGCGTGGCGTGTGGGCGGAGCTAAAGAATCACGAGAGCCAGTAGGCTTTTGCGCTGATAGCGTTTGGAAGCTGTGACATTACGTGAGGACAAAACCAACCAAAACAAACCATTGCTAACAGTCAGATTCAGTGTATATTTATGATCCAGAAGCTGAAATTTAACAAGAGCAGCAGCAACAACAGCGGCTCTATGTGGTATGTACTGAAACTGTAAATATTTGCTTAGCGGTTTTGGAAAATGATTAAGTTCCAGTTTGTCTTTTTTTTTTTTTTTTTTTTTTTTTAAGCTGTACATGTGGAAAGTGCAGTTTGATGACAACATCGCATGTTGTTTACTTGATGTGCTTACGCGCCGAGATATTTGAAGCAGTTTTAATCGTGCAGTTTGATGACAACATCGCATGTTGTTTACTTGATGTGCTTACACGCCGATAGCTAAGTTAATAACACAGAGATATTTGAAGCCATTTTACTCGCCGCATGCGGTTCCAACACACGATCGTGACCCTTTTTAGTTGGGACTGCATTATCCTTAAGAAATAAACCATGTGCAAATCCGTCGTCAAACTGGGCCTTGTTTGTAAAACAAGCATCTTCGAAATGCAGGGAACAAACACAAATACTTGCACAACTCCGTTGATGCTCTGTAAAAATAAACTCCATCCACTGGTCCCTTAATGCTGTTTCTCTTTTGGTAATCTGTGCAGGGTTGTCTTGCCCTGGCAACCAAAAACACACTCCTTTTGTGACATTTCGCGACGCTCTCGCTCTGATCAGTGAATGTCTGTTGTGCTCTCAGTGCTCTGCTATACGGGAGCGCGCGCTCTTCCGGCAGAAATGCCCTTATAAGGAAATTCCACTCCATCTAACGTCACACAGAGCCATACTCGAAAAAAACTTTCCGAAACTTTCATTTCAATTGCATTTCACCCCCCCTTTAAATTAAATTATCTTTAATCCCACCCTGTTAAACCTGATGAGATCAGTTTGTTCATTTGTTGTTTCTTTGCTTCAGATTACCAGATATTAAGTCTTATATCATTTAACCAGCTCAGTGTATGAAGAAATACATTGTAGAATATTTTGGCAGATGCATCTTCCAAAAACAAAAATCCCAGTGCAACATGCAAATATATTGACATTTGATTCTCATCTTTGATTTGATTCTGCTACTTGTTTTTTTTTTTTTTTTTTTAAGTGATAAAGTAAATTATCCTAAGGTATGGTGCCTACAAGGTTTTGATATCACAGTCATCTTGACTGAATTTCCTCAAGGTGCCTTATTTGCAACAATGTCTGCTTATCATCTTAAATACACACTGCAGAAAATGCAATAAACAAAGAATTTCATATTGCTGAAATGTTAAGGCTTTGTGAGTTCCCAACATGCATTATAGCATGAATAAATAATGCAGATACTGTTATAGGGTTATTGTTTTTCTGTTTGCTGGGTTCATTTAAACTTTTTTGTTGTTGTTTTGTCATTATTGTTAGTTGTTTGTTGTGCAGTGATTTAAAGAGCTCCTCTTTTTTTATATTTGTTGTCTGCCATCGTTCTTGAGGTGTATCAAGTATTGAGGCCTAGAGTATGTTTGACCAGTTAAATCTATATCCTGGATATCTTAGTCTTGTAGGATGCTTAACAAACAAAGCCAATGTTGTCCATTTATGGTTTTTATAACATTTCATTATGTTCTCAATACCATCTTTATAATTTTACTGAGATAAACTGATAAAAGAATAAATCCATGTTTCGTCATTCGCAAATAAACGTACAAATTATAATGTGGTGACTTTTTTTTAAAGTTTTTTTTTTAATTATTATTCATGAAACAGTAAAATAATAAATTGACTCAGCAACAGTTATTGTTGTTTCAGATGTTGTGACAAGAATATCTTTATTAGCAAAATAAGACAATCACTGCAGACAAGTCTCACTGCATGAACAAATAAATTCAGGTTGGCTGAACACAGTATTGTTACTGTCAGGAAGATTGACTGTTTTGTGTTGTGCTCCCCATGACCTAGTTTTCCCTCGTGTTTTAAATGCCCATATTTGGTTTCCTTCCTGTTCCTATTGTGTTTCACTGAGACTGTGTGTCTCGTCATCCCCTTGTTTAGTTGAGTACTTAAAAGGTTAGTTCACCCAAAAATCAAAATAATGTCATTAATAACTTACCCTCATGTCGTTCCAAACCTGTAAGACCTCAGTTTATCTTAGGAACACAGTTTAAGATATTTTAGATTTAGTCCGAGAGCTCTCAGTCCCTCCATTGAAACTGTGTGTACGGTATACTGTCCATGTCCAGAAAGGTAAGAAAAACATCATCAAAGTAGTCCATGTGACATCAGAGGGTCGGTTAGAATTTTTTGAAGCATCGAAAATACATTTTGGTCCAAAAATAGCAAAAACTACGACTTATTTCAGCATTGTCTTCTCTTCCGTGTCTGTTGTGAGAGAGTTCAAAACAAAGCAGATTGTCATATCCGGTTCGTGAACAAATCATTCGATGTAATCTGATCTTTTTGAACCATTTCACCAAATCCAACTGAATCGTTTTAAACGGTTCGCGTCTCCAATACGCATTATTCCACAAATGACTTAAACTGTTACATTTTTTTATGTGGCTGACACTTTTCAGTTTAAGTCAGTCAGTTTAAATACACATATTCTTCTTTTATCCTTGAAGTCACAAAAGCTGTTTATACTATATCTGTGTCTATCAAAGCTTCTTCGTTTATCTTTTTTTCCTTGTTACCCATATTGCCACAGTTCAGAATCAATCAACAAAACAATAATTTCGGTTCAGACGCTCTGTGTGTCGGTCTGCTTCACGCTGAATCACACATGCACAGTATCATCAGCTCCTCGGTTCACGAATTGGACGCATCTGACAGAAATGGTTCTTGTGAACTAGTCAATCTTTTGTTCGTTATCTGGGTCGGCTCGGTGTTCATCTTCAGTTCTCTCTTCACAGCAGTTCAGTCAGTGTACTGTTTGAGTACATGAATTACTCCGGGATATTGGATTGTTTGAACTTAGAGGGAGTGTCAGCCACATTAAAAAAGTTAATATCTTAAGTCATTTGTGAATTAATGTGTAATGGAGACGCGAACCGTTTAAAACGATTCAGTTCGATTTGGTGAACTGGTTCAAAAAGATCCGGTTACATCGCGAACCGGATATCACAAACTGCTTTGTTTTGAACTCTCTCACAACAGACACGGAAGAGAAGACAATGCTGAATAAAGTCGTAGTTTTTGCTATTTTTGGACCAAAATGTATTTTCGATTCTTCAAAATATTCTAACGGACCCTCTGATGTCACATGGACTACTTTGATGATGTTTTTCTTACCTTTCTGGACATGGACAGTATACCGTACACACAGCTTCAATGGAGGGACTGAGAGCTCTCGGACTAAATCTTAAATATCTTAAACTTTGTTCTGAAGATGAACAGACGTCTCACGGGTTTCGAACAACATAAGGGTAAGTTATTAATGACATGATTTTGCTATTTGGGTGAACTACTCCTTTATGCTCTGTTCTGTTCTGTTTGCTTTGTCCAATGTCTAACATCTATCCCCATTGCTACGTGTGTGTTCCTTGGATTATTTATTTATATTTTCTTCTAGGCTTGATTGTGTTTATAGGGTGCAGTTCTACAGTGGGACTGACATGTGCCACGTGCCTGTTTGTAGTTACTGGCCAATATATAATTCTCCACTGTAAACCTACATGTCGTTTTTCTATGGGAGATTTTTAAAGGGGGGGTGAAATGCTCGTTTACACTCAATATCCTGTTAATCTTGAGTACCTATAGAGTAGTACTGCGTCCTTCATAACTCCAAAAAGTCTTTAGTTTTATTATATTCATAAGAGAAAGATAGTCTGTACCGATTTTTCCCGGAAAAACACGACCAGCTGGAGGCGTGACGTGTGGGCGGAGCTAAAGAATCACGAGCGCCAGTAGGCTTTTGCGTTGAGAGCGTTTGGAAGCTGTGACATTACCATGAGGGAAAAACCATCATCCAAAACAAACCATGGCTTACAGTCAGATTCAGCCGTTTATTTATGATCCAGAATAAGATCCCGAGGCTGAAACTGAACAAGAGCAGCAGCAGCAACGACTCGCTCCGAGCGGGGCTCGAACCCGGGTCTCTGGCATGGGATGGGACGCACTAACAAGGAGGCAGAGATATTTTAAGAATTTTTACTCAATGCATGCGGTTCCAACACAGGATCGTGAACCTTTTTCGTTGGGATTGCATCATCCTTAAGAAATAAACGATACGCAAATCCGTCATCAAACTGGGCCTTGTTTGTAAAACAAGCATTTTCGAAATGCAGGGAACAAACAAAAACACTTGCACAACTCTGTTGATGCTCTGTAAAAATAAACTCCATCCACTGGTCCCTTAATGCTGTTTCTCTTTTGGTAATCTGTGCAGGGTTGTCTTGCCCTGGCAACCAAAAACACACTCCTTTTGTGACATTTCGCGACGCTCTTGCTCTGATCAGTGAATGTCTGTTGTGCTCTCAGTGCTCTGCTATATGGGAGCGCGCGCTCTTCCGGCAGAAATGCCCTTATAAGGAAATTCCACTCCATCTAACGTCACACAGAGCCATACTTGAAAAAAACTTTCCGAAACTTGTGACAAACCGGAAGAGTTTTTTTTGGAACAAAAATACTCCTTCAAACGTACAACTTAATTTTTGAAACTTTGTCCATGTTTAGCATGGGAATCCAACTCTTTAACAGAGTAAAAAACTCAGTATGCATGAAATAGTATTTCACCCCCCCTTTAATGACCTCCAGCAACTTCTAGGAGAAGAGTTTGGCCCCAATACATCTGACGACTTTGTTTCTCTAAATTCCCTCAGAATTGACTGATGAGCAACTTTTACACAAGTCAAATACAATGTTTTCTTTGAAGCCTCTTTAAAACCATGCATCTCCGGAGTCCTAAAAGAGAGGACTGATTCCTCTTGTGGTTCTTCTTCCACCAAAACGTTAAGGTCAGGAAAAAACTCCCCCTTTATTTCTTTCTCTTTCTTGTTTAAATTCTCTTCTCTTAATTTTTGATGATGAGTAGAAGAAAAATTTTTTAATAAAAAATCTTGTTTCCTGTCAGATTACACATTTCTGCAAGGCTTTTCCACTCATCATAATGTTTTAAGTCCATTATCTTTGTCCATCCAGCTCTTGCCATTACTTTTTTGAAAGGCTTCATGAATTAAGCACCTTTACTTGCTTAATGAGATTATTAAAATGAGGCTCGTTGTTTATCCAGGACTCAGAAAAAGGCTGGTCTCTCTTCACTTGAAAAACTTAAGTCCATGTTCTCAGCATAGTTTTATAAAAAGCAGATGTTTATTTTAAGTCCATTTCTATTAAATTAATTAAAAACAAATGTAAATCATATTTAAAAATGTCACCTTTGTCTAACAGGGTTTTAGTGGTATCAGTCCAGCACCTTTTTGAGTACAGCAACTTTTTTGCTTCCTCCTAAAGAATAACTGTGGCAGCACCTTTAGTCCCTAAATTAACTCCTAAACATTTCAACCCCTCTTGACTCCACTTAGCACCTCCTGGGAGTTCTGGTGGATTTCCATTTACAGTACCTATTGTCCACAATAAAAACCTTCACACTTTCCCCAATTCACTCTTACAGTTGATGCATTTTCATACATTTTTTATGTTTTTTTTTAAACAGTCACATCTATCTCATCTTTAATAAAAATTGTAACATCAGTATATGCAACAATCTTAATAGGTTTTTCAATAGAAACCCCTTGTAATGTTTTCCTTCACTTACAAAGAAGGGGTTCAATGGCCAGTGAATACAACATCCCTGAGAACGGCATCCTTGTCTAATTCCCCTCAACACTCTTCAACATTGCAGATTCATCATTATACAACAGTTTAATCCATGAAATGAAACTCTGACCAGCCCCAAAAGCTTCAAGCCGTTTTAAACAAAAATGCTTTTTCTTGATAAATTGCAAAAATGCAATTTTATTAGCTCTCTTACAAGAAACAGATTGTCCATTATTGTTCTGTTAGGTATACAATATGTTTGATCTTCATTGAACATACATTCTAAAAAGGTTTCGATCCAAAGGTATTTTGCCTACATTTTATAGTCGGTGTATAAAACAGCCACAGGTCTCCAATTTTTCTACAAACTAAGATCCCCTTTTTTAGGTATCAAAGATAAAACTGCTATTTTACAAATAGTAAGTAATTCAAGTTGTTAATAAAAAAAACAACGACAACAAAATCATATAAATCATCTTTCAGAAGGTTCCAAAATAGCTTATAAAAGTCAGAAGTCCATCTATACCAGGTGCTTTTCTGGGTAGAAAGTTTTTGAACAGCATCAGACAGTTCTTTTAACTGGAGGCTATAGATTCAAGCCCTTTACTCTGTTCAGAGACTTTCAGTAAGTCTTTATGTAACTCCTCAATGCAGTCGACCTCACATTGTCCTTCTCCAAATAAATCCATATAGAATTCCAAAGCATTTTTTTCTAATTTCTTTAAGATCTGAAATCACATTCCCATTTATCTTTTAATTGCAACATCATTGTTTTTCTTTTTCTTTCTGCTCTAAATGAAAAAAGAGCAGAAAGCACCCTTTGTTTTTTCATGAAATAATGAGGCTAAAGCTTTTATTTCTTCCAGCTTCCCAACAGTAATAACATCGCCAACACATAACTCTCCTTCAATCTGCTTTATATCTTTTTCTAGTTCAAAAACAGTTTTTTTATCCTACCAATTGTATTATATATATATATATATATATATATATATATATATATATATATATATATATATATATATATATATATATATATATATATAAATCATCTTTGAAAAGCAACTCCTCCACTAACATTTGTACCATGACTCATAAATAAATCACTTTTCCACCACATTTTCCATTCCACTTCATTCTTTACATTACTATTCATCTCCTGTACAAATTTTACATCGATACTCATATTTTCTATGTATTAATTTAAACTTGATCTTTTCCTGTTATTTCTACCACCATTAATGTTAATGAAACCTATTCTAAAGCTTTCCATGAAAGAAGAAGACAAAAAAAGGAAAACTAAAGAGGACAAGATGAAAAGGAACAGATAGTTCACCCCTTGTGATTCCTTCATGAATAAATGAAACAATGAGTTTTCAAGAACTTTTTCTTTTCTCAAGTTTGTTACCATTTTTTTTAACTGAATCTTTTCCTTCTACTTAACTCTTGGTAACTGACAGTCTTTTTTTATCCTGATCACTGAAGCCAAAAACTAAAAAATATTTAACTTTTAATTTTTTATTTAATAATATCTACTTTTCTTACATCAAGGAAATCATTAATCACTTTTACAGTATATAACTGATCTTCACTATAGTTGGAGGGAAGATATGATATTTCAGAAAGACAATCATCATTAGCCATCTCTTCAATTACATCAGTGCTTTCAGAGAGCTGAGACAGAGATATATGATTTGATTCTCAAAATTGTCAATATGATCCGAACTCTCAAAATGTTTTTTTTTTCACATCACTTGTTCCTGCTTCTTCACAATTCATCCTTTTATTTTCTCCATCACAATTAGAAGATTCACTTTGTTCATGAGTACTCAATTTATTATTTGCACTCTGCTCCTAGTCAGTTACATTTTCTAACTTTTTTTTTTTTTTTTTTTTTTTTTTTGTGATTGTTGCGGGCAAAAATCCTTGATTTTGCGGCATGTTGTCTTAAAAAATGCGATGGAATATGCAGGATATTTTTGCAATTTTATGCTATGAAATTGCGTGAACTTGCAAAAACTGCGGTTTGATGAAAAAGAGAAAAAAAGGTGATTCCCCCAACACCTTTTTCTCACTAGGCTACTACCTTAAAGAGTATAATTTCTTATTACTTCCTATGATAAACGGGCATACTAAATCACAGAATCTCTTACTGCAACGTAAATTATTTTACATACTACTAATATAATTACAACTACGTTTTTGGTACTGTTCTGTAACAAAAAAGTGCAATCTTACAACTGTAAAGTTGCATCAACTTCTGAATGAAACTACAACAGTGTTAGTAGCCTAGTGAGAAGGGGGTGTTGGGGGAATCACCTTTTTTTCTCTATTTCAACAAACCGCAGTTTTCGGAAGTTCTCTCAAAATAATTTGGCTCCACTGTCATGTAACAAATCGGGAAACTGCTTTGCGCGTTCTTTTGCGCTTATTTTTGTTGGCAAATAAGAATGATTTGGGCGCTTCAAGTTTCACCGCGGGGTTTGCAGATGATGTTCACGTCAGGTAATTACGTCACTTCATAAGGTTCCCATGGCAATGGGGGAAAATGGCGCTTTATTTGTGTGAAGTAAACGCAACATTTTTCAACTTTCTGCTAATATATATGTGAGTTTTTTGCAATGAAAATACAGGGATTATGAAATCATGCTAGCCCCGCATATTTTGCTTTCTGAAATCGGTAATTTATGCGGCAAAAGAGCGGCGTATTTGAAAAAATGCGACCCTGCATTAATATGCGGCCTTTGGCTGATTATGCATTAAATCAAGCGATCGCATAATTGCGTTTTTCTGGAGGGACTGATTCTCCGCTTCACCAACTACCGCATTTTCACCTTCATTTGTTTTGTTGGTATTTTCTCCTTTTTGTGGTTTTGTGGCATTAAATTTTTTTATGACCAAAATTTACCACTCTCAAAGCATTTCAAATTATTGGTACTCACATAGATTGGTACTCACATAGACCATATATGATTTTTCTTCATGTTTAACCCAAAACGAAATATCTAGCGTCTGTGATTTCTAAAACCATAAACAGCTGCCACCTAAAAGACAACATGTGTTCACCCTTGTTGACTGCGATACCAATGGAGAAACGTTGTTGAATGCTCCACTTACCCAAACAATTCTCACTTTGAAATATTGATCCTTTAGAAAAACCATCCAGGGCCTTGTTCATTTTTGATGCAGATACAGTATTTTCAAATCCTGTTTGTTCTCCAATCGCCACGAACATGTCCTCGACCGGCGTCAGTGACAGATGAGGAAACCATTCCAGTCCTTCGCCACGAGGCCAAAAAACTTCTAACTGGCGACTATTGCTCCTTGATGATATCAATCGAATCTGTAAAGGGTCTACTTTTTTTGTACACAGACATAATAACAACAAAACTTTGTGCACTTATAAAATATATATAACAAACAAAGTGTGCTGTCTGCAGCCTTTGTCTGCGCTGATCTTCATTTACAAACACGTCATTAAAATGAACTGTAACTCAAACTGAATACTCAATGAAGAGACACGATTGAGATATCTATAGAAAGCCTGACATGTCTACTTTTAAACTGAACAAGTGCTGCCAAAAACAATATTCTGTCATAAAGAAATCCATATGAAAATACGCGATGTCTGTTTTTCATGTCTCCCTTCATAATCTTCTAATGTGACCACGCCCCCCCGCTGAACGCTCTATTCAGATTATAATGTTTCACTGAAGCGCGCAGCTTGAATACACCCACTTTTTACAAACTATTATTACTGACTAAATGTATAATCAAGTGAAATATTATGAAGTTTCAATAACAATATCTAATACTATACAATTCAAAAGCTGGATGTAACTGTAACAAATGTAACATACAATGCTGTTCTTTCAATTTATCTCCCCTAAAAAACCTGAAAAAATATTCTCAGCTCTGCTTTTTTTTAAATTTATTTATTTATTTTTAATTAGAAAATAAGATTGTTAAAAGGATTTCTGAAGGTTTGTGTGACTGGAGTAATGATGCAAAAAAATAGTTTGAAAGTAAGCTTTGATTGTTCCTAATAAACTGTTTAACTGCTCCCCCAAGTGAATATTAAATTATTTTGTGGGATAATTAAATATATTCTTAATAAACTACAAACATTAAAATTATATAGATTTATTTTGTTCTCACATTCTTTCTTGTAACACCTCCCTCTCAGTGTCACAGTTGAATGAGAGGCTCATTATGCAGCTCATTATGCAGCTCATTATGCAGGCCTTTGTCTTCTCAGGGGTAAATCCCAATGATATTCATGATAGTTGACGCCTACTCGCTTATGAATTTTACCAACAAAAAGTGTCTTAGAAAATTTTAATCAATATATTGTTTTCTGTGAATGAGTAAACAAGATGATTTTCACATAATTTAGAAAGAAAAATTCTAGGCTACAAGCTCCAGTTCTCAAAAGTCCTGGGAACCAGTGTTCTGTATGTGTTTTATGGCCTTATTCAAGTGTTTTACTTTTTTTTTTTTTTTTTTTTTTTTACTAACCACGAGTAACATTTTTTCTCAAAAACAATCATGTACATACATGGTGTTCACATATTATTATAGCCCAGTTTGTGCTGATTACAGTGAGATTAGACTTCAGTCAATTAGATATAAGAAACTGAAAAAAGCACAAATGTCAGGGCATGACAAAACTTCTCCAGGCCCCAAAAATACCTTTAGACTCCAGAGGGTTAAGCATCTATTTACTTAGAAACATTTATCAATGAACCTACATAGAGCACATTGACTGAAAATTAATTGAACTTTCATTGATAGGATAGAAATCTATAATTTCATTAAATCTCTTCATTTGGGTTTCAAGGACAAACCAGCGTTTTATGAATTAGGAATGACATTAGGATTAGATGACTGAGTGAACTAACCATTTAAAAGTAATCAGAAAGTGCAGAGTTACTCACAGAATGACTTCAGCTTCATACATAAAGCTTAGCAGTCTTATCACCACATCAGTTTGACTAAAACCACTATAACTTAGAATTACAAAACAGGGATCGAAACTAGTGTAATGGAAACCTGTTATGTATAGAGTAGGATAGTCATTTATCAGCAGCAAGTGTAATTTCATACCTATGATACAGCAGGTTGGGAATGTTAAGTGTCTTCCCCATAAGAGGTTTTGCAGTTTTCAGAATCTGTACTTTTACATAACTCACAGCTGAAATCCAGGATAAAGCCATTAGTAACTGTATGCATCTGGTGTTTTACTTTTATAAAAATATTAAGACTGCATTTGCTTGTGTGTTACAGAGTTCTGAAGTTGTTAATACTTTGTGTGGATACAAGGCCCTGGAGAAAGAGGTACTATACATGACCTTATTCTACATCCCTAATCCTACCTAATGCCTAAACCTAACAAATACCTTACTAACTATTAATAAGCAGCAAATTAGGAATTTAATGAGGGAAGAGTCATAGTTAATAGTGAATAAGTGTTCCCTATTCTAAAGTGTTACCAAATAAGCTATGTTAAGCTATGTTAACTTTCTTCATTCATGGAGGTGTGATCAGGGCACTTTCTGTAGAACAAGGCTGTTCTGTGTGCTTAATTAGTACTAATAAATGGTTAATATTCTAGTAATATGCATGCTTATAAGCAACTAGTTAAAGACCCTAAAATAAAGCGTCACCATGCATCATGATATTTGAAAAGTGCTGTGTGTCCTGTATCGAGCCACCTGTAATAAATGCATTCATTTGGAGGGGTCAAAGGTCTGATCATCTGAGAAGAGCAGTGAGAACCACCTTTGAATTTTAACAGGCTGTGAGGATATGCAGAACCTCAGATGAATAATAATCTGCCTTATAACTTCATCCAATTATCTCTCAATATATTTTCAATCAATCACTTTATAACGCTAGTTGTTAATGAGACATAAAGTGATGGCAGTTTTTTTACACTGCAATGTAATAACATTTTTGTTGCCTGACCTTTGCCCGCAGAGGCTAGAAAATATAGATTTGATCTTCACCCGTGGTTGCACTAATGCTGTCTTCATTTGGTTCATGGACAACTATAAAATCATGGCTGGACTTCTACTGGGCATCTTGGTTCCTCAGGTAAGACTTGAGGTTATCAGTAAAGAAGATTCAGACTGTCTGCATAAGACTTTTTAATAATACAAATGATCTACTTTACATAAAACGTACATGCTCTTATAACTTTTAATTAAAGGTCTGTAAGCTTGCCAAGCGCAAAAATAAATGTTTTCTTTAGCTGTAAGAATCTTTCAAAGTGTTTTAGGAGTTTGAAATAATAGCAGTGACCGCAATTACTGTAGTTATAAACGGTTTTCACAAGGGTGGTGCAGATTCGGGGGTGGGGGGTAATGCATTTTTGCATTTAACATCACAGAGTCGATAGTACAACAGCAAAAAAGATTTGATCAAAATTCTGTTTAATTTTCACTTTAGTAGGACATTAGATTTAATTGTTTAAAAGTGCTATATTTAAAGTTTGTAATACATTTAGCTATTACTAAAAACTACTACTACTTCTGCTTATTATTGTTATCATTATTAATACATTTAGATTAAAAGCATTTCTATTAATTAATCTCAATTAGTGTTTACGAAAATCCTATTATTCATATTCATGTATTTACTTCGACAGAACTTTCCCCCCAAAAAAGGCAATCATTTTTCTCCCCAAAAGACCAAGAATTTGATTTATGAAGATATTGTCTTTTCAGTTTTAATCATTATCTGTAATAAAGACTCATAAATTCAGTGTAATTAAGAACCCTTTTTTAAAGTATCCTCTCATTAAGTGTTTTCCACACTGAGGTGGGTGGTGAGAGAGGCATGGTTTGAATGAATTTAAATATTTCTCAAAAGAGCACCATGAGTAGATGGGTTTTCATCAAATTAGCAGTCTAGAAATCCGATTCACTTTCAAAAGCAGCCTCTAATGTGCAGCCGTTTCTGTGGGTCCCCCCACTTTAACTAGTGTTAAAGAGGTGCCTTGATGCACTGAAACACACCACAGTACACTCACAGATGTAGATTATCATAATCACAAAATTTTGAATCCATTTTGTTTTAATTTAAATAATGCTGCAACTTTGATAATAACCCACCAACACAGAAAGCACATGCACACCAAATGTAATTTAACTTAAGTCTTTTTTATAAAGGCTCCAGTGCATTAAGAGGTGCTGGGAACAGGGCTAAGTTTCTATTAGGTCAGACAGTCCCTGTCTGTAGGCTGTTTCGCAGGAAATGAAGCCAGAAGATCTGTGATAAGCACAGGTATTGTTGAGAGAGACTTTAATATAACATTTCCAGCAATGACATTAACATTCACATCATACTGGATTGCAATGTTTCCATCTGATCGTTTTTCAGTCTGATCTGTGTGCATGTGTGCAAATATGTTTATTTGAGTGGGAAAGAGCCACGGGACTTTTTGCAAGAAAATTCTTGAAACTGAGAAGCATTCATAATTAGTTTCATAGTTTTTCCGTAAATGGAGATTCACAGTTGGGGAAAGGCATTAGTCAGTCTGCCCACACTGTGAAACGTACCAGTTGTTTATTAAAAGATTTATATTACTGCACAAATTGTAAAGCTGGAGTATGAAGTGTGCAGATTAAAGAGAAAGTTCACCCAAAGATGTCATTTACTCACCCTTGTGATGTTCTTATGCTGTATGCCCTTCTTTATTTTTCAGACCACAAAAGGAGAAATGTAAAGAAATTTCCCACACGCACTCTACCATTCAATGGCAGTGAATAGCAACCAGTGTCAAGCTTTTAAAAAAAGATGCAGAAAGTATCACAGAATGATGTCGACTCTAGTAAAAGGATGTAAGTTAAAAGTGTGACATGAAATCCAGAAAAAAGTATCATTGTATCTTTCTTTACTGAGTTGAATATCTCCAGACTGGAACCTGATAGTCATGAATGACAGTTGACTGATAGGAACGCGTTTATTTTTTGTGATGAACACAGCAGATATATTTACCGAAGTGAAGAGAGTAGATTGTAGATTTTGTCATGCTTTTTTACCAAATCCTATCATATGCCCCCAGAACATTTGGAGTTTATGACACGTGTCACATGGGATCATTCTGTGATACTTTTGCATCGTATTTGAAGCTTGATGTTGGTCGCCATTAACTGCTATTATATGGACAAGCGTGAATGAGGCATTTTTCTTTGTTTGGCTATTGGGCTAGATTTGATACGCAGACCTGGCCACACCTTATATAAACCTCACCAAACTAGTCTAGTTTGTTCATAAGCATTGAAGTACATGCTATAATTTATATCGAAAATAAAATAACCACTTGAGCCAAAAAGAAGAAGGACTGTTGAAAGATATACATCTGAAAAGGGATTGAAAGTCATTGTATGCAAAATGAATGGAGAATGTTTCAGACCACTGGTAATATGGCCAGGCCAGACCATTTCACCAAATTCTCCCCAAGAGCAAATGCATCAGGAAGTCCCTAAGAACCTCAGGGTGCCTTCAATTGATTTGCAGGCAGCTCTGGCAACAGTTAATGAGAGTGTGCATCAAGCAACCATTAAGAAACAAGCTGCACAAATTGTGCAAAATGGTCATCTGTTGAGGGTTTTGGAAAGGCAAAGTCACAGTCCAGATCTCAATCCAGTTCTTCCACAGAAGACAATTTTGTTGTCCAAAAGTAAAAGTTTTTGTTTTTGTTTGCTTTGTTTTTTTTTTCTTTAGTTTTTTGGTGTGATCTTTACCTGGCTTTATATCACCCGTGTGGAAGATGCCATCGAGGAGTATGGACACTATATGGATGGTCTGCTGGATGGCGGGACCCAGGAGACCAAGAACCAAAGCAAGTGGGCCAAATGCTGTAAATGCATGCCTTTAATTGACTGAGTGCAAACTCCTAAAAAGCCTTAAATTGGAAGCAAAAAGGATTTACAGGTACTATCATGTGCTGTGGGTGAAATGAACAGTTTGTAGCTCTGCAAAACTCAACCATGCTGTTACATTGGTAATATCAGCCACAGACACACTGATGCAAGCCATTTTTATACCGTCAATATTGTTTTCTTGTGTGTGTCAAAATGTACTGATGCTAGGACTGACCTTCTGTCTCCAGACTAAATCAGATCTGAAGCAGTACACTAAAGATGCGTTGTGTTGACCGAGTCTGAATGCCTTTAGATTTAATGTGATTTCAATGACTATATCTTGACCTGACTGTTAAAGCTTGAGTATTGCCCTGAGCACAGTGAGTGTCCTGCTGAATGAATGAATAAATGATGTTTACAGAGCTGTTCTGCTGCTTCAGTGGATCTTCTTATCTGTTCTCTGTCATGCTGCTTGTGTTTGCAGGGAGACTGCGGCACTCTCAATATTGCACTTTAGACATGGTCTGGTATCATCAGTTTGTGGCAGTCTGTGTTTTACTAACTTATTCGTTTTCCTTTATCTCTTTTAAAACCGTAACCAAAAGCAATCAGTTTTTATATTAAGTTCCACAGATTTTGATTATGTATGTTTGACTTCATCAATGCTTGTGATTTGGGAATCCTTCTGTTTCATAACATTTACAAATATGTAAAGGATAAGTTTTATGACCATAAAATATGATAATGTATATGTAGTATAGCTCCTATTTATATATTAAGTTAGATTATAGCTTCCTCAGCCATTTTGCATAATAGGTTAGAACATAAAGCCGATCTCTGTACCAGATTTACCATAAAATGTTTTTTTTTTTTTTCTGAATGTCAAAATAGGAATCTCAGCACAGCATCTTATAAAATGTGCCTGCTGATTTTTGGTTTGTCAAAAGAAGGAGTGATGGTGACCACTGCTGTTTCTGCAATCACAAACCATTGTTCTGATCTGATTACTGTGAGGAAGTACGTTAAAATCAGTCACACTTGCATACATTTAAAAAAAAAGTGCCTTTTTCATAGGCTGCTTCTATTGCGTGTGAATGAAGCTTTAAGTTCTCATGTGGAGTGAAAAGAGGCTTTTAGGAAAGGTAGTGAAAAAGTCTTGACCACAGCCTGGGATGCAAAGGTTCATATTTCTTTTATAGTAAGGGTGAAAGAGAATTTCATAAAACTTTCAACTTTTATGAAGTCCAGTGTCATCCAGCAGGTAAGTGAATGTAAGTTTGTCATGTGTAAATTACTAGAATTTATAGTGCAATCTTTGTGAACTAAAATGCGAAATATTAATCATTGTGATACTACTGTTGTTTCTCTCTTAATTATATATATATATATATATATATGTATGTATATTTTATGTTGTCCTAATTTTTTCCCCTTTCTTCTCACACATAATTGGAAGATGATGGCAGAAACATTGCAAAGGTCCAGTACCAGTAAAATCTTCCAGAAAAACATTTCACTAAATGTCCCTTTTTAAAAAGAAGCTCATTTTATTTAGTAGAGGCCTAACTAGTGCTGTCAAACATTAATTGCTATTAATCACATCCAAAATAAAAGTGTTTGTTCACATAGTATATGTATGTGAACTGTGTATAAATAAATACACACTCATGCATATATTTCATAAAAATATTAATTGTATATAATATAAATTATATGAATATAAATTTATACATGTAAATCTTTTCAGAATATATACTGTATGTGTGTATTTATATAGAGAGAGTTAATATACACAGCACACACAGATATATTAAAAACGTTTATTTTGAATGTGATTAATCACAATGAATCGTTTGACAGCACTAGTCTTAAATGGATAGTTCAACCAAATATGAAAATTGAACGGGATGATGTTGAACACGAGGCACAAGGATCTGTGTCTGTGCCAGAGAAGTCAAATTTTTGTTTTCTTTGTGCAAAAAAAAAAAGTATTCTCATAGCTTTGTAACATTACATTATAACCATGATGTCACAGTGATCGACACTACTTTGTCAATCATCTTGGTACTTTTCTGTGCGTTGAACATGGTAGTTACCTTGCTGTCAATGGGAGGGTCAGAGTGCTCTCAGATTTCATCAAAAATATCTTAAATTGTGTTCTGAAGATAAAAGAAGGCCATACGGGTTTGAAACAACATGATGGATTCTTAGTAGGACTAATTAATGACAGAATTTCAATTTTAACTTTAAAATTTCCTTAAAATCCTTAGCAGTTGCTGGGATTTATTGGGTTTTTGTGTTTATTTTTCATATGGTGTGCTATGCATAGGAGGACTGTCAACCCATCATCCAAACTAACATCATCCTTATTAGATAGAAGACAGCTTCTTATTGACTAGGAGCTCATCCGTCCTTAGCACTCCCCTGCTGTATACTAGTATATAATTTAGCTTCCTCTCCAGGCTATAGGAAATATGAATCAACCCCACCACCCTGATCTTAATGGCACTACCTCTACAAATCAAGCTGTCATTTGCTTACGAGTCCTGTGAGGTATGAATGTCTTTAGTGGAGACTGTAACTATGTGGGACCTTCTAAATGTGATCACAGACTACCTGTCATTTTCATTAGGTCAGAAAATTGTGCCCTTTCATGCTGTGCCCTAGGAAGTCCAATAGCAAGCCAAATATACTTTTTTTTTTCAGGAACACTTTATGAGGTTTTATTAACAAGTTTCGGGAGGAGCACGATCAGATAATCATCCAATTTGGCAAAGGTGGATCTTGTTTAGCTAACCATCTTAACTAGCACAACAAGTATATATATTAGAGTCCTGCACGGGTTCGGGTACCCGCAAATTTGGCTGAAACGGGTGAAAAATATGCAACTGTGTCGGATACGGGTGCGGGTCGGGTCGGACACAGGGAAACACGGGTCTAAACACAGGTTCAAAACAGTCACGTGCAAACGTAAAAATAGGCCTATATTCCACTTTAAAAAAAAAATCACCACTGCGCAAACAGCTTCATGAGTCATAGTTAACAGATGTTAAGATCAGTTAAGATCAGCCAGCTGTTTTTTTTCCCCATTGTTTTTGTTTTCATATAGGCTATATATATACAGAATCTGAATTAAAATGTGTTTGATTTAAGCCTATTTTAAAATTTGTGTCATAAAATTATATTGCGCATAACGCGATCGTTATAAAGGTGTTTAAACAACAATACACTTCCACTTGCATGTATTTGACAATCGGAATATCAGATATTTCATTCCATAGCTAACACATTTGTGAATATGGGCCTAATCTAGGCTATCCAGGGTTGTTGTTTTTTTTTTGACTTTGTGCAGCTCATTTACATGCGCGCTCTGGCGCAGATCCGCCTCTCGCGATGCTCAGCTGTGAAGGATTAATAAATGGGTGCGTTCGACTTGAAGCACAACCTCAGACGGTGGTATGATTCGCTCTTTTGTTGTTCTGTTTTCTTTCAAAAATACAACAAATGAAAGCGTTTATATGTATTTCCGACTGATGAGAACTATGCATATACATTCATAAATCATTCAATTTTGTATTTTATTATGAGATAGGCCTATTTTATTTTAATGTGATCAGTGACTGATGGACCAAAGAGCACGTATTTCGACATTTGCAGTAAAAAAAGTGAAATATAAATTCTCAGAAAATGCATTTAATAGCTACCAGTATATTGAAACGTCTGTTTATATAGCCTAATAAAGGAGTCCAGACATTGGAAAATATCAGTCCACATGCGTTTTATATTTAATATGAGGGAAATAAACATGCATGCATGCGTGATACAAAAAATATTTCAATTTTAGGTAGCAAAATATTTTTTAGTAATTCTGTCAATTACACTAAGTTTATTTCATTGTCTGCTATATATTTGCTTCTTATTTATTAAATACGGGCAATTGATAGATAAAACATTGATCAAAATTAAGATACAATGTATAAAAAACAAATATCTTTTAAAAAGAGTTTTCCATAAATAACATGACCTGGCAATAAAATTCGAAAAAAAGTGTGTCTAATGTGATTTGCTTAACTGATTTGATTTCGGGTGCGGGTTGGGTGTCGGTTCTATTTTAAGCGGGTCGGTTCGGGTGCGGATTTTAATTAGTGCTGCTCTCGGAAAACGGGTCTGATGTGGTTTTAAACACTGCGGGTATGGGCGGGTGCGGATTTACAAAATCGGACCCGTGCAGCTCTCTGATATATATATTGTGGGGCGGGGCCGAGAGGCGTGGGAACGAGGAGTGAGGCCAGGTGTAGTGATTGGAGATGAGCTACACCTGCGCCCCACCGCTAGTATCGAGTCCCACGTAGGAGATGGAAGGATATAAAACTGGATCGACTATAGTGAAGGACGAGAGAGGACCAGGCCTGGGACATTATTTTATGTGTTAGCTTTTTATTTGTGCGCGTCAGTCGCCGTGAGGGGCTGACGCACTGTTTTGTTTATTTTTGAATATTAAAATTATGTTTTTGATTGTGCGCCGGTTCCCGCCTCCTTCTTCCCGATGTATATGGAGTTTTAAATATCGTTACATATATATATATATATATATATATATATATATGCAGCCTTCCTACCTCCTGTCCTATGACAGTTTTTCGGCATTCCTTCTCCACCCCAACTCCTCACTTCTAATCTATTTTTATCCCAAATTAGGGATAAGAGGAGTTCTTTGGGTTCAGACTATGTCCTGGGCCAGGACCCCTCCCCCCAGGACAGCACGCCAAAATATGTTTACTATTTTGATTAAATGTAAGGGTGAACTCGTGAAGAAAAAGTAGGCCTTACCTGTTCAAATGTAACAGTGTGGTAGCATTTGCTGATAAACCAACTCCAGAGGTTAGAGAAATAGTGAATGATACTGCAAGATAGATCTGCTAACTCTAAAGTCAAGTCAAGTCTGCTTTAGTGTCAATTTTTCCACATGCTCCCGTGACAAGAACTCTGTTAACTCGATAGTATATCAGCTGATCAAGAAGAATAGCGCAGTATCCGCGAACACAAAAACACAACAGTCTCAAGGTCAAGAAAATATTTAATTTCTCATTTCTCAAAACAATGCAATATAAACTGATTGACTGGTGTTCCCTTATAGTAATCAAATTGACCCCTTCATACTGCTGACCCCTTACCCATCCCTTAAAGGCCCCGTTTTTCGTGCTTTTTTGAAGATTTGATTGTGTTTACAGTGTGCGATATAACGTGTTCATGTTTCGCGGGTAAAAAAACAGTATTTGTCACACAATTAACTTATCTGTACACCGCTGTTTTCACGGTCATAAAAACGTGCTGATGACTTCCTTGTTCCATAAAATCCCTCCTTCAGAAATACGTAACGAGTTCTGATTGGGCCAGCAGTTCCTGTGTTGTGATTCGACAGCAGCTTACCGCATACTGCCCTCCTGGAAACGCGATTGGGCTACTTTTGGAGTAGTTTTGAGAAGCAAATTGACAGGAGCATGTGCTAGAGATGTACTTATAATCGCAGGAGCGTTTTTACTGATGAGAGATTAAAATTAACATCTAGTTAACAAAGCTAAACAGCGTTGCCCTTTGTGTAATAAGTTACAGAAACTGTTAAACGCACCAACTTCAATAATAAAATACACTTACCGTTTGTGGTCCATAAACAACGCCTTCTCCAGACAAAGAGGGAACTGCTCCATCTTTCAGGAATAACCTATGTGCGAATCCGGCATTAAACTGATTGAGATTGAGGAAGCTGTCCTCAGCAAAATGTGCTGCACATAGTTTTACATGTGGATTATAATTTTCGGTAACCGAGTTAAACATAAATTGTAACAATTAATCTCAAAGTACAGCGTCCCTGGGAAGCCCAAACAAAGATGATTGGACTCCGAGATGAAAATAACAGCGTTTCGACGACATTGAGACAAACACAAATGCCACTCTTCCTCTTCTCACTCAGAGCGCAACAAGACCATACCCCCTTTTTTGTGTATTCCTGTGGGTGGAGGTTAGTCAAAAAACTGTTTTACTGACGTATTATTAATTTTTATTTATTTATTTTTTCTTACAAAAACAGATTTGCTAAAGGAGGCTTTTTTTCACCTGTTTTTCACATTTTTCACCCAAATCAATTTAAAGTCAAACAATACAAAAGAAAAGACTAGTTGCTATTTCCATTTCATCATCACGTTAATACTTGTATGAAGGCATAAAAAAAGTAGTAGCAGTTCTTTATGAGTAAGGAACAAAATTAAAGCACAAACAATGCTGGATAAGTTCCATAACAAACTGTATACATAGGGCCAGGGATTCTGAAAAAAAAAAAGAGTGGAATCTTGTTTCCTCACATTTTCTTATTTTTTTCCCTGCTTGTATGAAATAAACGATTTTTGCAATGGATCTTTATGATCAAACATTTCAATTACAATGTCTGAAGACCAAAAGACAATGTGTATTATGATGCCAGCCCACGTTCTCCAGCAGGAGGTCTTTATATATTTAATATGCTGAGGTCTTTCCTCATTTGAGTGTGTTCCTTAAATAGACAAGATTATAATTACCTCCTTGGGGCCAGTTAATAATGAAGTAGAAGAGGACTGTAGGTCTTGCTGTCTTCAAGAGGCTTTCTTGGACTCATTTATCGTGTCCTTTGGCAGACAAATTAAAGTATTACTCAATATCAGTATCTGCGCACACACAAATCCTTTTGAGATATAAATTTCAGGCCATTGTCATAACTGATGTTTAAGATCAAGAATCATCACTGTGCTGTCTTGAGTTCTGAACACACAATATAATGGCAGTACTATAAGTTAACTGACCTTGCCTATATCCTATGGTTATAAATGTTACACCAGCCTGTCATTATGTCATGTTGTGCACAGAAACTATGAATATTAAACAACAAGAGCATCTTTAAACTTTGACTCTTTCACAAGAGCTTCACAGTTACAGTTGAGTGCATCTCTATGGCAAATACCTTCTTCCCAAGGGTATGGAAAGACAAAATATGCACTCATTATACTGATGTGAAAGATCAGTGCTATTTATAACCAACCGAAATCCTTTAGCGAGAATTGACTGAAGGGAGTGCCGAGGAGCCAGCAGTTAATCAAATGTTGTTGCCTGGTTAAATGACTGAAGAACCCATCAAAATCAATCAGATGAGATTTCCTATTTATGGCATTGCTGATGATTCTTGGTCCCGTGCCTGTGGCTTCTTTTGAGGCACCTTTGAACTGATGTCAAGTGTCATGAAAGATGCAACCAAATCCAAAAAGGTCATCGGATTCTGTTCAACAGTGAGATTATCCAGTTTGATGGTTCTTGTGATTTTCACAGGAAGGCATCCATGCTGAAGGCTCGTGTGATTATGAAAACCCTCCTGTCCCTTTATAATGATGGCTGTGAGGTCTACTTTTACATAATGTATATTTTCTATTTGTAACATTGCATAAAATAATTATTGGATGGAAAGCTAAAGTGTGTAATTACATGTAAATTTTGAGGAATGTAAATTTTAAAGGGTTAGTTCACCCAAACATTTTATTTACACCATGTTTTACTCACCCTCAAGGTATCCAAGGTGTATATGACTTTCTTCTTTCAGATGATAAAATAACTCTGATTGGGTTCGTCAGAAAGAAGAAATACATACACACCTTTGATGCATTGATAGAAAAACATGGACTAATTTAAATTTTGGGGTGAACTAACCCTTTAATGCTTGAAACATCTCATGAATGGTGTTGAAGCTCCTACACACATAAAAAATAATGGTTCTGAAAGGGATTTTTTACAGAAGTTTCATAGAAGAACCAATTTCGGTTATCCCATCCACCACCCACCCAATTCTCACCCACCATACTTTTTTTTCTTGGTGTGAAGAAAATTTTAAAATCTAAAGAATAATTTCCTGCTATAAAACCCTTTTGTATAATAGAAAAGTTCTTTATGGAACCATGAATGTCAACAAAGAACCTTCATTTTTAAGAGTGACACTATATTGCCTTGTATACCTGGTATACAGTCTAAAAAAGTGGATATATCTAAATAAACCCACTGTTTATTAATACATTTTGAATATTTTATTTGATTGTTTATGCTGGAAGTCCTTGGAATTGGTTGAAGCCATCATGATCCAACATATTATTCAAGCATACTACATAACGAATGAGTGTTATGAGTGGAACTACCTGTATGAACTGTGGTTATTATTTTTGGCTGGTTCTATCTACAGTGAGCAAATTTAAATACACACCCTTTCTACATTATCACACTCAGTGTATATAAGCTTTTGATTTGTTTGCATGAAAGGCATGAATGTAACTATTAAAAAACCCAAGGAAGTTTAATTCTATTAGTTTAATGTAAAGCACTTGAAGACAATGAATAAGATGAACGCTCTTTACTGCTTGCCCTCTCTTCACAACATTTAGCTTCATGCTTTCAGGAGGTCTACGAGTACAAAATCCACTTGTGAAGACTTCAGTGAAGTCTGAAGTGGACGTTTAATTAAAATTAAAGGCAGAAAATGTAGAAGAAGTAATTTAAAAAGTAATGATGAGATGGAGATTCATTAATGATTGTTTAGGAAGAGTGACCCAAAGATTTGTGCCTCTCTGTGACCTTTCCTGCTTCAAATTATGAAAAAAAAAAATCTTTACATTTTGGAAAGACCACTTTACCACTTATAATAAAGTATTATTGCATGATTCAAATTGATAGAAGACCAAATTAATACAGTTTATGATTTTTCTCTCTCTCTCTCTCTTTTTGGAAGACACTGCCATCTTCTGGTTAAAGATAAGAAAGGGATTTTAGTACTGAATTTCATGGAAGTCACTGAATAAAAATAATGGATAATGGAAAGACTGAATGCAGGTAATGTTGTATAGGTACAAGATCAGATTAGTTGAAATAAGGCCGTCCTGATAATTTCCCACCTTTTCACTTTAATTTTGACTCAAAATGAAAAGGCTCTTATGTACACCAAGAATACATTTATTTTTTATCACAAATACAGTAAAAAAAAAAAAAATAATAATAATAATAAATAAAAAAAAACTTTACAAAAAAATACATATTCTGATATGCTGATTTGGTGCTCAGGAAGCATTTCATATTATTAACAGCATTACAGTTATGGTGCTTCATATGTTTTTAATTAGAGTTGTTGCTAAACACTGCAGATTAGTGTTCCTCCAAGAACAGGGTTGAATATGTCCTTGCTGAATAAAAGTATTATTTTCTTTTAACAATAAAAATGTGCATGCATTTGCACAAAATCATCACACAAAATGCAGCTGCAATAAGCATTGTACGTAATACTTAGTGGTATGCCTGTCACATTCATGCTTCTTACTCTTGCAGTGCAGTATCATTCAGAATCCCACTTACTGAGCAGCCTGCAGCTACACACTTATTGGCTGGCAAGTATGCTCACATGTCCCACCCCTTTGTTTGACCGCCTCTGCTACCCTGCACTCAGCTGTTCCAGCGAGAGACATCTCCTCCCAACTGCCGGCTAGTGCAGCAAATGGTTGCACCTCATCTAATCAGCTTTCGTAGCCCAATAGTACCAGAAGAACACCAGCACCTGGTATAGACTTAACAGGGGTAAGTGTGTGCATTAGTATGTTGCTGCAGCACCACTGAGTGATGCAGTTAGATTTTAAAGCAGAAGTAAGTGCCTAAGCAAGATGACAAAGCATGAGATGTTTGAATTCATTCTTGTTATCAGCTCTACAGGTTTACTGCACTGATATCTTAAGGTGTTTTGTTTGCTCAGTATGTGCAATGCATTTTCTCACATGTGAGACAGGGAGTGGTGCAGGAAATCAGAGTCATATGACAGCCAGATCCTGATCTGCAGAAATCTACAGAAACATGTTGAGTTTGTGACCGAGTCTGGATTCAGGTCATCAGCTGTATGCAGCAGTCGGCTTTTATTTTCTGCAATTTCATTTAGTTACAAATAAATCACAATAGGTATGCTCTTAGTTCAGTTAGCCATAAGTAAGTGATGTTTAAATGTTAAATGTTTAAATGTTAAACCACCTTTGTATGTGTTCAGTGAATTCAGGGCTCATTCAGAAACAAGACGTTCATCTTAAGCCTTCACCCTGAAAGGGGTTGTGGAGCAGCAGTCATGTATTCCCCTCAGAGCCTCCACCGCTGGGGCATCACCCATAGCGAAAGTATGGAGCGTTTGGCCTACAGTCAGGGTAAGCTTCTAGAACTACAAATACTACGTTAAACAACACAAATTATATAAGTTATATTTGTTTGGAACTGAAAAACCCACGCCATTGTAACTAGCACTGTATGGTGACACCCTACTCTACAAGGAGAATAATCCTGACTCAGCACCACTGAGGTATTGTCAGCAGAGGTTAGTGTTTATTTTAAAGCACACGTTTAAATTCCTCACTGAAGAAAAGAAATTATATTTATTTTCATTAACTCAAAATTTATAGTGGGGATTGTAATTGATTCCAGTGACTTTAATCTTTTTGAAAGATTTCATCCCCCTCACTGAAAAAAAAGTATTAATTGAATTCACTAAAAAAAAAATTATGATAAGTGGTTGCAATCAATTTATTTTATCTATATTTAAATAAACTAATTTAGTTGATTAACTAAATTGATTCAGCAAAATCTGTTTATTTAAATGTAGCTAAAATAAATTGATTGCAAACACTTACCATACAATGTTTAGTAAATTCAATGAACCAATTTTTCAGTGTTTCACACCAATAACGATAACTATAAAGATAATAAATAGCCTTTATATAGCCTATTATATAATAATATAATACATATAATTAGTATGCTAAACTAAATATGTATTAGTTCAGGACAATGTTCCATACAAACGGTAGAGGGTAGTATCCATACTACGTATTTTTTTTCCATTATGACACCACCCCTTTGCTGTAGACGGATCGTGCAGGAGTGCTCGCTCGGGTGTAAACAAATCTACTATCTAGCTATTTGATCGCTGGAGATATTATGATCATATGAATGGAAAACATATGTCGTCTTTGGGGCGTTGACAAGCAGCATCAGAAGGGAACGCGCCCGAGTTACGTCATTAACTGTTTATCAATGCCGCTCCATCACCGCCGTGGTTAGGTGAAGCGTTATCCTAAACTGTAGGATATTGTCGTTGACGATGGCGACACCTGCAGAACAGGACCTCGTGTTGGCAGAAGCAGAGAACAACAAAGAGAGAGTGCAAGTGTTCGGTATCCTCAGATTGCAGGA
This sequence comes from Carassius gibelio, assembly GCF_023724105.1. NCBI lineage: Eukaryota > Metazoa > Chordata > Actinopteri > Cypriniformes > Cyprinidae > Carassius > Carassius gibelio. Next base: position 19,507,599 of record NC_068408.1, on the reverse strand, counting down.
GGATAAATCGGCCGCTGGTGAGAAAGTGAGCGCCGCTGCCATGAAATCTGGGGACGGGAGATGGCAGGCGCCTATATTCGCGTTAGCCAGAAAAGCGTCAGAAACATTCTCAGGTGGCATTCACGTCTTGCCCAAAGTCCCAGAGCCCAAAACGTCGCCTTTTTCCGAAGAATGGGGGGCCAAGGGTAGGTTTTTATAACATTAAAGCCCGTGGCTGAGGTTGGGATTCAATTGTTCAGATGCGGAGCTTACGTGTATGGCAAGCCGTTTTAACATTGTCTGCTTAAAACTTGTTTCTATTACTTCTTTTAAATGACTAGTAATATATATATATATATATATATATATATATATATATATATATATATATATATATATAAGTTAAGTTTTTTATAAACTGAAATTTATTTAGTCAGTTGTCTATTATATCCCATTGCTACTAGTCAGCATCCCAATAGTGTGTGAAGTAGGCTAACTAGTCCATTATTACTGGTAACGAATTGCACCTTTTTTCACTGAATTTAATTTGGATCTGTGCGGTTATGTATCAGCTGTTCACGTCCGAGATAGAAGGTCTATATAAACGCAGTTGTTGCTAATAGCAGTTCCATTTTTACTAGTAAGATATACTGTATTGTTTAGTTACCTCTCACTATTCAAATAGTCATGTGTTCTGATTGCTACTAGAAACGTTTTTAATCTTGATAGTGAGATTTTTAATTGAACTATAAAGTATACATTCAGCCTAAGGATAAAAAAATATATATAAATGTGAAATTATTAACACAGTGCCTAGTAAAGGTTAAGATTAAGGATGATTATATAATAATTAGTCAGTAGTGAAATTGAAAAATATACTAGTCATGTACTAAATAATTCTTCTGGTAATTACTAGTAACAGTTACAAAAATACATCATTGTTATATTAATTTTAAGACTTTTATTATACTGGCTTGCCATACAACATTTTCTGCATGATGTCATAGTGGTATCATGAAGAGTGCGCCTTTGTGCATCTTATAAATCTTGGTGTTTTAAGATTACAAAGCACCAGTGCATTTGTACAGTTACTTTAACAAAAATATTTTACTGATGAGATAATCCTATCAGCCAAATTAGTATGCCTCTTGTTTTTTATATGATTGGTGTTTACCCCCCTCCCATGATCATGACAAATGACCAAACGGTATAAGGTTAAGGGTACCCTTAGTGAAACTTGGGTTGCAAGAAAAAAAACCTAAGGGTTTCCTTATGGAACTTAAGGCTGTTATTAAGTTTTTCCCCTTAATTATCTAAGTGTTCCCTTAAAAGTTGCTACACAGTCCTTAGTGACCATTTCACCTTAATAAATTTAAGGGACCAAAACAGCTCCCTTAAGTCAACTTAAACTCAAAATACGATGGCTGATTTAGTGTTAATTGAAGAGGAGGAAATACCAAGGTGTGTTTTTCATGATCGTAATAATCCCTTGGAGACGATGAATGGTTGATGAAAGGCTGAAAAGTATTATTATTGTTATTATTATTATAACCACTTACGAAAACAATAATTGCCTTTTAGGCCTCTGTCCAGTTTGGTTTACGTTTTTTGTTTTCTGTTATGTTTGTACTGTCCATAGCACTAATATATAAATACAAGTGTGATTTTAGCAAGGGTTCGGCTTTGTGGTTTGTTATGTTCTGTTAATTGTTAGAGGTGGTAACTATAGCAACCGCTGCGCTCTTTGCCGTATGTTGTCAGAAACTACTGTGAAACGCTTAGTATAGACCCTTTTACAGTTGGTAAACAAGGTGACGTATTTGTGTGGCCGGGGCTTAGCTGGAGGCAGAAAGATTCCCCTCAACACTTGAACAAACGGTAGCTAGCGAGTTTTCTTAGCTTGTTTTTTTAACAATGGCTGGAGAAAATCTAAATATATCTGCTTTATCTGAATATTTAAGGTCACTCACTGTCCGGGACCGCGATAATTATTTGAAAAAGTTAACTTTAACGGACGGAACCAGATTGGTCGACCCGTACACAATAACTCATTGGATGGACGATCTGACAGGATTACCTCCGATTGAGTGGCCTGACATCTACACTTACCTGATAGAGAAACCGAGCGTGTATAGTAAATAGAAACTGAGGGCGTATAAATCCTTAGATTAAATAAAGAGTGACATTACAGTAAAATTATTATTAAGATGTAAACAGTTTCTAGAAATAAAAATTCTGAAGACTGCAAATTAATTATAAACTTTCTGTATTTATTCTTTCCTAACATTGTCCTTAAATTCCGGTCACAATTAATCACAACAATGTATATAAAATGTTCTCCGTCGATTCTGGCAACCAACAACACAACAAGACGACATTTTAAGCTCCTTGAGTAGCCGACCCTGTGTTGGTTTGTATTAGCCGCCTCCAGTTTTCCGTTTGTTTTGCCTCCAGCTAGCGCCGTGACTTACCTGTGACTTCCACGCAAAAGGGGTCTATAAACACTTAGGTAAGGGTGACAGTTTCTTGCAACGCTCTTAATGAAATCCTTTACCTCAAGGATTTTTTCTCCTTCAGGGAAACCCTCACTTAAGGAATTTCATGCAACCGGGCACAGAAGTCTGAGAGAATAAGGCTTCATTCACATAATATCCAAATAAATTGGAAATGGGAACCAGCCAACATAAGTGGGAAGTAGATTAACACAATGTCAGTATTGTTCAACACATGTTTTCATTATTCAGTATTGTTCTGAATATGTTTGCATAAGAATTATTGATTAGCCTGATGGTGAAAGCAGAGTACAATGTAACACTGACAATTCAAAACTGATAAGTATACAATTTGTGTAATATTTGTTTTGTTAAGAACTGGTGAATGACAGTACAGTCAAAACCAGTGAAAGCACTTTAAGGGTTTGTTAAATTTTAAACTCAGCCGTGCAAAGTGTGGTCACATGTTAGTTCTAAAGAAACAGCCAGAGGTTAAAGCACTGTGATGAGTTGCGATTGTTATTGTTTATTGACGTCCCTCTACGATAATAATGCTATAATCGTTGGATAAATTAGTCTGTGGGCTTTGTGTCTTCCAGCATTTCGAGATCCTATGGCAATGGAACGAGCGAATCTGCTTAATATGGCAAAGCTTAGCATCAAAGGCCTGATCGAGTCGGCTCTGAGCTTTGGACGAACTCTGGACTCTGACTATCCACCTCTGCAACAGTTCTTTGTTGTCATGGAGCACTGCCTAAAACACGGCCTCAAAGGTACAGTATGTTCAGCTAGCACCGAACAGCCAGCCACAGAGAACCATCTGTTCACCACAACTGCTATAAACAATCATCATAATCATTTAAAATCTTTATATGCTTGCTTTTTTGGTAGAATATCTGGTTAAGTGTTAAACATTCTCTGTTACCAGTATCTCTTTTATATTACCTATAGGCCTATGTTAATGTTATTCTAAGGCACCAAACAAATTACCAGCCACTGTTATGCCATGTTTATCTATTATAGGAAAAGAAAATGAGGAAATGCTTTTTTTATTCATTCTCAGATGACAGATCCTCTGACGTTATTGTCCAGTGAGCCAGTTCTGCAACACAATTTGAATGTTTCATCTACGCCTTTGCATACTCTGTATTACATATTGTGACCCTGAGTTGCTTAACAAACTTGTTTGTCTCGATCTCCCAGTGAAGAAATCGTTTCTTGGATACAACAAGTCGTTATGGGGGCCTCTGGAGATGGTTGAGAAGCTCTGCCCAGAAGCAGGCGAAATCGCAGCCAGTGTGCGAGACCTTCCTGGCCTTAAGTATGTTTAGTGCACTACGTTCAGCATTATTGTTACATCGATTACACTGCACACTGCACACACATCTGTAGCTTTTCAGTTTTGTTTATATCTTTCAAATGCTCTAAAAAAGCTATCAAGCCCACTACTATATAAATATACAAATGCTTTCTCACAGTCATTCCTCAGTACAATAAGAAATGTGTCATTCAGAATAGGGAAGTTAAAAAATTTCAGTTCTAGTTCCCTGACAAAACTGAAACTTGCAACTGTAAGAAGAGACCAGAATCAAGCATATCACTATCTGTCTATCTAACTATCTATCTATCTATATATATATCTATCTATGATTTTTAAATCAAGCCGGACATGTCTGTACATGTTTGTTAGGACGCCTCTGGGCAGAGCCAGAGCATGGCTGAGACTGGCACTGATGCAGAAGAAATTAGCAGATTACCTACGTCTCCTCTTCACCAGGAAAGATATTCTTAGGTCAGTACTTACACATGATTCATTCTTTGTTCCTTTGTCACAACAGTTGTGGTGATAATTTGTGTTTCTGAGACAAACTAGTGTTTCCTGCTCAGGCCATCTGAGTGCAGTGAACAGTGCTCACTAGAGGATGTGCATCACATGTAGCCATCTAAAAAAATCGTTCTGCTTCTACTGACTGAGATTTAAAAGTATCATTTAATATGCACCACCATTCAAAACTTTGTGGTCAATTATTTGAAAGAAATCACTTATGTTCACTAAGGCTGCATTTTTTTAAAAACATTATAACAGTATTATTGTGAAGTATTATTACATTTAAAAAAAAAAGTACATTTAGATTTAGTCATTTAGCAGACGCTTTTATCCAAAGTGACTTACAAATGATGACAATAGAAGAAGCAATCAAAACTAACAAAGGAGCAGGAAAATGCAAGTGCTATGACAAGTCTCGGTTAGCCTAACTCAGTACACGTAGCAAGGTTTTTTGGATTCTTTGATGAAATGAAAGTTTAAAAGAGCAGCATATGACACTTATGTATTTACTGTCACTGTTGATCAATTTAACGCATGCTTGGTGAATAAAAGTATTCATTAAAACAAAAAATCTTATTGACCCCACATTTTTGATTGGTTGCTCCACGACTATAATAAAGAGAATAAATATTACTTAAAAATTTATTTCCTTTGTGCATGCTGTCAAAAGGCCTTTTTAAGGCTTTAGGAATACAATAAATTCTATATAATTGAATTCTTGTACAATTAAATATCGACACATTGCAATTTAATTCCTTTGATCAATATGGGGAAAAGTATTTGTGACCCTGGACCACAGAACCAGTCATAAAGGTCAATTTTATAGAAATTGAGCTTTATACATCCTTTAAAAGCTGAATAAATAAGCTTTCTATTGATGTATGGTTTGTTAGGATCTGACAATGAAAATCTGTGAGTGCAAAAAATCAAAATACCGAGAAAAACTAATTTAAAGTTGTCCAAATGAAGTTCTTAGCAATGCATATTACTAATCAAAAATGTAGTGTTGATATATTTATGGTAGGAAATTTACAAAATATCTTCATGGAACATGATCTTTACTTGATATCCTAATAATTTTTGTCAAAAGAAAAATCTATAATTTTGACCCAATGTTTTTTTTGGCTATTGCTAAAACTATACCTCAGCTAACTAAGACTGGTTTTGTGGTCCAAGGTCACATTTATGTTTTTATAGACCGTGCGGCTTATTTTCTCTTTTGTTGTTTAGACTGAATAAATGGAGATAGAATTTGGCCATTTATATTGAAGTGATCATATTTGGTAGCATCCATATTTTAGCTGCAGCATTCATAGAAAATTTTCTTTTTCTATCAATCTAAAGTATTTATATTTTTTGTTTTGATACTATTAAACCAGTGATAAATGTCAAAGCGTTTGTGTGTGTGCATTTGCAGTGAGTTCTATGAGAATTCGGCAGTGATGCTCGAGGAGGAGGGAGCCGTCATCGTTGGTCTCCTGGTGGGACTGAACGTCATAGATGCCAACTTATGTGTGAAGGGCGAGGACCTTGATACACAAGTATGAACATTGTGTATTGGACATTTCAAATAACCTTAAGTTTGGCTTATATTTGAGAAATATTACAGCCTTGTATTGGGATCCACAGGTTGGTGTAATAGACTTCTCCATGTACTTGAAGAATGACATTGATGACTACAGAAGTGAAGAAAGGTAGGAAGTATATTTGGTAGACAATGATTGTTTGCATTAAATCAATATAATTACCTTGATGTGTTATTGAATCTATTTGAATAACTCCCTTCATAAATATGTTTTTAATAGAAATGGACAAATTGCAGCTATTTTGGATCAGAAGAACTATGTTGAAGAATTAAATAGGCAGCTGAAGTAAGTTCATGCTCTTTTTACAGTTTCTGTGATATATTTAGGATGAGTTTAAAAACAGATTCATCTACCAAAGCACTTTCAAATTTTCCTATGAGTGCTTATGAATTTTATCTAAAACTTCGTCTCGGTCAAAGTTCTACAGTTCAAGGCTTACAGGGACGTGTGGAGTCCTTAGAAAACTCCAACTCCAAACTCATCGAAGAGGTACTGTTTGATTTCTGAAGAATAAGTCTCATCTGTGAAATAGAGGTATTTTATACTAACTTGTTGCTGTCATCTTTTTATTACAGTTGGCAATTGCAAAAAACAACATAATTAAATTACAAGAAGAGAACCACCAACTCAGAACAGAGAATTCAGTCATTCTTATGAAAGCACAGCAGCGTCTGGAGGTATTGTTGTGTGATTTTAATGTGTTTGTATACAACATACATCAGACAGATAGTAGTTCATGCACACAAACTTATATAGTTCTTATAAATGTTATAGTACGTTTATGGGATCCATTTATGTTTAAATCAATAAAAATATTATAAAAATGTAAAAAAAATGTTATCTGTAAGATACACAGTATTCAGTATATGCTATAATTGCTGTTTTTGCTGTACTCTATTCAGATTGCAGAAGGAGATTTGAACTGTGAGCTCGACACGTACAAGCAGTCAAGGCAGGGCCTGGATGAAATGTACAACGAGGCAAGACGCCAACTAAGAGAGGAATGTCAACTCAGGCAGGTCTGTGTTAATATAAAAAAAGAAACCTGCTATTCAGATATTCAATGCAGTGTCATGCTGACACTTAGAAGAGGTCAAACCTGTTTTTGACTGTATCTGTGCTGAAGGATGTGGAGAACGAACTGGTTGTGCAGGTGAGCATGAAGCAGGAGATGGAAATGGCCATGAAACTGTTAGAAAAGGACATACATGAAAAGCAAGACACTCTGATTGGACTTCGGCACCAATTAGATGACGTTAAAGCCATCAATGTGGAGATGTACCAAAAAATGCAGGTAAAACATCTTTTTTTTTTTTTTTTACTGACTTGTGGTTGAAATGAGCTGTAATCAATCGATTTATTCATCAATAGTCTTCAGATGACAGCATGAGGCACAAAAATGACATGATCGCACGTTTGGAGGAGAAGACCAATCAGATAACAGCAACTATGAAACAACTAGAACAAAGGTAAGAAGCAGTTTCTAATTAATTTTGAATTTGTGTTGATCATAACATTTAGACATCATACTCCTGAAGTGCATTCAAAACATTTTGAAACAGTCACTTTTGAGTGTTTCAAGGGTTTATTTGAATGAAATCTGCCAGTTCAAAGTGTAAGTAAGGCTTTGTTTAATTATAATTCAGATTTCTGTTTCCAGAAAGTAGCATATACTACCATTTGAAAGTTTGAGGACAGTACTTATTTTTTGCCAGCATGGGCACCTTAAAATGATCAGTAAAGACATTTCGAATTATACAAAAGATTTATTTTTCAAAAAATGTTGTTCTTTTGAAATTTCTACTTGTGCTGTATTTTTGAACATATAGTCCTAAATGCAGCCTTGTCAAGCCTAAAGGCTTGTTCACACCAAGCACGATAACTATAAAGATAACGATAAAGATATAGTTCTAAAAAATTTTCTCAATATTAAAGAATAGTTAAGAGTCCACACTACAACTATAACGATAAAGGTACAGAGAAGCTATATCGTTGGAATCATTTTCAGAACAATTTTTTCCAGCTGATGAACGATACAAACATTGACAGCCAATCGGATTCCATCCTGCTATAACGAGCTCGAAAATTTAAAGCGGCAGACGCACGTGAATAAACACGATATCGTACGCTGTTGTGTACGCTAATATCTTTATCTTTATAGTTATCATTATAGTTATAATTTTTGGTGTGAATGGGGCTTAAGAGACTTCTTTCAAAAACCATGAAGACACCTTACCATTAGTGTACAAGTGTAAATGCATTTCAGGATATGATATCTGCTTTTCCAGGTTAAATCATATTAGTGTGCATTGATGGCGTCCGAACCATCAGTGCTTTTGTTTCATCAGTAGAAGTGGTTTTTCAGAGGGCCTAGAAGTGTCGGATACATAATAGCATGCAAAGGACCTATCATGCATGTATTCTGAAGGCGCATTGAATGGCTTTCTCTCATCTAGCCGCTCATCCTTTAGCATTTGTGTTATTTTCTTGTGGTGACGTGGTGCTGTCATGTCCACTTCTCTGTCCACACGAATCATCCTTCCCTTTCTTCTTTGTTGATTTACCGCCATCGTATTTCTGATGTTTTATGACTGCACTGCTTAACAAGTTCTTTGAAATTTGAAATTCACTGATATTTACATCCTCTTTCCCTTTTTGTTCCCCTTTTCATTTCTTTTTTCTCATCTTCACCCTTCCTACAATTCCATTGTTTTCTCTTTCAACAAATAGCGACAAAGACCTACTCAGCCAGACAAGAACTCTTGCTATGTCATTTGTAAAATGCGCTAGCACAGATACAGAGCACCAATACAAACTAGTCAAAGATATTTCCTTCTGATATTAAGATAAATTTGCTTTTGGCTACTTAACGCTAATTGTGTGGAGATACCAGGGTTCTTAAAAGTAACGAGTTGATAATTCTTTACTAGCCCCTTTTTAAGTTTTATTTGACGATGGTTATTGTTTTTACACTTACTATTTAGTAAGAAAATATTTCTTGTTGTTCTATAGCATAAATATTTACCTGTAACATCTAACAGTCGAAGAAACCACAAATATGACATGCCTTTTATCACCATCTTCAATAAATTTGATGTTTTCAACTACTCATGACTGTTTATTATTAATCAAAAAAACATTAGAAAATCAAAGTAGCCTCGACCCTCATGAAATTACCAGCTCGTTTCAACTTTCTGGCTTTTCCCGTTGCGCAACATTTGTCGTCTGGCTCTGTATTTGTTCCCGCTCTATTGTGGCTGTTGAATTATGGCCATCTTTTTATTTTGTTTCCCATATGTTCGAATACATTCCCGCTCATTCCATTACATTCAGAGCTGTAGTTTTACCCAGTTGGTTTGAATTACACCAGATTGCAGGATGCCGAGAGGGAACGTGCCAGTGCTGAAGACGGGGTGCGCAAATTCAAGCAGGACTTCACAAACAAAGCTGACAGTCTCCAAAAGCAGATTACCCAGAGAGAGAAGCAAATGTAAGTTTTGCATAAGGCTAGAATAGAATTTGAATTTTACAATTTGTATCACAGCATCTCATTAATGCTGGAGTGGAAAATAGGAAGTGGGTTTTAATTGAAACTTTTTGTTTAGGATGCAGCTGGAAACAGATTTGAAAATAGAAAGGGACTGGCGGCAGACTTTACAGAATGAATTAGAAAGAGAACGAGAGACCATCGCCCAACTCACTGCTGAAGCACAGCAAATCAACGGACTCAAAAAAGTAAGATGAATTAAAGGTCTAAGCTTGATTGTGTTTATGGGGTGAAGTCTAACATGTGTTAATGCTTCGTTTAAAAAAAGCACATTATTTTTCACATAATTTACTTTATTCCACACCACTCTGTCCCTTCTCATTTGAATGCTTGTATGAGTTATTGTTTTTATGAAGCCCCTCCCTCAGAAATACGCGATTGGTTAGCTGGTCCATTGTGTTGTGATTGGCTAAACCGCCAGTGCTCATCTAAACGTCCTGCCCCTCACCTCAGTGGCATGTACTCCGGTTGTAAACATTGGCGTCGTCTATATTGCTTATCAGTTTGAGCTCGATTGAGATGCAGAGGATATTAGAGAAGATTATGGCGCAGAACCTATGCAAGCACGACTCTTAATGGTATCTTTTTTCTTTGTTGTTGTCTCATACTTTTAGATTTGCAGCTATTTGTAAATGCTATTGCTTCGGTTAGCTTTTAATATACGGATTTATCCTGATTAAAGCTGTAATACAATAAGGCAACCTAACTCGCTTTTTAAAAGCATCTCATAGCTATGTGAAAATGAGTGTATTCACTGAGTTGATGATCTGAATGAGGGAGAGAGCGAGAGGTGCACAACGTGTGCAAAGCAGGGCAACACAAGGAACAGAATTAAGAACCCCTGCTTTAGAACATATGATTTTGAAACTTGTGGATCCATTAGAATCGTGATTCATATATGAACAGATTTTTACATGCACCCCTAGTTTTCTCTTCCTCTTCTCTAAAGCAGCACAACATGGCCTCGAGCCCTTTGTTGCATGTTTCCCGGGAGTAGGGTTTATCTGGGTTTGTGATGTAACGGACCCGGAAAGAAGCTTGTTGTAGTCCCTTATCAGCCGTTTTTGTAGGCATTAAACTGCCAGAATTTTTAAAGACCGTTTGCATTGAACTTTCAGCACTGCAACTTTGCAGATATTGTTTATGCTCAAAGAGCAACATTAAACACTAATGTTAAAAAAGTGAAATCGCAATCAGCCACCCATTTTATAATAAATCTGAATGAGTAATGAGGTGCTTGTGTCATTTAATGTGGTTCTTCGTGGATATTATTGTTTTGCTGAATGCCAAACATTCTCTGTTGGGCATGTCTTTGTGTCCTTTCAGGAGTTTCACAGGTTGCAGGATGAGAATACGCAGCTGAAGGGAATTTGTGAAGAGCAGGAACATGCGCTGGAGGAGCTGGGCTGCAAACTCAGCGAGTATGTATGATTTAAACATCAGTGCCATTTGGGAGCCTTCAAATCATTTTATTTATTTATTCATACACATTTTTCTTATTCAGGTCAAAGTTGAAAATCGAAGATATAAAAGAAGCCAACAAGGCACTTCAGGTTCGACACATTGCTTGAGATGAACAAGAATGTACCTGGAACTTGTTTATAGACATGTGGCTTCTACAGTAGATCAAAGTACTACTGGAAACCACCAGGGTTTTTTTTTTTTTTTTTTGTACGGTCAAGTTTCAATCAACCTTTTGTAATTTAACATGTTCCTAATAAACAGGGTGGACAGGTCTGGCTGAAGGACAAAGATGCTACGCATTGCAAACTTTGTGAGAAGGAATTTTCAATCTCCAGAAGAAAGGTCAGAGCCAAAATGCTATTCTGTAATACACAACGGTGTCTCTATCACAGCTTGCTGTCCATTCTCACACATACACACTAACTCAACTGCTCTAAATAAAGAAATTTACTGGCACAAGGAACATACTGGATTTATGCACTTGAAAACATTTCCAAATAAGAATTAGATGATGCCTGAATAAAATACTGATTTGGAAAATGATGCTCTGTACACTTGAAGTCGAAAATTCTAAATGCATCCATCCTAGTGTGAACGATTCAGCCATACATGTTTAAATTTTTTGGGACCTTTTAATATTTCATAAAATGTCGTAACTTGATCCTTCAGTGAAATGACAGACTTCTTTCTGGTGACATATGCCAGACTTCTCCAAACATTTATGCTGTGTTCCAGTTCAGAGGCTGCAACCTATGCAGGCTGCATTCCAAGATTGAAGTCTTCTTCAAATGTAGCCTCAAATTGAGTCCTTTGTTTCCTGATCTAGAAGGAAACAATGTGGCAAGGTTTAAACATTGTGGCCTGGAGATGACCGGAATTTCTTGTTTTATTTGAGCGAGAGAAAATGGCAGATTACTAATTTTAAGGGTTAGTTCACTCAAAAATTTAAATTACCCCATGATTTACACAACCTTAAGCCATCCTAGGTATATATAACTTTTAAAAAAAATGCCCTGGCTCTTCCAAGCTTTTATAATGGCAGTGAATGGGGTTCGAAATATTGAGGCATAAATCCATAATAAAAAGTGCTTCACATAGCTCCAGAGGCTTAATAAAGGCCTTCTGAAGCCAAACTTTATAAACCATAATCTATAGTTTTTGGTAACTGTTGAACACACTTTCACGAGAGAGTGTTATTCCAGCAGAAGACGTAGGATGTTAGGGTAGCATAGTCTAGCGAGAACCAAGTTTTGTTTAGAGCAAAGAAAAACCAGTCTCTTCATGGCTTATGACGAAATCCTCTGATATTTTCTTTACAAATCCTCATTTTGTACCTTTTTTTTTTTTTGTGCTGGAACGCAACCCTTTTGTGTATGCCCAGATGGTGGAAGCCAGATATTATGGTTTATATAGTTTAAATTTGGATATTTTTCTCACACAAATGCATGGCTTCACTTTGGATAGCCTTTATTATCACCCTGGAGTTGTGTGGAGTAGTTTTTATGTTTTTTTTTTTTTAGTTTTTATGCACTTTTTCGGCCTTCAAAATCTCGATCCCTATTCACTGCCATTATAAGCTTGGAAGAGTCAGGACATTTTTAATTTCTTTCTGAAAGAAGAATGTCATAAACACCAAGGATGGCGTAAAGGTGAGTAAAGTGCTAGTGCAAGAACACTCTTTAGTAGACTAGACTTTTCCATTTAACAGTGTTCAGTTCGACATTTGTGGACTTCTTAGGATGCAGCCCCAGAATTAGGATATAGATATAGCCTAGCCCCTTTTCATTCAATTAAGCTCACTTTCATAATGCCTCTATCCAATCAACAACTGACGCATAGAACCATTATTCATTTCGTTTGTGATGTATGTCACAATACAGGAAAAAACGATTTGTTACTACTCCTGTTTTATCATTAAAGGGGACCTCACTCTGAAAACTTCTGATTTATGTATTTAGCTCCCATGAAAAACAACTAAAAGGAAATTCCCCAGAGCCACTGTTTGGATGAATCCCAGAATATCAGTAGTGAAGATTTATTTTTGAGTCAACAATGGGCCCTTTAATTGAAAGCTCTTTTGCTTGTCTTTGTTTGAACAGCACCACTGCAGGAACTGTGGGGAGATTTTCTGCAATGCCTGCTCAGATAATGAGCTGCCGCTCCCCGCTTCACCCAAACCCGTGAGAGTCTGTGACCCCTGCCACGCTCTGCTCCTCCAGCGCTGCTCCTCCAACGCCACGTAAGATAGAAATGGAAGCACATCGTCACCAAGGGCCAAAATCAGCTTTAACTCAGACTGCGCTGTCCAGCATCGTCAAAGTGACCAAAACGGATGCACTCGTTTCTGTGTGTTTGAAGTTTACATTTTGCATAGGCCTGTTGTCTCAGAGAAGACTTCATGGCACTTGTGCAGATGGCCAGTGCAGTGTTCGTCACAGAGCGTGCAATGAAAGAAAATAAGTTTACAAATGAGTACCAACATCTGGGCTGCAAGTAGACAGATTTAGATTATTTATACTAGTACAACACTCCCATACATTGTATGTATACTTTTGATATATAAGGGTGAACAGGTTTCATTCCTCAAGAGTCAAAAGTAAGCAAATGCAGTTACTTAAAGGGATATCATTTCTTGAGCAATTATATTTCAATACATTCAGTTGAATTACATAACCTTACATTCATGTGTGCCTGTATAACAAGCCAAACTGACAAATAGGGATTTGAGATGTTTCCCAGAATCTAGATGCGCAAAAAATGTATGGGTATATGTAAGTAAAAAATATGGTCAGAGCTGCTGGAGAATGACTGAGGTGGAGTCACATCAAATAGCACAGAAATGATGTTCTGAATATGGTGTTCAGGTTTCTTGTCTGCAGATGGTATTATTTCACAATTGCAGATTTACTTTGGTACCGAACTGGAACACTACTCGCTTTGAGTATTTGTGCTAATGTTTGTCTGTATAATTACTCGAAATACAACCGTTAACTTAAATGTGAAGTTTATGTACGTATGAATATATACATAACGCCTTAAACCACTAAAGTTGATTATAATTTCAAGACTGGTTTGATGGATCTTAGCATTTATGTGATGCAGTACACACACTATTAATCAAAGGTTTGGGGTCAGCAAGTTATTTTTGGGTTTGTCTGTTTTGAACACATGAACTCTGCTGTAATTAAGGTCCATTAATTGTTCATTTTAAATGTATGCTTTTAGCAGACACTTTTATCCAAAGCAAAGTACAGTGCATTCAGGCTAACATTTTTACCTAACATGTGTTCCCTGGGAATCTTGAAATATTACAAACGAGTTAATGTTATGTTTGCTTCAAAAGTCAGTACAGATTTTACAACTGAAAGCCGTAATACAGTCTGAAGATGGATGTTTCAAATTGTATAGAATTACTTGAGTCTGAATTACTGAAGACTAGAGTAATGGCTGCTGAATATTCTGCTTTGCCAGCTTTAAAATACATTATTTAAACTGTTAGTTTATTTAAATGATTACATAATATTACTTTTATAGTATTTTTGAAATATTAAAATAAAATAAATATTAAATAAATGCTTGGAAAACATTTTAAAAATCTTTCTGACCCTGAAGTTTTAAAGATACTGTACACAACTCAAGGCTACACAAATCTTACGGTGTATAAAAAAACATAATATGTCCAAAAGCAAGATATCACAGTTTATTCTTTACATTATAGGTCTTCAATGAACATTCTTAGGTCAAAAATAAAATATATCAATAAAAGATTTTATTCCACGGATGTGTAAATTTCACAGGTTTCTATTACAAATTTTACTGAGCAGGAAAACAGGTAAACATCCAAAATGATGTTATTGCTCTGGGAAAGAAAATAAAAGTGCAGTCTCACACACGCAACTATTCACTCTTCATTCAATTCTGAGTCAAAATACATACAAAGCGCATATCTTTAGGGTTCTTTCACACCTGCCTCATTAAGATTTGTTGAATCGTTCTAGAGTTCGTTGTCCTTCTTGGTGCGGTTTGTTTGGGCAGGTGTGACTCAGGTGCGCGCCTAAAGTGGACCAGATAAGCGTACAGAGACCTCCTTGAAGAGGTGATCTCAGCCTGATTGCAAACAGACCCTGGATTGAAGATCACTCATGGTGAGAAAGCAATCCAACCCAACAGACCAAAAAACCAAGCGGTATCATAATTCATAACAGTAAATATGCTATATTAAAAGCAGCAGTCAGTGTCTGATTCTGTGAGAATATTTGTTATTGCAGTCAAAAACCAAAGAGTAGCTCTTCATATTAAAATGTGTATTTAATTGCTATTCTCTGTGCATTACAAAAATGCTGTCTAGATGAGGCCTTGATACCCCGCTGGCTGTAACTAAAAATGCATGTGCTCTTATTTCAATGTAGTTGTTTATGTTGAGGTTAGTCAGTGGATACTGAGAGCGGGAGTAACAGCTACATTCATAGCTATAAAGCTACAATAAGCACGCGGAGCGAACTTATCAATCCATCTCGATGAATGATGCAGAGGAACGTAAACAGGTCAACTCTGACCAATTAGACGACAGTTTTACTCACAGGTGACCTGCGTAAACAGTTTTGTACGCTTTGCAATGTTGCCTCGTGAACACGAACCGAATTTAGAAGAAAATGCAACATTGTAACAAATTAAGTCCCTGTTTCGAAACAAAGCAAACGATGTACAGGTCTGAAAACACCCTTATTTAGACTTCAACACAGAATGTCATATAAAAATCATTAAGCAAAATGTACAGTAGCCGGTCAATCTATATGCAACAGCTTAAATATATATATATTATATATTAGATATATAGATGGATTTAGATTTTCTTTTCTTCAATCCTGCAAAATAGTTCGGGCATATTTCATAGGAACATGTGAAAACATTTTCATATAAAAAGAACTTCAAAGCTGGAAGTTCCAACTTTGGGTTGAAAAGTGCATGATTTGTAAGCATCCTCAATACATCCCCCTTTGTCCACTTCCTCGAGAGCCCATACCAGCAGAGTTGCCATAGAAACCTCCTCCGCGGCCTGCAGTGTTTTCATGCCCCAAAAACAAAAGACTTAGATTTGAATGCTGTCTTCACACCTTCTCACCCATACACTTCAACAAAACTATTACACGATAACAATCTCCACGCAGTCATACTAACCCATTTCGGACAGCCCACTTGAAGTTGAATTCAGGAAAAGCTCAATGTAACGATGCTCTGCAGAGAGGAAACCAGTGCAAGGATAAATGTGATACCGAAAATAATTAGGACAGCGGTACAGTTTGACTAAGAGAGAGGTTTGGAGACAACTTACGCATATGATTCTTGTCTTTTGACATGGCAGATACAGCATCTTCGTGAGATCCGAACTCAACGTCTGCCTCTCCTGTAGACTTTCCATTAGGTCCTACATCAATGTGCACCCTCACAGGAAGGAATGGGGCAAAGAACTAAAAAAGAAATTAAACGCACACACAAGGGCAATAATACTTCACTATAAAACAAAATATTGTAAGAATATATCCACAAGAAATGAGAAAACTGTGGTGTTTCTTACATGTGCGATGTCTGCCTCTGTAGCGCGGAACGGTAGGCCTCTCATGTGCACAAAATGGCCACTGTGAAAGCCTGAGTTTGACTCACTGCTGTAGCCTTGACCCCCCATTTTTCCTCTTCCTCGATCATCTCGCACACGCTCTTCAAACATGCCATTACCAAAGCAGTAGTTGTTAAAGCCATTGTAGTTGTCAAACCCGCCATATCCTTAAAAAGGAAAGTCAAGTTAATCTTTAACATCACTTCCAGTTAGTGATGCACTGTTTAAAGGTTTGTGATCAGTAATTTTTTTTTTTTTTTTTTGAAGGAAAGCTTACCTAAGCATTTATTTGATCATAAATTAAAGTAGCAATATTGTGAAATTGTATTGCTATTGAAGGCTGAATTTTCAGCAGCCATTACTTCAGTCTTCAGAGTCACATGACTCTTCAGAAATTATTCTAATGTGCAGATTTGCTGCTCAATAAATATTTTGTATTATAATACTTTTTTTTTTTTTTTTTTTTTGTGGAACGGGTAAAACATATTTTACGATATTTGATGAATCTGCTTTTATTTAAAAATATAAATCTTTTGTAACTTTTCAATCAAATCAAAACCTTCACAGTTTAAAAAGACTCATTTCCATTTTTAAAATATTCCATCTGAGCCCAAACTTTCGAACGGTGTGCACATAGCCATTCAAACCCAGTGTTTATTTAATAATCAGTTAGTTAATAAACAAAAGATTATTTAATAAAGCTACAAAGCACTATTAAAGTAGCATACCACTGCTGTAACCTCCTCCGCTGCGCATCTGGTCCAGGACAGCACCTCCCCTTCCAGGCCCGGGCCCAAAGAAGCCTCCGCGTCCCATCATGGGTCTGTCGTATGGACTAGGCCTCTGTCCCATCATCCTCCGGGGTACTTCATAGTATACACGCATTTCATTTCGGCTGCTTTTGAATATCTCTATGTACCTGAGTTTATTTTTGAAATGCAACAAGTTAATAAACGTACAGGCTGCTGAATGTTTAACAGCAATGAGGAAGATTTCAGGGAGGACAGTATTTGGGGCCCACTATCTAAATTCATTATCACAATAACTGACAGTTTATTGCCAGTTACTGACCAGAGGGAGAAGTAGTACGTGTCTGAAATCCTGCCCAGTCATAACATTTAACTGTATCTAAAGGACAATTTCAGACAGAAACAGAATTTTAAAGTATTGTAAAGTGCCTGTTCATTAAAGGGCTTCTTTGCTTCTGCAGTATGTTCCCCAACGATATATGAAATCATATTTCAGCCTATTTTTTGTCCCCTCATGACAA
The DNA here is from genome assembly GCF_023724105.1 of Carassius gibelio. Classification (NCBI taxonomy): domain Eukaryota; kingdom Metazoa; phylum Chordata; class Actinopteri; order Cypriniformes; family Cyprinidae; genus Carassius; species Carassius gibelio. The sequence continues at coordinate 19,489,819 of NC_068408.1, read as the reverse complement.
TGTAATTTTTAAATTTCTAAATTTCATGTGTAATAGCATGATCATACCATCTTTTTCCAGAGCAGAAAGATGCATGACCCCCCACCCCACATTTAGAGATAGCATTAGCACCCAGCCCAGTCTTGCCGGCCCCACCTGTGCCCTATTCTTTCCTTGTGTTTCCCCAGAGCCTTTTCTGCTATCTCCTTTGAGGCAAACTGCACGAAGGCTTCCCCTGTGCTCCTCCCCTGGTAGTCCATCGGCAATGTTATCCCATTTGGCACGATTTTCAACCCTTTAACCCAAGGACAAATAACCCCATATGGGGAGACATGTTAAAGAGCCGCAACATTCTCATCTGCAGAAAATATTTTGAGCCCCCCCCCCCCCCAATTGAGCCCCTAAATCAATCCCTATGTCAGACAAAAACCCTAGAGCAAACCACAAAGGATAAATCCATGAAATTTAAATCAAGAAAAATTATAGCACAGCCAGCTCTGTGACGCTGGCGACATATAAATGTTAAATACAACCAAAACATGCTAAATAATCTGCTGAATATATAAAATGGAAAAACTTTCAAAATGTGATTTGACTAAATATATAAAGACATAAAAAAGAACTGACAAAAAAAGATGTCCTAGCATTATCTGCAAGTCTAGGAGGTGTTGAAGTGGAACAACAGATGTACCTGAAAAGAACTGTAAAATTTCTTCTTTACTGCAGCCAAAAGGCAGTCCTCTTAGACGCAGCATGCATCCGCTGCTGCTGTCATAGTCTGTGGGACCAGAGCGTTTCAGCACCCAATCCATCTCGCTACGGTTCGACTTGAACACTGTGGAAGCATCAAGAGGCAGACAATCAATTTTAACAAACAAACGTATAAACATATCAACCTGTGCTATTTAAGTCTGCATGAAACAATCATGTTTTCTGTCCTATAGTGATGCATATCTGAGTAAAGTGACTTTTTGAAAAGGAAAAAAGAAATGTAGGACCTATTTTTGTACAACTGAAATTGACTTAATCATTGTCATTTTCTAATTGTTGCAATTTTGAGAAGGGGGGTATGTTAATGTTTTTGATTACTAGGGCACATGAATTTAATTACTTTTAAAGAATTGAAAGACAAAAACTAATACTGGTTTTGGAACAAGTGGAGGGTGAGTAAAAGACGACAATTAAAATTTCTGGGTGAACTATTACTTTAAATACCATAATGGCAGAATTTTCTACATTGTGTACAGGAATGTACCTTCGATGTAACGATGACCCATGTATTTACGATCTTTTGCCAAAGCCCTTTTAATGTCCCCTGATGTCTTCAGCTCCACAAACGCCTCTCCACTCGGCCTTCCCTCTTTGGAGAAGGTAAAACACACCCCATTCACTTTCCCTACAATGTCACAATCTGTAAGTTAAAATAGGGCGAATCACATGTGCAGGTCCTTTTCTGTAAACTCACACAGAGTGCTACAAATATGCTTTTAGTTTGAGAGTTTGCATACCAGAGAAAAAGGAGGCCACTTCCTCTTGTGTGCATGACCAAGGCAAACCACGGATCCGTACCACATATCCTTCATCATTATGAGACATGTTTACCCTGACAGGACTGTATCTGAAAACCAAATTAATGTAACACATATGCTGTGCCTCCATTTAGACTCTATCAAAATAGGTCATTTTAGGCTTCTTTTTTTTTTTTTTTTTTGTCTTGACAACCTTGGCAGTGTATCAAAACCAGTAAGTGCCTACCTAGACAGCACAGTGTTAATTAGTCAATACTCTAAACTCAATCAAAATAGTTTGTATTATTGTTTTCTTTGTAGTGGCAGTGCCTCAAACCCAGGAAGATGCCTAACGTTACTTAGAATTTCTGGGCATTTCAGGAGCGTACGTATGAAGCCCAAAAAAATGCTGTCCAGGTAGGCATTTCAATAATTTTGAGAGACAGCTATGTTGTCAAGAGCCAGAGGCTTCCTTCAAGAGAGAAAAAGACAATAATGACATTTCACACAAACGCAACATGTTTTGGTGTAACGTTAGTGACAATAGTGACAAGCTTGCCTTGAACCTTATATTAAACGTCAATTTAAGTTAGATAGCGTTAGCTAGCTAGACAGCCACTACCGGTAGGTCAAAACACGGGAGGGTTTTAAACTTGAGACCGAGCTAACATGGTACATGTTATATATATATAGCATCTGGAAAATATGTCGTCATGAGGTCGGTCATGTGTCTAACAAACCGACAACCGAAACCGGTTAACTTTATACACAACGACTGTAACATTAGCGACATACTCTCCTGACAGGAATCAACGACCGACAAGTTGACAGTTTCTGGAACATAAAACAGCACTTCCGCGGTCCAAAGTACACAAAATATATTCACCATTGCGTGTAAATTATAAGTTTATAAATAAAAAGTTAAATATGAAGAAATATATACATGCATAGCGAATTTCACGTCATTTCTCACCGTCAAGCGCCGTCCTCTCAGGTAACCCTGAATGATAGTCCAGGGGCGAAGTCTCGCGAGATCGCGGTCCGGTCGGTCAGAGGACACTGAGCTCGCTCTGGCTCACTGCAGGCACACCGAACGGTCTGAGGTGTGAGCCGAGGCTCCAAGCGTGTAGGGTGCATGCATCACGGAACAGTCATTATCAAACGTAGTCACTAAGCTTATACTTAATCCAGTATAATACTGCAGTGTGGCACATTATAACGCTCCAGACACATAAAGGGCCATATGTATTACCGCGAGAGACTATCTGCAGTTCTGAACAAACAAGTAACGGTCCAGCTGTGGGTAGAGTTAGAACTCCCACTTCGATTTTTCCCTCCTACATAACAGTCATGAAGAAAATAAACATTTTTAGTAATGTACATTTTTCAGTTTTTGACTGTGTTGACAGTAGAAAATTCAACAGTGCAACAATGCATACAGATAATATTAATATTGCAACTCATTACAAATTAACAAGTGCCGTTTAACTATGTCGCTACTAAAGGTTTAATACATTTTTTGATACAATGCACTTATTATGTACAAACATTTTACTTCGTATCCATATTTAAAAAGGTAACACTTTATTTTAAAGTGTCCTTGTTACATGTACTTTCTATAATAATAATAATAATGCATAATTACATGCAAGTAACCCATGACCAAACCCAAATTATAACTCTAACCATATAGTAAGTACATGTAGTTAATTAATATTACTCAGTACTTAAATGTATAATTACACTGTACACTGTTAAAATAGTGTAAACAAAAAATAAATAAATAGGCTAATGGCATGTAATTACATGTAATTAATTTGTGTAATCATATTTATAATTACGTGTTGCCTGTAACTTTAAAAAGGGGGTTACACTACTGGGGTCACTTTTAGCAAGCCTCAAAGCAGCACTGGACTGTGACTTGCTAAATGTCACGCTATACTTGTTACAGCTGTTTAACTCTAGAGTAGAAGCAATGGAGATTCCAATATTTACTGTTGATTCTTTTACAAATTTGCCATTCAAAGGTAATCCTGCTGCAGTATGTCTTATAGAGAATGTAAGTATTACACTGCAAAAGACAGTTTTATGTTTTTTTTTTTTTTTTTTACATTTCTGATTTTTTTAAACTAGTGCTGTCAAAATTAGTGCATTAACGCATACACAACAGCATGTTCAACAGCATAAAAACTTTGCATGTTTGTTAGTATTTGTTTTATATGAGTCAGATTTAAGAACATGTCTCTGAAATGCAGTGCTTTTCAAAACTGTCATGGAGCTTTCCATTACTGTCCTCCTCATCTAACACACCCCATTCAACTTGTCAGTTAATTAAAACGTTAGGTTCATTAAAACTTTCATTGAAACTTTAGGACCTGAATTATGCCAGAAAAGGTAAAGAGTTGTGCTCCCCACAAGTATAGGTCTCTGCAGGAAAGTAATAGGAGTTACTAGATCAGTGGGCGAGGCCAAAACAGAGAGCAGCAATTTGAAAACACCCACAAAGTCAGAACACTTTTGCTCTGCAGAAGTGTCATATGGAAGGCCATTAGGGCGGAAACATGTGATACTAACATGTTAACACGTAATTGTGGCTTAAAACTTAATTTACTTATTAACAGAATTTACACGTTAATACGTAAATGCACAGTAACTCATAATTGCTTGCGAACGTGATGTGTTAACGCATTAGTACCACATGTTTTGGCCCTAATGGCCTTCCATATTCTATAGTCTAGAGTTGTGAGAAAATAGATGCATGCCGGATCCGCATCAAGTTGCAGTGCCAGTAAAGTAATAGCAGCCAACAATCTAATAACCCCGCTGCTGTGATGTCCGCAAAGAACTAAAGAAAAAAGAGAAAGGTGTTTTTTTTAGATTTTAGTGTTTGATAGCCTAACTTTAGTAATTTTCTGTATTTTTCCTACCTGCTTAAGGGTATAGGTAGCTAAATATGACATTTATTATAATTGGTTTATGTGAAGATTGTTTTAAGTTCACTTTAATTAGAATAATTTTTTTTTAATTTTTAAAATGGTTAGCTCTCAATTACGTATACTAATGTTGAGTGGCTGGCTATAGTCAATGGTTAAATATTAGGGGGGAAGTTTTATTTCATAGAGACATCAGTAGTAGTATTGGTATCAGTGATACTCGCCTTCAGTCAAAAAAAAAAAGATGCTACAAAACAAATATTAAAACACTGTATTAATCTTGTTTCTACATTAATTTGAAGATTACATGTGAAATTATTGAAATGCACATTTAAAAACCTTAATGTTAGGAGGGATTAATTGCGAAAAAGTTGACAGCACTCATTTAAATATGTAAGCAGCTATAAAGATCAGAATGTGAAATGTTTCTCTGTAATGCATTTAGGAGCTGAGAGATGATCTTTATCAGAGCATTGCAGCTGAGATGAATTTATCAGACACTGCTTTCATCACAAGACGGAATTCTGTGGATTTTTCCTCAGGTATTCTGCTGCTGAGATGCATGTTGAGATATTCAAACAACTCTGATTTACATGTCTGCTTTTGGTTTCGATATATCTTAAAAGGCGCAAGGTTTGGATTACGCTGGTTTACCCCCACATGTGAGATGCCACTTTGTGGACATGCGACACTGGCCTCAGCAGCAGTGCTCTTTTACATGAAAAGTAAGAAACACTTGTTCTTACATTAATCTTTGGCCAAAGACAATGGACTGTGGCTATTCTAAAAGCACAATATCATCACACAGAAAATGTCAACCCTGTACTGGTTTTTGAGACGATGCGTGGAGAGCTATATGTGCGTCAGCATGAAGAATCTCTAATAATGGACTTTCCCTTAAACAAACCGAACCCCCAGGTATGACCACAACACATCTCGTAGATGCTTTATTCAACAAAATTTGATTAATTAAGTAATGTTTTTCAGTCAGAATTTAGTGAGTTTTGTATGTTTTATTTGCAGGATCAACATGAATTCAAGGATCTTTTGAAAGTAAGTTAGCCAGTGAGTACTTTAACATTATGTTAGGTTTTTAAAATGAGATATGGAAACACAAGCTTTTATGTGCATTTTCAGGCTATAGTAGAAGATTTACCCATTCAGGATGTGTGCTACAATCCAACCACAAGGAACCTGATGATTCGTCTTGCTGACACATGTAACAGGTACTGCTGGACATCCAGAGGCTGAATATAACAAGGAAGAAAATAATAGTGAGGATGGCATTGTATTAGAATTTATTACATAGAACATAGAATTTATTGCAAATTTTAAATCGAACACTTTTTAAAGCAGCATATAATCACACAATAACTAATAGTATGTTGGTAATATTGTCCAAAATGGCCATTTATTTTTTGTATCTAGATCATCATGCAACGTTGTTGATTGTTTATTGTTGGCAGATCTGAACTTACATCTTTGAAGCCTGAAGCAAAATCTCTGCTGAAAAATGAATATACTGGGAAAATGAAATGAAATGAAATAATGGTGTCATTGTTACAATGAAAGGAGATTCAACTGCACAACCTGGATATGACTTCTATTCCCGTTACTTTTCTCCTTGGTTAGGGGTCCTTGAAGATCCAGTCTGTGGTGAGCTGAAATGATCACATAATTCTCAAAATGCAGCAAATTACAATACATGAAGAGAAATCTGTAGAAGCTTCCTCATGTGAAGGCCATGAATTCAAATGGAAATGCACAATAAGGTTGGGGGGGGGGGGGGGGGGTTAAAATTAATGCATTTGTTAGCCAGTGAGGTTTCATATTAAAAGCTGTGGCATAAGAAAGAAAACTGGGGGCTGTTAAATGATTAGAAAAGCGATTATTAAAGTCCAAAACCTGACTGATCCAGGTTCAGTGAATCTAGATAATTTGATGTGCACACTATTCCTAAGCACCATTTAATAGTCACCCTTATGAAACAAAAATATATTGCAGTATATTGGAAAATATCATGTAATATATTAGGCATATATTCTTAAAGGGGGGGTGAAATGCTCGTTTTCACTCAATATCCTGTTAATCTTGAGTACCTATAGAGTAGTACTGCATCCTTCATAACTCCAAAAAGTCTTTAGTTTTATTATATTCATAAGAGAAAGATAGTCTGTACCGATTTTTCCTGGAAAAACACGACCGGCTGGAGGCGTGATGTGTGGGCGGAGCTAAAGAATCACGAGCGCCAGTAGGCTTTTGTGTTGAGAGCGTTTGGAAGCTGTGACATTACCATGAGGGAAAAACCATCATCCAAAACAAACCATGGCTTACAGTCAGATTCAGCCGTTTATTTATGATCCAGAATCAGATCCTGAGGCTGAAACTGAACGAAAGCAGAAGCAGCAACGACTCGCTCCGAGCGGGGCTCGAACCCGGGTCTCTGGCATGGGAGGCGGACGCACTAACAAGGAGGCAGAGATATTTGAAAAAGTTTTACTCACCGCCTACGGTTCCAACACACGATCGTGACCCTTTTTCATTGGGATTGCATCATCCTTAAGAAATAAACGATACGCAAATCCGTCGTCAAACTGGGCCTTGTTTGTAAAACAATCATCTTCGAAATGCAGGGAACAAACAAAAACACTTGCACAACTCCGTTGATGCTCTGTAAAAATACTCCATCCACTGGTCCCTTAATGCTGTTTTTTCTTGTTTTACCAACAAGGCCCAGTTTGACGACGGATTTGCACATCGTTTATTTCTTAAGGATAATGCAGTCCCAACGAAAAAGGTTCACGATCGTGTGTTGGAACCGCATGCGGGGGAGTAAAACTGCTTCAAATATCTCTGTTGTTAACTTAGCTATCGGCGCGTAAGCACATCAAGTAAACAACATGCGATGTTGTCATCAAACTGCACTTTCCACATGTACAGCTTAAAAAAAAAAAAAAAGATGACGACAAAGTGGAACTTAGTAATTTTCCAAAGCCGCTAAGCAAATATATACAGTTTCAGTACATACCACATAGAGACGTCGTTGCTGATGCTGCTCTTGTTAAATTTCAGCCTCTGGATCTGATTCTGGATCATAAATATATGCTGAATCTGACTGTTAGCCATGGTTTGTTTTGGTTGGTTTTGTCCTCACGGTAATGTCACAGCTTCCAAACGCTCTCAACGCAAAAGCCTACTGGCGCTCGTGATTCTTTAGCTCCGCCCACACGTCATGCCTCCAAATGGTCGTGTTTTTCCGGGAAAAATCGGTACAGACTATCTTTCTCTTATGAATATAATAAAACTAAAGACTTTTTGGAGTTATGAAGGATGCAGTACTACTCTATAGGTACTCAAGATTAACAGGATATTGAGTGAAAACGAGCATTTCACCCCCCCTTTAAATATATGTATTTTTTCTAATATATTGCAATATATTGAAAGAGGCAATCATTTGTATATTTTGCAATATATTATATATGTATCATCAATATATTATTAAATATATTTAAATATATAATGTATTAGAAAATAAAAAGGGAAAATAATATATTACAATATATTTTAAGAAATATATTGGTAAATATATTTTCCTTTCGTAAGGGCAATCATGACTGAATGTTACCTGTCTGGTTTAACATGATGGAATACCTGCGAGTGAGAGTTCTCCTAGACTTGGTGCTGTGCTTTTGCCCCGTGTGACTGCTATATTTTGTTATTTTGTTTAGAAAATCATTGAGTGTCCTACAATAGAAGCAGATAAAGTTTGAAAGTATACAAACAATATCCATATGCATGTCATTTCAATGCTATGGCCTTTGTGTGTATATATTTAAAGATGGCTATCTTGTCAGAGTGTTAATTTCAACATCATCTAGTATGGCTCAGTAGTTTTTTATTTTTTTTAATAGTACAGCACTATTTTAGTTTTCATTCAGTATCCGTTTTTAGAGCTATCGGTTGATTATCGTATTAGCAAGTATGGTCCAGCCTAGCTATTGGTAAAATCCACTATGACTTTGTTTCTTGCTTTAAAAGACTAATAATTATTTCTCAAAGGGTCTGCGCATACAGTTCTTGCTGGCTACTGGTCTGAAAAGCTGAACAAAAAGAAAATGTTGGGTAAAGACCTTTTCTTTCTTTTTATCCCCTTCACTAAGGAATCAAAGGACCCATTCATTCACATAAATTATTTAATTAAATCGTTTTCTCTATTAAAAAAGAAGCACGATAAGGTTCTATTCTCTCCTATTTGTTTTCCCAGCATACCAGTGCTCCAGTCGTGGGGGAGAGTTGGGGCTGGAGATCAGGGATGATGGTCGACTCAACATCATTGGTCAGGCACAGATCATTCTCCAGGGAACTCTTAAAATCTAAACCTGCAAAACCTTCTCACTGAATGTGATAATAGCTTAATGGAAATAAGTCAATTTTCTTTCTTAAAGTTCTACAAACTGATGTTTCATTCAATGAATGGACAAATGTGTGGTTACTTGCATGCCAAAATACAATAAAAATGTTTGGTATTTAATGGATGAATGTTTTATACATTTTATTAAAGAATGTTAATGAAATTGTCTATTTTACAGCCATAAGGAGAAACTGAAGCAAGAGAACATATTTACAAGAAAATACCAATAGGTAAAAATGCAACAAACAACATGGTGATATGATATGACAATATCCATGTACAGGTGCATCTCAATAAATTAGAATGTTGTGGAAAGGTTAATTTATTTCAGTAATTAAACTCAAATTGTGAAACTTGTGTATTAAATAAATTCAATGCACACAGACTAATGTAGTTTAAGTCTTTGGTTCTTTAAATGTGATGATTTTTGGCTCACATTTAACAAAAACCCAACTATTCACGATCTCAACAAATTAGACTACTTCATAAGACTAATAAAAAAAACAATTTTAGTGCAATGTTGGCCTTCTGGAAAGTATGTTCATTTACTGCACATGTACTCAGTACTTGGTAGGGGCTCCTTTTGCTTTAATTTCTGCCTCAATCCGGCGTGGCATGGAGGTGATCAGTTTGGGGCACTGCTGAGGTGGTATGGAAGCCCAGATTTCTTTGACAGTGGCCTTCAGCTCATCTGCATTTTTTGGTCGTTTCTAATTTTCCTCGACAATACCCCATAGCTTCTCTGTGGGTTTTTGGTCTGGTAAGTTTGCTGGCCAGTAAAGCACACCAACACCATGATCATTTAACCAACTTTTGGTGGTTTTGGCAGTGTGGGCAGGTACCTTTAGCCTGACTACATCAGACTTCATACTTCAACTCAATTTCAGTTCCCTTCTTTACTCAGTCTGAGATAGCAAACCATCTCCCAGTTTTCTTCCAGCTCCAAAACAGCTGACCAATCACCGAACAGAGGGCGGGCTGAGAGCCGTGACGTAGACGCTAAGCGCCAAATTTAGGATCGTAGTTTAGGGAAATCGAAAACGACAGCGGACATGGAGACATTGTTTCACACTTTGAATGGAGGTGATTTTGTGGCCCTACTCGCAAAAGTAGGGCCACAAAACTCGGGAAAGTTTAATTTATCAACCGTTACCGATCATCAGCGAGAAACTGGGGAGGCCAAAGTCTGGCAAGGCGATAATTGTAATTGTATCCCTCTTGGTTGCTCTCATGCAGGATCAGGTAAAAAGGGGCAGCGAAACTTGCTCCATAGTTTTGTTTTCGCAGCATTCCTGTGTTTACAGTGGATGTTCATGGTGGCTGAGCTGGCAAATAACACGTCATAACCAAACGTTATGTAATTGGCTTACCCAATGATTTTAAACTTTAGACAAGCGCCCCTCCACGAGAAAGTAAATGCTTGGCGATTATGCCCTTCCAGACTCCGTCTACGAAACAAATCGCTGTAAGTTATGAGCTTCTCCACCCTTCCTCTAGACTCTAGGACCTTGGTTTCCAAATGAAATACAAAACTTGCTCTCATCTCAAAAGAGAACATTGGACTAATGGGCAACAGTCCAGTTCTTCTTCTCCTTAGCCCAGGTAAGATGCCTTTGACGTTGTCTGTGGTTCAGTAATTTTCTTGACACGTCTGTGTGTGGTGGCTCTTGATGCCTTGACCCCAGCCTCAGTCTATTCCTCGTGAAGTTCTCTCAAATTCTTGAATAGATTTTGCTTGACAATCCTCATAAGACTGCAGTTGTCTCGGTTGGTTGTGCATCTTTTTATTCCACACTTTTTCCTTCCACTCAACCTTCTGTTAACATGCTTGGACACAGCACTCTGTGAACAGCCAGCTTCTTTGGCAATGAATGTTTGTGGCTTACCCTTCCTTGTGAAGGGTGTCAATGATTGTCTTTTGGACAACTGTCAGATCAGCAGTCTTCCCCATGATTGTGTAGCCTAGTAAACCAAACAGAAAGACCATTTCGAAGGCTCAGGAAACCTTTGCAGGTGTTTTGAGTTGATTAGTTGATTGGCATGTCACCATATTCTAATTTGTTGAGATGTTGAATTGGTGGGTTTTTGTTAAATGTGAGTCAAAATCATTACAATTAAAAGAACCAAATACTTAAACTACTTCAGTCTGTGTGCACTGAATTTATTTAATACACAAGTTTCCAATTTGAGTTTTATTACTGAAATAAATTAACCTTTCCATGACATTCTAATTTAATGAGATTCACCTGCATATATATCCATATCCATTTGGTCTTTGCGGAATAGATCTGCTACACTGCTGCTCAATTGTTATTGTTGGTTATTGCTGTAGTTGTAGTTTATTGCTGCTGCTGCAAGCAAGTACAGGGCTTGCTACTGCCAGTGCAAATGGCAATATGGTGCTGTGAGAATCTAAAACATACTGCTGCTGCACATAAAATAACCTGTAGCAGATCTAAGCAGGTGGAGCTGAGTAAGGTAGAGGGTTTCAGAGAAACTCTGAAAGTGTGCTGCAAGAATCTCAAGTGAATGCAAGCCAGCCATATAAATGCAAGGCTGTAAGCTCATTGGCTGCATATGCAACATGAACCAGTCAGCTTGTGTCAAGACGTTTATTTCTCTGAATATTATCAGTTATGTTAACAACCCATCAGCCTGTGCCATCCACAGTTTAATGACTGAACTACATATATAAACACACAAACACATACGTATATACATACATACATACAAATAATAAATTACCATTATTATATCTTCCACTATTTTACAGTCAAATCAGTACAAAGTCAGCCTAAAAAGACATTTCGAAATCATGAGTCTGTACCTTTAAAGCTAAAGTGAGCTGCTATGCCATTAGGGTCAAAGTCTAACTTGATCTCAAATACAGCTCTAAAAATACTTAAAAGGTGCTAGAAAAAACCCTAGAGCTGAACAGCTGTAATCAATGGAAATTCCAATATTTACTGTTGATGCTTTTACCAATGTGCCTTTTAAAGGTAATCCTGCTGCAGTATGTCTCATAGAGAATGTAAGTATTACACTACATAGGACAGTCTTCTATATATTTGATCTACATAGTGTATAAATATTTTAAAATCTAAATGTGCTAGCATTGTACAATATATATATTTTTTCTCTGTAATACATTTAGGAGCTGAGAGATGATCTTTATCAGAGCATTGCAGCTGAGATGAATTTATCAGACACTGCTTTCATCACAAGACGGAATTCTGTGGATTTTTCCTCAGGTATTCTGCTGCTGAGATGCATGTTGAGATATTCAAACAACTCTGATTTACATGTCTGCTTTTGGTTTCGATATATCTTAAAAGGCGCAAGGTTTGGATTACGCTGGTTTACCCCCACATGTGAGATGCCACTTTGTGGACATGCGACACTGGCCTCAGCAGCAGTGCTCTTTTACATGAAAAGTAAGAAACACTTGTTCTTACATTAATCTTTGGCCAAAGACAATGGACTGTGGCTATTCTAAAAGCACAATATCATCACACAGAAAATGTCAACCCTGTACTGGTGTTTGAGACGATGCGTGGAGAGCTATATGTGCGTCAGCATGAAGAATCTCTAATAATGGACTTTCCCTTAAACAAACCGAACCCCCAGGTATGACCACAACACATCTCGTAGATGCTTTCTTCAACAAAACTCATAGTCTCTCATGATTAATCAAGTAGTTTTGTATTTGTTTTTGTATTTGTTTTATTTGCAGGATCAACATGAATTCAAGGATCTTTTGAAAGTAAGTTAGCCAGTGAGTACTTTAACATTATGTTAGGTTTTTAAAATGAGATATGGAAACACAAGCTTTTATGTACATTTTCAGGCTATAGTAGAAGATTTACCCATTCAGGATGTGTGCTACAATCCAACCACAAGGAACCTGATGATTCGTCTTGCTGACACATGTAACAGGTACTGCTGGACATCCAGAGGCATTTCTGAAAATAAGGTTATTGACTGTTTGTTGTTGGCAGATCTGAACTTACATCTTTGAAGCCTGAAGAAGAAGCTCTGCTGAAAAATGAATATACTGGGAAAGTGAATGGTGTCATTGTTACAATGAAAGGAGATTCAACTGCACAACCTGGATATGACTTCTATTCCCGTTACTTTGCACCTTGGTTAGGGGTCCTTGAAGATCCAGTCTGTGGTGAGCTGAAATAATCACATCCTTCTCAAAATGCAACAAATTACAATACATGAAGAGAAATCTGTAGAAGCTTCCTCATGTGAATAAAGCTATGAATTCAAATAGGTTAGAAATGTCAATGCACAATTATAGTCACCATACATTTCATATTCATATGAATACTCTATGATTTAAAAGACTAATAATTATTTCTCAAAGGGTCTGCGCATACAGTTCTTGCTGGCTACTGGTCTGAAAAGCTGAACAAAAAGAAAATGTTGGGTATAGACCTTTTCTTTCTTTTTATCCCCTTCACTAAAGAATCAAAGGACCCATTCGTTCACATAAATTAGTTGATTAAATAGTTTTCTCTATAAAAAAAAAAAAAGAAGCACAATAAGGTTCTATTCTCTCCTATTTGTTTTCCCAGCATACCAGTGCTCCAGTCGTGGGGGAGAGTTGGGGCTGGAGATCAGGGATGATGGTCGACTCAACATCATTGGTCAGGCACAGATCATTCTCCAGGGAACTCTTAAAATCTAAACCTGCAAAACCTTCTCACTGAATGTGATAATAGCTTAAAGGAAATAAGTCCATTTTCTTTCTTAAAGATCTACAAACTGATGTTTCATTCACTGAATGGACAAATGTGGTTACTTGCAGGACAAAATACAATAAAATATATTTGGTTTCAAAAGTCTGTAGATCTAAATGGATGTTTTATACATTTTATTGCAGAATATTAATAAAATTCTCTTTCTCTCTCTCTCTCTATATATATAAAGGGGCTGGCCACATTAGGCATTATTGCATTAACGCATACATTAATGCTGACAATTATTTTTATAGTGCATTAATGCAGTTATTATTATTATTATTATTATTAAATGGAAAGTTTGTGATTTATTTTTTTGAGTAGTTTGGGACACATCAACATACAGCCCTCTCACAATATAGGCCCATTGCTTTACAGATCTATCACTTTTGCCACTCAGAAATGTTCAGAAATGTATCAGATATTCATTGCTCCAACACTGCATGCGTACGGTGCTCTGCCCCACCTCTTCAAACCGATTCAAACAAACTGGGCTTTGGGGGTCAAACCTGTTCGGCCACGGTTACACACACTAGATGTTTTGAACTGTGCCCGAGGGCATTTGACCCCAAAAGCCCAGTTCGTTTGACTAGTGTGGTCGCTCGTGCCACACTCGGGTGCGGTTCTTTCAAGTGTCCCAGGCACGGTTGGAAGAGGTGGGCCAGAGCGCGGTTCTGTTGGTATTCTGTTGATATTCTAGTTATATGACCAGCACCTGTATAAGCATGTTCTGGCCTGGAGTGTTTAGTGTAAATGTGAGTGCAGGCAGGGGGAGGGGGGTAATCACACTCTGGCTCGGTTCAAGGCAGCTGTGTCTAGTGTGAAAGATTGCCTAGTGAAAGTAGCCTACATCGTTATGCTCCCCCCTCCCGCAAACATGAGCCTCTCTACCCACTGCACCCATCAAGTGTTGTCCTGCGATAGTGTTGGGCTATACTCTGAAAGTGCCTTTTATGCTTACGATCAAGGTTCTTACATTGATGTTTAAGTTGAGATTTACAATAAATATTTTAAGTGCTACTATGTAAAAGGAATACTGCTGTATAAAAAAAAAACACCTTATTTGTAAGTCTTAGCAAACATTATTGCACTTTTGTTTATATAGCAGTACTTTTATTTACTTTTTATAAAGCAGTACCAAACTTTTGAATTCATTATTGAATGTAGTGCATAATGTGATTAATCACGTTTTTATATACATATATATATATATATATATATATATATATATATATATTATGTAATCGTTGACCAGCACTGATATATGTATAAATAATTTATAATTATCTCTTCCACTCTATTTTACAGATCACATCAGTACAAAGTCAGTCTAAAAAGATATTTCGAAATCTTGAGCCTGTACCTTTAAAGCTAAAGTGAGCTGCTATGTCATTAAGGTCAAAGTCTAATTTTATCTCAACTACAGCTCTACAGATACTTAAAAGGTGCAAGAATAAAAACCTAGGAAAACCTAGACTGAACAGCTGTAATCAATGGAAATTCCAATATTTATTGTTGATGCTTTTACCAATGTGCCTTTTAAAGGTAATCCTGCTGCAATATGTCTCATGGAGAATGTAAGTATTACATTACACGGGACAGTCTTCTATACATGTTATCAACACAGTGTATAGATAATTTATTCAAAATCTATGTGCTAGAAACTGTATAATATTATAATATTTTTCACTGTAATACAATTAGGAGCTGAGAGATGATCTTTATCAGAGCATTGCAGCTGAGATGAATTTGTCAGAGACCGCTTTCATCACAAAAGGGAATTCTGTGGATTTTTCTTCAGGTGTGACTAACATGTGCCTGCTTTAGTACTGATACGTACCTTTTAGTATTTACAATAGTTCCACTTGGTTAGCTTTATCTTTCTGTAATATACCAAAAAAAAGAAAACTGTTGTAAAATCATTTCATGTATTTTGAAAGGTGCAAGGTTTGGATTACGCTGGTTTACTCCCACAAATGAGATCCCACTTTGTGGACATGCGACACTGGCCTCAGCAGCAGTGCTCTTTTACATGAAAAGTAAGAAACACTTGTTCTTACATCAATCTTTAACCAATGGACTGTGGCTGTTCTTAAAGGGGTTATATGATGCGATTTCAGGTTTTCCTTTCTCTTTGGAATGTTACAAGCTCTTGGTGAATTAAGTAGATCTGTAAAGTTGAAAAGACTAAAGTCTCAAATCCAAAGAGATATTCTTTATCAAAGTTAAGACTCTAACACGCCCCACATGTCTATGTCATGATGTGGAAATATTTGCGTAATGCCGCCCAGATGTTCACGCAAAGAAAGAAGGCATGGTTTCAGTAACCGCAGTTAGTGTTGAAGCAGCCATGTCAGGAAGATGCTGTTTGTATCTAGACGAATGGCACATCACGCATGTGTGTGTGTGTGTGTGTGTGTGTGTGAAAGAGAGAGAGAGAGAGAGAGAGAGAGAGAGAGAGAGAGAGACAGAATCACACAGTGGAGTCAGCCGTCTGTGGCTTATCTACTGCAAACACATACAAGCTTCATCACTGTCTGTCACTCCACTCTGTTCCCCTTTTGGGCTTGAACTGATGGTAAAACTAAGGACATTATTAACTGTCTTTTACATTTATTTTGAAAGATAAAGCTTGCGATTATGGAAAGGGGCATAAGATTTCATACGAGCGTTTGTGGTGTTTGGCCAATCACATTGCACTGGGTCAGTTGGCCAATCAGAGCAGACTGGGCTTGTCTGAAGGAGTTTGTAGAAAACAGTGCATTTGAGAGAGGCGGGGCATAGAGGACCTACAATAATGTACAGTATTTGAGAAATGATGTGTTTTTTGAACATTACAGCATGTCAACATATTCTATTATACCAAATACACAAAATAATGATCTTTTAAAAAAAGCATCAAATGATCACTTTTAAGCACAATATCATCACACAGAAAATGTCAACCCTGTACTGGTTTTTGAGACGATGCGTGGAGAGCTGTATGTGCGTCAGCATGAAGAATCTCTAATTATGGACTTTCCCTTAAACAAACCGAACCCCCAGGTATGACCACAACACATCTTGTAGATGCTTTCTTCAACAAAACTCTCATTACAAATCAAGTAGTTGTCTGAATTTATTAAGCTTTGTTTGCGTTATTTGCAGGACCAACATGAAATCAAGGATCTTTTAAAGGTGACATTGCCATGTGCCAATTCTGGTTTTAGTATGACAAGTAGAAACAACATTTTTTATTTATTTATTTTCTTCATTTTGTTTTACATTTTCAGGCTGCTGTAGGAGACTTACCCATTCAGGATGTGTGTTACTGTCCAACCACAAAGAAACTGATGGTTCGTCTGGCTGACGCTTGTGACAGGTTTGCTGCTGGACTTTTCTTAGGCATTTCTAAAAAATAACAAAAAAGAAAATTCTATTGATGATGACAATGTGTTTAATTATGGGCAAAAGGAAAATAGCTTTGTAGAGACAAATTAATAATCTATTGCAAATGTTAAGTGAGGTGTATATATGAAAATAAAATAAACATTTTAGTACAACATTCAGTCAGAGAACAAATAATTGTCAATATACTACCTATTTACAATGGTTTTTTCCCCTTTCATTCTGCAGTGTTAACTCTTAATTGTTGGCAGGTCTGAACTTGTGTCTCTGAGGCCAGAGGCACAGTCTCTTCTAAGAAATGAAACCACTGGTAAGATTAGAAGTCTTATCATTACACTGAAAGGAGCAGAGAGCACTCAGTCTGGATATGACTTTTACTCCCGTGTCTTCGCTCCATGGGTTGGGGTCCCTGAAGATCCAGTCACTGGTGAGAAGATCATTTAAAATCTGTTTGAAATGTGTATCATGTAAACCATTCACATGCTGAGTAATCGACGCTCACTGGCAATCAAAGTATCATAATACAACTTCATTTCTTAAAGGGTCTGCACATACAGTCCTTGCTGGCTACTGGTCTGAAAAGCTGAACAAAAAGAAAATGTTGGGTAAAGACCTCCTTATCCATCCCTGCATCATGCCATCATACACACATTGGAATAAAATGCATCAGAATCCACATTAAAACAATAGTGATCAAATAAACTAGTTTAAAAGCAAATGTGTAAGGATGAGTAACATGGTTTCTGATGACATGAACCAAGGCATGGCTCAGAATAAAGCATTCATCTCTGCAATATTTGTCTTTGCAGCCTCCCAGTGCTCCAGTCGAGGAGGCGAAGTAAAGCTGGAGATTAGAAATGATGGTAGACTGGACATCATTGGTCTGGCACAGATCATTCTTCAGGGAACTCTTAAAATCTAGACTAAACTAATTTTTGCTCTCTGTCTTTACTCTACTCAACTACAAATGAAATGAGTGTCACAGTTATACACATTTTGCATGGCACCTAGCTTTTCTGCAGCAGTTTTTGTCTGCTACAAAAGACAAGGTACTGCGTACTACAGGGCACTGGAGGTATTATATGACATGATGACTGCAGCCAGCAATAAAGAACCCAGCACATGCAGTGGAAACATTGATTTCTTAATTCTACTCAACATTATCTATCAGTGAAGATTTTTTTTCCTTTTGATGTTATTTTTTTCTTTTTTTTGCAATTTTGGCATGCTCAATTATATTTTGGCTTTAGAAAATAATTGTGATTGCTCTCCTCACAAATAAACTATTTTGTGTTACATGTTCTCAGTGCTTTGTCTTTAACGTTTTACCGAAGTACCATTAAAATCAAATACTCCCAAATAAGTTGTTTTGGAATAGACATGTAAGATGTAGTGGACTAATTTTCACTGTACGTTATCTGTACTTTTACTCAAGCATGGGTTTCTCATAATCTTTACACCTCTGGACAAACTTGTGGTTTTGATGGAAATCGAGTGCATTTAATTGCTATTTAATTTAATGTGTAGGTGCAAGTCATGTGTCATTTAATAAAATCCAAGTACACAGACCTGCAAGCTGTTCTTTTTATTTTAATTCAAAGAGAAAGTCAGTGTAATTCGTAAAAAATATATATATATATAAAACACATACACAAAACGCTTACATGGATAAAACGAATGAATTAAAAAATATGCAACAAGGAGGTAGGAATTAGTTGAGTAAAGAAACTCATGAGTGTAATTATGTATTAGGGCCTGTCAGCAGTGATTTATTATTAAACGGTGCATCTATTATATAAAAATAATAAAAGCAGTCTATAGTCATTTGAAGCTTATGTTGACCATTTCACTTAGATTTTCTTCAAGTAAAAGTTTCACAGCATTATCTTTGACAAACTATGGATCAGAAAGTTTTTTGTTGTTATCACAAGTGGATTCTGGGTAGTGCCTCATGGGCAGCAGCAGGCAGCTGGAAGATGTGAATGAAATTAAGGAGAACTTCAAAAATTTTGTTTCACTAAAAAGTTGAATAATAAAATGAATAATGTATTACTGGCTTAACTAATTTCAAGGAAATAGTGATAAAAAGTCCCTGAATGAACCTGCAATAAGATTCTCATACATAAACACAGCTGTAAAGGATATCATATCTTCCTGTTGAAGGTGGCAGAGAAGTTTCTCTAGCGGTGCGTAGCGGCGAAGAGAGGGCGCTGAGCCCAGCATGAGGAGCTTGTGTTTGGCTCTAGTGATGGCCACATTCAGCCTGCGCCAGTCTTGGAGCAACTCACCCAGCTGTAAAATGAGTTTACACATGAGAATAATGAAATAATCGAGCACATAATGGCCCATGCATCATATACTCAATCACTGCAATGAACCGTTAATTGGCTTAAATATTAAATATTTAGTTTGTTTAAATTCAGGGTGGGAAGGCCACTTACGTTGCCTTCAGGGTTGCTTCGAACAAAGGACACAATGATGACGCTTTTGTCACGTCCTTGGTATTTGTCCACTGTGTTGACTTCCAGAGCTTTATAGGCGTCTCCCTGGAGCAGACTGGAGATGGCTTTTAGCTGTTGTCGATATGGAGCAATGACCCCAATATCAGACGCTCTGCATCCAGCCTACAACACAATTTAAATTAAATAGAATTTCAAATATTAAGGGGGGGGTTCACAACAAATGTTTATGTTCGGACCTTGAGTAGCAGAGTGACAATTGCATGGACCAATATAGCTTCCATGTGGTTGCTGATGCCACTTTTCTCCACCGTCTCAGGAGCGGGAACCTAAAGAAAGGTACAGTACATAATGATAAAAGTAAATGAATAACAAATTCAGGATTCTATAACCGGCCAAATGAGATGAAGACTAAGAAAAAAGAGGCAGTCAGACTGACCTCAGACGTGTCCAGGAAACAGACAGGACTATTGGGATCCAGTGCAGCCTGGACCCAAGCGCTATACTGCGGCTGACACACAAACAGGTCCAGCTCCTTCTCAACCTGAGCTCTACCGGGCAGCTGCAGCACCGCGCTTGCCGTCCTCTCAGAGCCACACTCCAGTCGGCCCTCGTACATCAGAGCATTGCTCAGGGACATGATCGCACTGCAGGATGGAAAAGGGCAAGTGTAAAAGCTGGAACTGCTGCTTGTGAACATTCTCAAATATGTATAGGAAAAATCACCTATTAGTATTCCAATAATAGAGTTTTTAATGTCCATTTAAGATACATTTAATATCTAAGGGATAGTTCACCCAAAAATGACAATGGTTATTCCAAATCCATAAGACCTTTGTTTGTTTTCAGAACACAAATTAAGATATTTTTGATGAAATACGAGATCTCTAGGACCATGAATAGACAGCAACGCAGCTACCAAGTTCAAGTCCTAGAAGGATGAAATAGCCCAGGTGACATCAGTGATTCAACTGAAATTTTATGAAGCTACGAAAAAAAAAAATTTGTAAAAAGAAAACAAAAATGGTTTCATTCAACAATTCTTCTCTTCTGTCTCAAGTCTCCACCATGCATTGACTAAAGTACCCGGACATATGCATTGAGGTGCTGTTTAGAACATGTGCCGAAGTCTGACACAGTAGAGAAATTTTTTTTTGAATAAAGGTATTTTTGTTTTCTTTGCACACAAAAGCTATTCTAATAGTTTCATAAAATTACAGTTAAACCACTGATGTCACATGGGCTATTTGAATGATGACTTTATTATCTTTCAGGACCTTGAATGTGGTAGTTGTGTTGCGGTCTATGCAGGGTCAGGAAGCTCTCGGAATTCATCAAAAATATCTTCATTTATGTTCCAAATATTGAAGTTCTTACAAGTTTGGAATCATATGAGGGTGAGAAATTAATGACAGAATTTTTATTTTTGGGTGAACTATTTTAAACAATTTTATGGGCAAAAATTCTTTAAAGATTTGGTCAAAATTTTTAACTCCGTATCCACTTTTTTCTTCCTGTAAAAATGGGCACGGCCATTTGTAAATTCTTTAGGTCTAGCTTTTGATCTCATCCACTTTCAGCTACTTATAGCTGTACAAAACAGTTTGTTTTGCTGCTTTATATTGAAAATGAGTGTGTCTTACCATATTATTTTAACGTATTATCTTAATAATGAACACACTGGTTTGTAGTGCAAACAGTTTTACCGTTTACTGCATGTTGTTATTCTTCTCGCTATTTCCTACAACGGCTAATAAACCTTAAGTCTTGCCCATAGGCTTACTTCTACGATGAAGAAAGTTGGATATCAAATTTGACGTATATATTGTTATTTATTTCCATTTAACAATCGCATATATGTTTGACTGATGTATCTCCCACCTGTTCATTCGGTACTGCACATTCAGCTGAACAACTGCATCACTATGGTGCTCCAGACGTTTGAACAAACTCTCATCCATGCCCAGTGTTCTGAGTAAAAATAAGAGCAATGGGGAATGAGGTATATTAATGCTGTGATAGTGTAACTGCTGTATTAAGAGGTTTAACATGACAAGCTTCATTAAAACATGACAAGTTATGAATGAGTATACAAGTGTACTACCTGGCTTCAGCATTCTGTACAATCGGAGGAAGTTGTTGGTGGTCTCCCACCAGGACAAAGCGCTGGGCGTAGAACAGCGGACCCAAACATACAGGTTGACTGATCTGAGATGCCTCATCCACGATGCAGAAGTCAAAGCGTCTACGGCTGAATATTGGGTGCTTTACACCCATACAGGTGGTGGCCACAATCAGCTACAAAGAAAATGGGGTAAGCTTTACAAAACAGTTTGGATGTTTTAAATGTAGAGCAATCAATCAGAGATTGAACAATCCTGTCATATTCGTTACAGTTCAAAAGTTTGGGGTTTAGAAAGAAATCAAAACTTTTATGATCAAAAGTGAGAGTAAAGATTTCGAATGTTACAAAAAAATGTATAATAATAATTCAAATAATTGCTGTTCTTTTGAACTTCTGAATATTAAGCAGCTTAACATTTCAAGCACCAAATCAAAAGAAATTACTTCTTTGTTATACAGTTGTTCCAGCTCTTCTAGTGTTTGGATGCCTTTGGCCCGACATGACTCCTCTGTGAAGGGCAGGATGTCATGGTGCACTTTTTGAGAACGACCGAGTCGCAGGAAGCCAATCTTAAACCTCTTTAGTTTCAGGAGGATGTTGTCCACAGCAGAGTGAGTGTAGCTAGTCAGAAGTACACTGAAGCCACAAGCATGGAGTATACGTACCTGTAAAACAAGGAAGTGTAAAATACTTGTCAGATTAATATTCCTCTGTATATAGAAACCAGTAGCAAAAACAATTTCACTCCACAGGTCAGAAAGAGGGTATATATATATATAAAAAAAAAGTAATGCAAACAAAATTATGACAAGAAACTGAATACAGTTTAGGGCTGCACGATATTGGGAAAAAATTACATTGCGATATTTTATTTTTCTGAGATATATATTGCGATATGAAATCTAATCAAATTTTTTCTTACAAAAAGAAATGGGTGAGCACACTTACATTCTCATTTAAAATTATTTAAATATCGACACCATTGTGTCAGTTGATTAATATGCAGAGAGAGAGAGAGAGCAATAAGAGAGAGCAAGACAGCGCTCATGTTGTTTAAAGACATTGAGTGTGCGGCCGGGGCTCGCTCTCGCACACGCTCTTTCTCTCACGCTCTCTCTCGCGCACGCGTGCTCGCGCTCACTCTCACTCTCTCACTCTCGCCCATACAGTTAATGAATAACAGATCAACTACGACAGCCTACATGGCACATCCTGCGATGTGACTATCGTAGATTCGTACATCGCAATATCGATGCTTAAAGGGGGGGTGAAATGCTATTTCATGGATACTGAGTTTTTTTACACTGTTAAAGAGTTGGATTCCCATGCTAAACATGGACAAAGTTTCAAAAATTAAGTTGTACGTTTGAAGGAGTATTTTTGTTCCAAAAATACTCCTTCCGGTTTGTCACAAGTTTCGTTTTTTTTCGAGTATGGCTCTGTGTGACGTTAGATGGAGCGGAATTTCCTTATATGGGTCCTAAGGGCGCGTCTGCCGGAAGAGCGCTCGCTCCCGTATAGCAGAGCAGAGACGAGACATTCACTGACCAGAGCGAGAGCGAAATGTCACAAAAGAAGTGTGTTTTTGGTTGCGAGGGCAAGACAACCCTGCACAGATTACAAAAAAAAAACAGCATTAAGGGACCAGTGGATGGGGTTTATTTTTACAGAGCATCAACGGAGTTGTGCAAGTGTTTGTGTTTGTTCCCTGCATTTCGAAGATGCTTGTTTTACAAACAAGGCCCAGTTTGACGGCGGATTTGCACATCGTTTATTTCTTAAGGATGATGCAGTCCCAACGAAAAAGGGTCACGATCGTGTGTTGGAACCGCAGGCGGTGAGTAAACTGCTTCAAATATCTCTGTGTTGTTAACTTAGCTATCCGCGCATAAGCACATCAAGTAAACCTTGTACACCTTTAAAGAAAAAAAAAAGACGACATAAAGTGGAACTTAGTCATTTCCCAAAACCGTTAAGTGTTACGGAGGCCAGTGAGTAGTCCTGTGCAGGTAAACCTCCCCGATCTCAAGAGACGCACTAGCAACAGACGCTAGTGGCTGTAGCCATTTAGCCTCCTTGTTGAGGAGACCCGGGTTCGAGCCCCGCTCGAAGCGAGTGCTCGGAGCGTCAGAAAGGACCCGGGAGAGAGGGGTTACATAAGCAAATATATACAGTTTCAATACATACCACATAGAGACGCTGTTGTAGTCGTTGCTGCTGCTGCTCTCGTTCAGTTTCAGCCTCGGGATCTGATTCTGGATCATAAATATACGCTGAATCTGACTGTTAGCCATGGTTTGTTTTGGATGATGTTTTTTTTTTCCTCACGGTAATGTCACAACTTCCAACGGCTCTCAACGCAAAAGCCTACTCGCGCACGTGATTCTTTAGCTCCGCCCACACGTCACGCCTCCAGCGGCTCGTGTTTTTCCGAAAAAAATCGGCTCAGACTATTTTTCCCTTATAAATATAATACAACTAAAGGCTTTTTGGAGTTATGAAGGATGCAGTACTACTCTATAGGTACTCAAGATTAACAGGAGATTGAGTGAAAATGAGCATTTCACCCCCCCTTTAAACGACCTAAATTACAGTTGTCTTAAAACTCAACTGGTTTTCGAAATTCATTAGTTCTTACCAGTGTACAGATGGTGGTAGTTTTCCCAGTACCTGGCATTCCCACAATAAGCGTGTAGTCTTTGGATAGTAGCACTTTTTTCATGGCTTGTTTCTGGGGTTTGTTGAGTCCTAAAAGGAAACATAATTAAAACTCATTCATCACACAGGAACAGAGAAGTTCTGTTATTCAAAGAACACATCAAGGGCATGTTTTAAAGCAACTGGCCGCAGAAATATTGAGATTATGGTTCAATGTTAGTGTTTGAACACCTTTCAGGATGCTGGCCACAGTGTCCTTGGCGTCTCGTGGCAAAACACTGCTGAGGCTGTCAATGAACTGAGGAGGCCTGAATTCCACAATCAGCTCCCTCAGTCTTTCACTGCAGAAAAATAGACATTTTATAGCTTTTAATATAGAACAAAAAACACTATCAGTGAGATATTTAAAGTCAAAAGAACAAAAAGAAAATTAGAATCAGACCTGTTTGGAGTGTTTTCCATTAACATAGATAGGTTTCCTAAATGGGTGCTAAGACCGCCTGCACCTTCATCCTGGTCCAGTCGGAAAATCGTATTTAAGGAATACTTGGAAAGGTTTCTGGAAATTTTATGAATGTGGAATTAAGCTTTGATGTACCCTTGAACATTTCAGATTCAGTAATATTAAACAGCATTAGTGGTCGACTGATCTGGTTTTTTATGACAGCTGATGCTGATATCTTGGAAAGCAGGGGGCCCGATAGCCGATATATAAAAATTTTTATATTTGAGAAATTGTAAATCATTTGACAATGGATTAAAAAAATAAATGTGTAAAATAGTGTTTTATCACGGTACCAAAATTTCAGTATTCGGTACCGATATCAGTGAAAATCCACGGTTCTCTGTACCAATTTCGGTACCAAAGCAAAACACAAAAATATGCTAATTTGAAAAAAAAAAAAAAAAAAATTATCACTAGAAAATAAAACCAATGCCATCTTTATATTATTTACAATTGTGTTTAAAGTTTTTTCTACAAGTAATATAATTATGAAAAACAGTAAAAATAGTGTGATTTATTTCTTTAAAAAAATAAAGTTGTATAATTTTTTTTCAACAGTAGTAGCAGTATCACATACATTCTACTAAATAATAGTAATATTTCTAGCACAATGCCTTTATGAAAAAATGAACTTATTTTAACGGGTTGCCGTGAATATCTTTACATTTACACTGATTTTACTCAAATGAAACAGTAAAATGCTTGTGAAGTCACTCAGAACAGTTCTGGTGATGTAGTTTATGTATTTATGTCCTCATTGACACGGCAGATGCTGAAATTACTGCAAGCGTCATGCGCTTCAGTCTATGTAGTAAACAAACCAGCACGTCTCTGCCATTCATTCATTTGGAAGGTATGTGAAATTAAATGTTCATTGACCATTCAAAGATTTGTTTATATTACATAAATGCGTGTTAATGCTGATGGCATTGCCTTTCTCAACTCAGTCAAAATAAGAGTTCTGCCTTGAACACATCGGCTAAGCAGAAAAACTTACCGGCCGATGCCGATATTTGAAAAATACCAAATATAGGCCGATATATCGGTCGACCACTAAACAGCATTACAAAAAGCATCTGCAAGAGGCTTACTTGTCCAAAGAGCAAGTCACTCCACTGACAGTTATTTCTGTGACGTATCCCGTGGCTAGGCCTATAAGCATCAAGTCCTGATCACTGACCACAATCCTGTCACCCACTATCAGCCCAGTCAGTGTCTGATCGCTCTCCTTCCTCACAAAGCTGTGCTTATATACACCATCGGACACGACGCTGACGTCTCCAGCTAACTGCATGTTACCCACGCAGCCACCACTTTTCTCCCTGAGAAGGAACAACATAAGAATACTGATGCAACAGAAACATTCATTAAGGCCAAAAGCATTCAATTAATTAAAACAATCACTGTTAAGGTCCATTCACACCAAGCACGATAACAATAAAGATATAGTTCTAAAAATCATTCTCAATATTAAAGAATAGCGGAGTCCACACCATAACTATAACGATAAAGGCACAGAGAAACGATATCGTTGGAATCACTTTCAGAATGATTATTTTTTTTCTGATGAACGATAAAAACATTGCCACACAAATCATAATCAATCCTGCTGTAATGAGCTCGATAATTTAAAGCAGCAGACGCACGTCCAGTTAGAATACACAGACAATATAGTTCGCTGGTGTGGACGCTAATATCGTTATCTTTATAGTTAGCGTTTTTGGTGTGAACGGGCCTTTATTCTTTTATTCATTTCGTTTTATTTACGTTTTATTAAGGCCAATAAAACATGTAAATAAATATTTTGATGAAATCTAAAGGGATTTCGGTCTCTCTGCTGTCAGCTACCTCAAATGTTTCATGCTTCAAAAAGTTCAGAAAAACATTGTAAAAGTATTCCATATGAATCAAGTAGCTTGATTCATATGGATTTTGTCTTTATTTTTGGGGAAACAAAAATCTCTAGAAATTGCAACTACCATTATTTGTGCTTCAAAGTTGAACAAAAGTCTTCTGAATGGGTTTGGATGGAATGATTTGAGGGGGAGTACAGTAAAAGTAATATTTCATAAAACACCCACCTCTGCTGGGCAGTCTGAAGCCAGATATTGCGGCGACCTGCTTTGTTCTCCATGGTGAGAGCCTCCAGCATGCAGAGCAGCAACCAGTGGCTGAAGTACTGGAGGTGCACACGGCTGAGGTGCTCGCTCTCCGACTGCACAAAGGCCTGTGGATCTTCACTACAGTTCTCCATGGGATCTCTCTCTATAGCTCTATACAAAATGATGCATTTCAGCTGAAGCTCAGTGGAATTACAAAACTCTGTTTGAAGTTGTAATGGAAGATGATGCATGAAGAGAGGAAAAAAACAGTACCTGCTGTAAACTGCACAGTTCCTTTTCTGAGGACAGTACTTGCATGCCTGCTGGTCAGACACAATGGCAGGCAATGGGGCCATTCGACTTTTTCCTTTCTCCTTAATAAGATTGTTTCCGATGTGATGGGCCAATGAGTTTCTTATTTTAATCAGCTCTGTGATAGAAAAAATATTTATCAGTACAGTCATAAGCAGGATATAAGGCTATCTTTGATTTCAATGTTACTCTGTTATGACTACAAGTAAATTAGCTCTTTCTTGCAACATCTGTATGAAACTACATGATCTGAAGGGATACTTCACCCAACAATGTAAATTCTGTCATTCATTACTCACCCTCATGATAAGCCATCAGAATCTTTTTTTGAACATAAGTGAAGATATTTTTGATGAAATCGAAGGGATTTCTCTCTCTCTGCTGTCGACTAACTCAAATGTTTCATGCTTCAAAAAGTTCAGAAAAAGATTGTAAAAGTAATCCATATGAATCAAGTAGCTTGATACTTTCTATTGGCATAGAAACCTCATATTCCATTAAAATACCTTAACTTGTGTTTTGAAGATATATGAACTGATTGAGGGTAAGCAAATGATGACATTATGTTACATTTAAAGAAACCTAACAAACTAACCTCTCCTGTCCATGTGGTTGCCCACAACAGGATGTAGACTGCCAGTCTTCAAGTAGACTAGGAAACCTGCCTCTGGATCGCAACGTCTAGATGAGCTCATCAAAGTGTACAGGATAACCTTAATAAAATTCAAATAATTAATGATATTCAGGAGTGACACACAGTAATACTGTTAACACGTGACATGTCTACAAAGTTGCGTTTTGTACCTGACTGCGATGCTCAATGGAGTTTGACTCCTTGCCGGTTTTCAGCTCCAGCGGCACAATCCTCTCTGTGGGCTTTCTGCCTCTCCGATGAATCCTAACTCCAGCTGTGACATCGATCTTCCCCTTCAGGCCAAAACGTGGACACCAGATGTTCTCCTCGATGTCCGCAAAATCTGTGAATGTCACGCTACAGGTGGCATCTTGCTTGCTCAGAGCCCCGTCACTAGGGCTGATGGTAAACAACCACAAAAACCATTACATTTATTCATAATATTCAACTGAATCCACCATGTTCTCAATCTTCTTAAAAATAAATACATATATATATATACACACACTCACAGTTTGAGAGTGAGCTGCTTTTGTCCGGCCTGTGGTGAAGTGTGGAGGTAGTGTTTTGACCACTCAGATAAAGAGGGAAGATATTCATCTACTTCCTGTTTCATGTCAGCCTGGGTCAGCTTTAGACTATACCTAAATAAAGTAAGTAAAAGACAAGCACATAACAGATCTTTACTGTTGTCATCAAATACTGTAGTTGAGGTTTAAGAAAAAAAAACTATAGTTTCTAAAGATACATCTTATATGCCTCTAAAGGTGGAGATGTTACAAGATGGCTCTTACATTTGTCCGAGGTAGTTGGGGTTTCTTAGGGCCTCCGCAGCAAGCCTCTGTATCCTCTCTAGGGAGAAATCTGAGGACATGGCTGCTTTTTGGAAGATATCATGAACTATGGTACCATTTAACATCTGCTTAGATCCACCATCAAATGCCTGTTTATAAACCACACAAACAGTTTCATTTTTTGAAGCACTACAATTTTGACAACAACAACAATAAAGAAAGGTTGGCATCATCCAATTAAGGGAAAGACATAAATGCTAAGTATTCTCCATTGTTGAAAACATTCATATGAGCAGTATGTATGTACATTCTGCTGTTGATGGCTACTGGATATTGAGATTTAATTGTGCATGCTCATTAATACGCTGTGAAATATAATTAACAAATCTGAGAATGAATATTAATTTTCCATACCATACATTATAATATTTTACTAATCAAAAGTTTGGCCAGTAAGATTTTTTTTATCTTGAAATATCTATACTAATCTCAAAAATACTGTAGAAAGAGCAATATTGTGATATATTGGTACATCTTAAAATAATGATTTTCTATTTGAATATATTTTTAAATGTTACGTATTTCCTTGACCACGAATGTGAATTTTCAGCAGTTTCTTGGTGCTCAAAAAAAACATTTCTTGTTATTATCAATGATCAATGTAAACTGTGGCGCTTAATATTTTTGCTGTATTTTTGCTAGAGATGCGCCGATTGATCGGCCAGGGATCAGAATCCGGTGATTTTCCTTGTGATCGGCCCGGATCTGTGACCGGCCTCACTTCTTTCACTTAAATTCTGATGGTTACGACTTACAGCTTAGAAGCAGAAAAATTTACATTTGATTACTTTAATTTCTGTAGTGTTTCATACCTGAATAAAAACTTACTTAACCTGAAAAACTTAGTTTCATAGCTGTCTTTATTCTATTGCATTTATTTGTGCTGTTGTTTGCAATTTTTTTTTATTTGTTCTTATTTTATTACTGACTTTTTATTTATAATTTTTTAGGAAAATAAAACTTTGCATTGAAGAAAAGTAGATTTTTGTTTGCATATGCTGTCAATAACAGTTCTTCTAATAGAATCGGCAAAAATCGGTATCACACTAACAAACAAAAAAATCTAAAACCGGAATCTGTCAAGAAAATTGCAATCAGTGCATTTGTAATTTTTGCATAGTATTTTTACCAGGATTATTTGATGAATAGAAAGTTCTAAAAAGACATTCTAAATATCTTTAGTAATTTTTAACCAACTGAATAACCGAAAAAAAAAAAAAAAAACACATATATTTACTGACCCCAAAAACTTTAAACAACAGTGCATATGCTTATGCTCAACATTATATTTTCACACCTTAAACATCTCTCCCAGCACCCCTCGCCTCATGCAGCGAATACTGTTGGCAATGCTGGTCCCCGAAATCAGCAGGTCAGGCAGCAGAACCAGGAAGCCAGAGTCTCTATCAATCGTCCACGAGCCAGAAACACACCTCCCTTCCAAGTGAATGACATCCCCAACAGCAACCGGAGTACTCTCCCTTTTAGAAATGAGGTCGGAAAGTTCAAAAACAAAAAGACAATCAGAAAGAAAGAACTCTCTCAAAAGTCTTTTTCACACGCCAAGTAACATTTTGTACCAGCCATCTTTGAGAATACAGGTCTCTCTGGACTGTGCCGTCTTGGAGCAGGTGATGGTTAAGTGCTTCTCAGTGCAATTTCGTGATGAGGTGATGTCCCGTACATCCAGAACCCAGTATCGGTTATGAACACCAGAGGCCAGTATAACATGCTCTGGTATACTTTTGTTTTTTCTAAAATTTAAAGAAACCAGTTTTTAGCAGGGGTTATTATTTTTAACTTTAAATCTATTAAAAAATTAAGCTGAAACTTACTATATTTATATAGAAACATAAAAACAGAAAAAAGCTAATTCAAAATATTGATTAATTAATACTAAGATAATACTGGTTTTAATAATAATAAAAAAAAAAAAAAACTAAAATATTACAAAATCTCACATAAATAGATAAAATAAAACATTCATACTCATGACTGAACTTCTTGGGTTTTGGCGTCTCCAATTTTTGCTCCATGCCATCATCAAACCAATCGTCGATTAGATCAGTAAAGTCATCTTCAAATGGAACTGGCAAAGTTTTTCCATCAGCAATTTTGTCTTTCGCTTGCAGATCAGCAGTACTCAAGGGCCTCTTCTTAGTAAGAGGACAGCTGAGAAAAGGCTCTTTGTCTTCAGTAGATCCATTTTGTATCCATGAACTGTATGACATCACAAGATCAAAATCATTCGTTCCAGAAACCGTACTCGTGTCTATTTCCGGCTTCAGGTTTACAGCAAGTGAATTTTCTTTTCCACTAGTACTAAAGCTCAGATGTTGAGATTTTTTTAAAGGCTTTGAGAATCCATTTGTTTCTCCATTCATACTCTCAAAACTGACAGACTCTGCTTTAATTTTTTTCCCAAGACTATTTGAAAAAGCATTTCGATTGGCCCCTGGAGAGCTTGCATCACGATCAGGTGGTTTCTGCATGGTCCTGGACCGTTTGGCACTCTGGATGTTCTCTGAGCTTTGCAACAACCTCTTCACAGAGCCAGAGTGACTTACGCCATTCTTGAGCTCAAAAGTGTCTTCTGGCTCTGGACTGCTGGTTTTCTGTGGCTGCATCAGCTTGCGTGCCATCAGGCTAGGTTTACCCCTGACACCTTTAGTATGCAGGCCACGGGAGACAGGTGAGCAGTTCTCATAGGAAGTGTCTGAAGGGTTCTCGCTCCTCAGACTGTCAGGCGTCTCTGGGACTGCAGAAGGGGTTGGAGAGCTGGGGACATTTCTATCCTCCATAAAACCAGTCTTCAATGAAACAGGGAATCTTGTAATCCCAGCTGCTATTTTTTTAGGTGACTTTGGTGAAGCCTGATAAAACAAGATGATGCTATGGTGTGATGTCAACCTTATTTTTTACATAACAGCGGGTGGCCATTTCTTACTTTAACATGCAAGGTACTGATAACTTTTTTAATTGAATTTAAAAAATACCAAATATTAAAAAGGTTCCAAAGACTTATATCAAACAACCAAAATCAATGTAAGGATCAAGAGTAACTACATAAATATAAATGTAATTACAATTAAAGGGCATCACAAACATATATGTGACCTGGACCACAAAACCAGTCTTAAGTGTCAATTTTTCGAATTTGAGAGTTAAACATCATCTGAAAGAGTTCAGTAAATTGTTGTCTTATCTTACCTTTGAAACAAAAAAGGCAGAAATGTTTGACTGAACTCCAGTGACCATCTACAACAACAACCACAAGTTAGTTAGTACACATTCACAGCTGATAACTTCTAACATAACGTTAAGTTACATCTTCATAGAGAGAAGAGGATGAAACAAAGCATCAGAGATAAATTAACGTTACTTACGGAAGATTTTCTGGATTTACACTTAATCATCTTGGAATGAAAGTAAATAAATAAATAATATTCGGAGAATCCAATAGCATAAAGTAACGTTAGCTCTACTGATATCAAAACCCCCCTCACCACTACATATAAACTCAGCCACCGCTATTACGGCTCAAATGTAATTCGTCCAGAAGCAGATATTCTGCAGTAGCAACGGTCATCCGAGCGGTTCTCACATATGCTTTCAAAGAATATTAATAACAGAAGATTTCCTGCGTGAACAACTCTTGCTGAATCCCTGCAAAGTAAACACTGCGATCTCAAGATTCCCGCGTACAGTCCGTGAACACGTCACACGAGCAAGCAAACGTTTCCTCTTTGCATTTACGTCGCCTTTACCTTTACACTGCCACCTAGCGTCAGTGAGGTTATTGCTCGAGTTTGTAGTTATAAACAAATCTGCTCGTTTATTATTAACTCTCCATTAGCTTCATGTTATAAAAATTTAATGAAAAATGTTACCGTTGTTTTCTGTCTAATAGAAAATGATTTTGTGGTTACCAAAACAACAAACACAAGCAATGCTAGATTTTTTGAATGTCAACATGGTAAGCACTGCTTTGTGCGTTTCAAACAACAAAATACATGTTATAATAGGTATAATAACAGGTATAATAATTATATATTTGGGCTTTCGAGTGGTTTACCAATTATTGTCATTATTAATACATGAAAACGAGTAATGCATACTGTATTCCAAACTACAAAAAGTTGCATTTGAATACGGACTGTTTAATTCAGTACATTACAATAGCAGAAATACTGTTATATATATGTATATATATATATATAAAACATTTGACACTTTTTTAACAATAAAGGCATTTGTGTGCTTTTTGGGGTGGTGTTCTTCCATATTTGAGTTTAGACTTATAAACGAGATTAATTTGATTATCAGTGCATGTCATAATTGGTTTGAAAATTTGTATATATTGTTGCATTAGAAGACATGCACAGTTTATTGTAACTGAATACACTTATAACATAATGGCACTGAAAT
Organism: Carassius gibelio; assembly: GCF_023724105.1. Lineage (NCBI taxonomy): Eukaryota > Metazoa > Chordata > Actinopteri > Cypriniformes > Cyprinidae > Carassius > Carassius gibelio. The sequence continues at coordinate 19,456,776 of NC_068408.1, read as the reverse complement.
ATGAACCTCATCCTTGAAATATTAATGCCGGGCCACCACACACAGACAGTAGAAGTTCTGCTGACATGGATGCTCAACAAGAAGAACTAAAATGTCCTGTTTGTGTAGAGCCTTTCACAGATCCTGTCCGCCTTCCATGTGGCCACAACTTCTGTCAAACCTGCATCCAAGTGGTCTGGAACATGGATAACCCAGAAACATCTAGAGAAGGGCCACTGTTCTGTCCGGAATGTCAAATCCTCTTTCCTCCTGACCTTGAGCTTCAGATCAAGTCAAGTCTTCAAAGGAAAACTCAGGATGTCTTTGCAGGAGCACCTCTGCTGAAAGAATCATCTCAAACGTCACCTTCAGTTATCATGTGTGACCAGTGCATTGGGAAGACTGAGGTGGCTGTGAAGAGCTGCCTCACGTGCGATGCCTCTCTGTGCTCGGCTCACACCCTCCTGCACCAGCAGAGAGAGGCTTTAAGAGGGCACTCTATCATCGAAGTAACTGAAGACTTGATTTCCTTTAAGTGTAAGGAGCATGGGGAGGGGCTGAAACTCTTCTGTCAGGAGGACCAGGTTGCTGTGTGCTGTCTGTGCGTTGCAGTTGGTTCACACAAAAAACATCAAGCTGTTACGCTCCAAGAGGCATGCTCAGAGTTCAAGGTAGGATATATTTATTAATTACATTTCAAATAATTTGAGTGAACAACATGCTTTTGATAGATTGGTCTAGTGATAGAAGTGTCCACAATCTATTGAAGAAAGAATCATTTAAAAATGATTGTAAAAATATTTCTAAAGTATATAAATATTTTACGTATATATTTACATACTGTACATGCGTATATTTACATAATTTTAAATTGACACAGATATAGTACATTTGTGTTAGTAAGATAGTGTCAAATTACTTAATAGGCCATTATTATTTATGAAGTTTTGTGGAAAGTAACAGTGTATTGAGTACTTGTGGAAACATCTCTTGTTTTTAGAAGGTGTTGGAGACCAACAAATCACTTCTTCTATTGAGGAAGCATTTAGCTAAGTCTGCTTTGCAAGATTTGGAGCCATTATTTTCTGAGTTGTCGGTGGGTATTTCAATATGAGTCTCATACTAAACATTAAAACCAAATAAATGTTTGTACGCATCACAATGAAATGTATTGAAATAATTCCAGCAAGAGGTGTTTTGATATGCTGTTTTCTGTTAGCTTGTAAGTTCACCAGGCATTTTTTTGACATCTTGTGGTGGTTTGCAGAAAAATGCAGAAGCATATAGAGTCAGAATAGTTGAGAAATACAGCCAGATAAAAGCCCACATTGAGGAGGATCAGAAGCTGATGTTGGCCATTCTGGAAACAGAAGAGATTTACACCAGTAAGTGGCTGAGTTGGAGGAGTGAGTCACTAAAGTGTCATGTTAATGATATTAATGCTGCCCTGAGATCAAGCCAAACTCTCCTCGAGGAAGAGAATGATGTCAGATTTCTCCAGGTGCATATTATACGTTTATTTTCTAAGTATATATTTTCCTTTTTTTTCATCTGTATTTGGTCACTAACAGAAAACGAAATTGATTTTACAGCATTTCAAAAAACATGGACTAGGGTGAGTGCTTTCTGCATTTTCTTGAAATTGCACTTTATGAGAAACTAAATATTTTATGGGGATTGAAATGGCCAATCTGTTTTTCCCCTAATTTTTAAAAGTGTTTTTCCTCTATACAGTAATATGCCTTGAGACATTGGTACCAAAATCAATATTTAATAGAATCCTTCATCATCGCTCTAGTTCCCAGGGGGATTTGCCATTTGTGTCTGTGATAGAGCAAGAGTACAGCGCACTAGACAAGATGAAGACCGTTGAACAGCTGGTTGATAACTTAGAAGACGTTGTCTTTCAGAACACTCAGCGGCTGTGGTCTAGTAAGTGTAAGTTTCAATGCACAATGATAAAAGACTCTTGACTTATCAATAATCCTACCTTATTATGTGACATATCATTTTTTCCCACCCATAGGTCTCAGTGCAATAAGTTTAGACCCAGAAACAGCACACCCTGAGTTGGAGGTGTCAGTAGACAGGCTGGAAGTACACTGGAGTAAGAAACCAACCCCAGAGAGGAAACAGAAAACAAACATCAGCTCTCAGTACAGTGTCCGGGCCAAGGAGAGATTCTCCAGCGGTTCCCATTACTGGGAAGTGGCTGTGTGGAAGAAACCCTTCTGGCTGATTGGTCTGTCATATGGGTCAGCTACTGGAGATCAGGATTCAGAGCACTGCAACGGTGACTTTGACAATGCATTCTGCTACATCTATCATGGTAATGGAAAATACCTCATTTGTCAGGACTCAAATGAAAAGCAACTGGCAGTAAGGAAAACTATCCAAAAACTTGGAGTTTGTGTAGATATCCAGAAAGGGAATGTGTCCTTCTATGATGGCGATACGCTGGCTTTGCTTCACTCATTCTGTGTTGAGTTTTCTGGCCCAGTTTATCCCATCTTCAATCCCTGTATTGACATAAATAGCCAAAATAGTCAACCTCTTGCCATTGTACATCTAAGAAACACAAATATTCCTCAAAGCCCCTCCTAAATTGCATGAATCCATTAATTTTCCAGTTACAGTGCTTAAATAATAGATTAATCATTCTATTGTGTGTGTCTGTTTTATATGATTGAGTTTGGTGTAGTTATCACAAGAAATCTAGGATTTAATACTTTAATTCTAGTGTGTAATTTCTACCTCAATGTAGAAAATAAACCATTGTGCTCTAGGTGTTTTAAAACTGAAAAGTGAGAAAGAGGTGCAAATAGTTTGACAAATTAACACAGATTAAATGTAATAAACTTATTTGCCCCTTTTTCCTTAAAAAGGACAGTTCACCTTTAAAACTGCGTCATCAATAATGAACATTTTGTCAGTATTTTTTGTTTCGTCCACATACTGTGAAAGTCAGCTTTCATTGACTTTCATTCTATGAATAAAAACTCTTCTTTTGAGAAAGTGATACAGGGTTTGAATGTGTTTTTTTCTTCTTCTTTTTTTAACTGAACTATCCCTTTACCTAGGTACATGCTAAATTTAAAATGTCAAAATTAAATTAAAATTCAAACTGTCAAAGTAACTGCAAGATATATAAACATTTACAGAGATATAATGAGGCTATAGATTATAGATCAGTTGTGTATTTTGTCCAGAAAACCCAAGTTCATCCAACTTTAGAAGCTAGAAAGCACTTTTTGACAAAGTTTAGTCCAGATGTGCTCTGATATGGGCACTCCCTAAAGACACAGACACAAGTGTACTGACTGCTTTGTTTGCTGTAGGAGTTTTTTCTGATTACAGCGGAGCTGTTCACTTCAGCACCACACATGCACAATGAAACCATGAAGCCTCAAATGCATTTGCACCTCTTCATGGACACATCAGGTTTGTGAAGTTGCTTGTCCCTCTGTTGCTAATTCGCTAAGAAGTAGGCATAGCAAGCCTCTTGAGAGTGTGGCATAGATTTTATATATTTTCAGAATTGTAATGCAGGGCTCCTTCAAATGGTATTATTTATTGATTCTAGGCATCTTGTCCTTGTTGGTTTTGACTTGCAATAGTAACTACTAGTGGAGATGTTTGCTTTTCATGGTTGCAAAAAAACATGCATAGGGTATTATGAATGTCTAATTGAACCCATGTGCTTAAATTTTTTTTATCATAGATCTGTTATATACCCTAAACGCCCATTGTAGTTGTCAGTCACCTTAGAAGCTAATGTCTAAGATCAATCAGTCTTAGTAAAGTATTCTTTCCAAAGCTCTCAGATACATAGTAGGTAATGCAGGAAAGTACTAATGCAATAATACCTAAACTCTTACTCTTAAACTACTTTCATGTTATGTACACTGAAAAAAAAATGAAACCATTTAGATTCTAAAATTGCTCGTACATTTCACATATAATTACAAAGAAATGGCATTGAATTAATGATGACATTTTGAAGTACAAAAGCTGAAATACTAATGGAGTAAAACACACCATTTTTTTACAGTATGATGTGCCTTTTTGATTTAATTTTTTTTTAATATTAGATAAGTCAATAGATTTTTTTAAACATCAAAATACAAAGTCCACATTAAAAACCTGGGATTCAAAATTACATTTGAATTTAATACTGCTTTAATAATAAAAATACAAAGATGAATTTTAACTAGTGCTCTCAGACTTTGGGACCCCACTGCTCGTAATCCTAAACCTTACCTACAGTATATTTTAACATACAAATACAAATACATTCAGTTTTTTTACATTAAAGTAGTTACATAGTCTCTATTGGTATAATGCTATAAAAATGATTACTTGATTAATGATTATACAATATAAAAAAAATTCATGTCAGCTACTCAAATACTGTATCTAGTAAAGGGGGGACAGGAAATTGTAGAGAGTATGAGTATGAATGAGTATGAATGTGCACTATGGCTCACTATGTCTGGAGCACATGCACTACCACCAGACTATGGATTTGACTCTTAAAAAGATTCCAGACCACTGATTTAAAAGTGATATTCAAACCAAAAATGAATATTGACATAATTTCTATGTCATGCCATTTCAGACTTGTATTTCTTTCCTTTGTGGAAAACACAAAAATATATTTTGGAAAATATTTTCAACAGTTTTGTTTTCCGTATCTGAAAGAACATAAGGAACCAAACAACGTTGGAAGATGTTTTTTTAAAATACCATATTTTGTAATTCAACAAACAAAATAAATAAAGCCATATATTTTAAACAACAGTTTAAACCAGCAAATTAATTTGTTTCATGCTGTAATGCATTCTGGGAACAGAACACACCAACATAGTGCTGTTTACACTTACAGATAATCTGTAAGTAGCTAAGAGTTTACGCTATAATGCAAGCACAGCTAATCATTACAGTTCTGTCGCATCACAGTCATCTCCAGTTCACAATGAAGTATAATCTTTGTAGAACTATTGTAAAAAAAATAATAATAATACAGTAAAACAACATCTAGTATCATTGATATACTATAAATTCACAAAAGTTTCTGCTGAGACTCAGGACTGTTTCAGTTCAGGTCACTAGTTGTAATCCCAGTGGCCTTTTCTCAACCCCTGTTACTGTATAAGTCTTATTTACAAAGGGCTTTCCCTCTGGCTAGGCCCCCCTCTGCAGAGTGAGCTGAACCTTTTACCATCTGTCACTCTGTTACTGCGAAATGCAGTACTTCGCAGAACAGACAGAGAGCTGGTGCACCTGATTGGCTTATTTCTAGAATGAGGTGGGTCTTAAGAACATGAGTGACAGGTTTAGTGCAGGAAGTCCTGTTGGGCTAAGACAGTTTTTCAGTGTGTGTGTGTGTGTGGGGGGGGGGGGGGGGGGGGAGTGGCGTTGGAGAAGACGCACTAATTCGTGTGGGTGGCGTAAATCCAGTATGCATGAGCCAGTAATGCTGGCCAGAGCTGTTTTTTATTTTCTGTGGAGAAGAGAGGAAGGCACAGAGACTTCATACACATGAATAGCATCTTTTTCTGAAGACTCTGATGGAGGGAATTTACTGCGTTCCCACTGCTGCAGTGTAGCGGTTGAGAGGGGAGTTAACAGGTAAAGGGAGGGGTTTGACTGTAATTGGTTTCTATGTGCCTGTTCATGTAACAGTTACAGGAGTGAGGACAGAAGGAGGGGTTGGACGAATCCTATTAGCTGCAGAGGAAAAGTAGGTCTGCTTAACAGAAAGTAGATATATTAAATATATGCATTTGAACAACTTTCCTTAACTGGTTTTGTGATTTTTTGTGATTAAAGAAATTAAATAGTACGCCAATGACTTAAATTACTGGGAAAGTCAAAATAATAACATGTTGGGTGTGCTTTGCAATGAATGAAAATTAGAAGGATTTATAATATATATATATATTAACATTAAACCATATACTTCACTCTTTGGGAAAATTAAAGATATGAAAGCTAAATTGTTTTTTTTTCTCAATTAAAATAAAACTGTTGGGTTTAATTTCAAAGATAACTCATCATGAAAATTATCAAATTTGTGGGTTAAAAAACAACAACTTGGTAACACTTTAGATTAGAAAAACACTATTAACTAGCTGATTATTAGTAGCATATTGACAGTTTATTAGTAGTTTTTAGTACATAATAAAGGCTTATTCTGCATAACATTATTCAAGATCCCTTTACCTTATCTACCTTATTTTTCCACGTGGAAGTAAGCAGTTTTCTGTAAATGTACAAGACTTCTGGTTCATTAGCTGCTGTAATTGCAGTAAATGGTAAAACTGTTTCCAATGCAAACCAGTGTGTTCATGACTAAGATAATAGAATAAAATAATATGGTAAGATACACCAATTTGCAATATCAAGAAGCAAAACAAGCCGTTTTTGTACAGCTAAAAATAGCTGGGAGCGGATGACACCGGAAGCCAGACACATTCAATTTACAAATGGCCGCATCCACTCTTATAGAAAAAAAGTGGATACCCAATGCCTATACATAATAACTACAACAACTTGCTATCAATAAGCAGCAAATTAGGTGTTTATTGAGGGGAAAACTTTTAGTTGATAGTGAATATGTGTTCCCTAATCTAAACTGTTAGTTTTGTTTTTATTATTTAAAAAATATATTAAAGTAGCACTATAAACAAAGTAATAGGCTTTCGGCATCTACATATATTTGTAGCTAATTTCTAACAAACATCTGACAGTATTTTGTCATGAATGTGGTGTGTTCTTTCAGTTAAGGAATTTGATCCAACGAGTTAATTAAAGGGGGATCAATTTCAAGTTGTTACAGGTTACATTGGAACATGTAAAACAGATAAAGTTACTAGGCATACAGTATAGTCAATACATTTCAGCTAAAGCACTGCAGGAGGACTGCAGTAAAGAAAGGCTTTGAATGTGAAAATCTGTTATTCACATCCAAACGCTCTGCTTCTGTCATTCAGACTGACTGCAATTATGAGCTGAGAGTTATTTCATGTATAAGTCGCCCTACCTGTCTGTGTAGTTTGACTCTGTGGCATTATTAGTGTCTGGTTTGTGAATGTGATGCATAACATTTTTCAAGGATTTTTATGGTGTGTGTGTGTGTGTATGTTAGAGAAACAGAGAAGAAAGGCCTAGAGAACTTCCCTACATGTGAATGTGTGTGAAAACTATGTACTATACTTCCCTGCCTCCTCCCCCATAACTGCAGTGGTGGTCATGATGCTGAGTGCGTACGACTCAGTCAATTGAGCGCAACACCTGGCACACATCCAAACGCAGCCACACTTCCCCTCTCTCACAAGAGCTGACAGAACACAAGCAGCTGTGTGAGACTAGCATGTGAGAGGTTAGACTGGCTTATGAGCATCAAAGAGAGCGAAGCCTCAAAGGCATTTTGTAATGATCAGCTTTCTCTTCTGGGCTATTGGGATATGCAGTAGGTTTATTTCATTTAACGTGAGCTTACTTTGAGGTTTTGTAAAGGTGATTGCAGTTGAATGCATCCGCACTGAAGGCATTACAGGAGAAAGATATATATGGGGTTCTATGTGTATGGTCACAAGGATTTGTTATGTTTTGGATGCCGGTCCCAGCTAACCTAACCAGCAAGGGTTTCCTCGGTAAGGATGATGAGTGTGCTAGCTAATATGTTCTTGACTATGCAAGAGAAGTGCTTATTAGTATCTCTGTTTAGGTAATAATAATATACCTCTGAGAGAGCTACAGTTGATTTTAGTTACCACTGTTTTTGCAATATGAAGAGGGAGCGAGGCAGAGACTGCCAGCAATGCCGTGGTGCTTACGTATGTGGAGTTTGCTTTACATTCTTTAATTAGCATGTCACACATTTAGATCCTCTTGCCCTCAGTTAACACAGTCGGCTTGTTTTGGAGGAGTACAGTATTAACAAGAGGAGCCAAGGTGGTTAGTCCTTTCAGATTTTTTTTGCTTTAGAGTTATCATGAGAGTTATTTGAATACTTTAATGAGAGTTCAAAATACTGTAGACTTATAACACATTGCTAGTATTTATGTTAGAGTGAGTTATACTGGTCAAAAAATGTTTATGTAATGTTAAAGTTGAAATACGTATTCTTGTTTGTCTCTTATAGGTGATTTTGAGAATGAAATTGGAGCCCATCCAAGCTCTCAGATGTGAATGGCAACAGACTTCTAGAGCATACAAGATGACCAGAGTGATTAATCAATTACAGACAACAGGTGTTGTGGTATAGGACAGATCTTCAGGTTGTTTTTGGTCGGTTATGTCTCAGTCAGGTAAAATCCTCCACCTGTATGTAGAAGTGAGATCTGTCACTGATGAAGAAGGAAAAGACCTGGGAGATGTGGAAAAAACAGATTCCCTCATGTTGACAGCACCAGACATCCTTCAGTCATCGCAGTATGGTGTCCCTAATGCACCACATGGCCGGACGTCCCCACGTGGAGTGCTGCATAAAGGTGGAAGCAGCACCCAGAGCTTGGCCTGTAATAAATCAACATCTAGACACTCTGTAAGTTTTCAGCTACATCCAGGACATGGCTTAGACCAACCGTTGACCCAACACCAGAAAAGTTTACCTTATAATGAGTTAAACCAGTTACTGTCTGTCCTTCAGACAGATCCCGCTGCAAATACTTGTCATTTGGTGTGTGCTCCTTCTGAACGTGACCCCTTCTTTGGGAGGGAACATCACCTGTCAGGACGGTTTACTGCCCCTCCGACTCCCAGTGGAACTCGTAAAGCTTTCAGCCCAACTAAGATGAAGGTAGGAGATGAAGGAAGGCGATCTGTTGCCACTTTCAGTTACATTGAAAAAGCTCAAATTAAATTAGTAGAGGGTCAGTATAGCTCTTTGTGCAATAGCGAGCCTCAGAATCCTTTCAACAGAAACATGGAGGAAAAAGCTACCCCTCTCCACCTTAGGAAAAGGCCCAGTGACCCAGTGCTGTTCAACAGCTTGGAGTCCACGAACAACTGTAATTCAAAACAGCTTAGTCAAGGTTTAGGCAACTCACATATGGGTACCCCCAGCATTAGGAGGGCAACTCTAGACTCCATTGCCAGAGAAGCTACACATCGAGCATTGGAGGAATTTGGTTCCCCTCGACTGAGGCAAAAACTGGCAGGCAACTGTCTTGATGGAAGTCATGATGACAGGACAGGAGAGCAGCGCCGCTGTCGGTCTTGGTCTGGATCACCAGTGATACCATGCAGTTCTAGAACCTTGCCCACTAAAGCAAAATTAATGGACCATGAGCGGAATAGTCAGTTTTCTAGAATTCCAAGGAGCCCTGCTACAGACCAACTGTCTAACCATGCCAAACAAGCTTACTTTAACATGTCCCACTCAACCGCAAACACTCAGGAAGTCTCAAACCAAAGGGTGCAAGGGTATAGGTATCGCCCAAATTTACCATCTGGTAAACCTACAGCTATTCAACACGAAGTACCAGCTATGACTTTAACTCAACCATCAAGCTATCAACAAATCAGTCATTCCATAATTGATAGTCCACGGCAAGCCCACAGAGTTAATTTTAACCTGGCTAATTTAAAAAATAAGGTAGAAGAAGGAGCTAACCAACTTAGTGGAAGGTGCAGCACAAGTCCCGATATGGCTCGTAAACTAGCCGAAGAAGCCACCAAACTTTCCATTCATATGGAAGCCAGGAGGTCTCCATCCCCAACCCCATCATCAACAGACACAGTAAGGTCTGACAATTCCCAGTTGGGACATTCAAGAGAGCCTCATCTCTATTCTAGCTTCCAGGGCCCTGAAACTCACTCTAATTGCAACCTTCCGGCTCAGGAGCACAACTGGAAACAAGAGTCTATCAAGACTGTTCACCACTCTGTTCAAACAACCCCTCTTTTGCCCCACATTGGAAGTTCATCTCCGGCAGCTCCAGCAAGGTTGAACCGATCAGATGTCATATCATCCTCTCCCATAAGAGACCCTCGGATAGAGAGAACACAGTTGGTTGGGAAGGACAGCCCGACTTTGCATCGGCACCTGCCTTCCCAGTACACAAGGGACAATCATACACCTAGCTATGAGCGTAGGCAGTATGGGACACTCAGAGGTCACAAAGACAGCCCAGATAGCAGCAGGAGACCTTTCACAAGGCCTAACTTAGAGACACCAAGCTGGACCACTCAGCAAAAGCATGGGATAGAGGAGTGCTTACCCAGAGAAAATGGAAACTTGAGGGAGATGGACAGTCATAAGAGGAATAGGTCAACAACACCAGTCTCCCAAGAGATTCATTGTAGTGTCCCAGAGCAGAAAAATGAGATGAAAGCGGACACTAGGACTAACAAGGAGTGGAGTGTTACAGCATCACAGAGCTCCAGTGGGGTCACAGGCAGCCTTATAGAGAGTACTCTACATGAGAAAGATTGCATATCATCAGAGACATCTAGCAAAACCAGCCAGAAGAGTCCTGACTCTGGAAACACAGGCATACAGATCTTGGTACACATCTTACGGTTCATCTCATGCATTAATTCACTTTTGATTTTGCTGTCTGATAACTCAGTTTTTGTTTGTAGTCTGAAAGTGGACCATTTTCACTGAGGCCTTCATTGCACTCACAGAAGACTGCTCGTGCCAAATGGGAGTTCTTGTTTGGGTCCCACACTGATCAACAAGATCAACGTGAAACAAAAGGTGAGAATTTCTTAGATGACCAACTCAGACTTCCAGTAGGCAGTTGAATGAAATGTCATTATTATTTATTTAATTTGCCTTTTCTTGTAAACAAGCTGTTTGACTCATTATGAATGCTTAATCCAATTATGTAACAAGCCTCATCCCCAAAGCATGACATTAGGATTTGCCTTCTCTGTTAAACTGTGCTCTGTTTTTTTTCTCATCTCCTCCTAATGTGTTATACTTTCTTTTTACTTAAATTGACCTTTCAAATGATATATGTTTCAGCTTTGCTAGATTTATCTGTGGTTTTATGTTTTTATGTATACATTTCTTGAAAAATTATGTATTTATCTGTAATTCCTGTAGCCTTCAGATGGGTTATTTTTAGGTTCATTGAGTTGTGAATTCTTTACTGTGTGTAGGTGTTTTCAATTCACTGGTGTCAAAGAGAGAGGTTGGAAGAGAATGAGTCACTTGAATTATTCTTAAGAAATGCTTGTTTTAGGTGGTTATTTCTTTCACTTACCTTGACATTCATACTGTTTGCAAATACCTTTATCCAAAACAGTTTCAGGCTATAATTTTTAAAAACAATATATGAATTTCTTGGGAAACAAACTCTTGTCCTAGGCGTTGATAGTGCCATACTCAAACAACTGACCTATCGGTAAGCCCCTCCTGTCGAATGCAAATGAGCCAATGGCAGACGAGTATCAGTTGCACAGGGAGTGGAGGTCAGACATCTTTAGGTTCCAGCACCATAGAGAAACACTGGAATTATTTCCTAAACCCCTAAGCATTCGACCCCAATCCCAATGAAGTCAAAACTTAAATATTTTGGTTGTCAAGTTAAAATGTTTTTAACAAGTAAAAAGCAGAACGTTAATGTCATTATCCCGTTTCAGCAAGGTATCTCTGGCTAAAATTAGCTAACATTAAAGTTAGTTAGTCAATGCTATTAAATAAATAAATAAAAATAAATGTATACATTTAGCAGACGCTTATATCCAAAGCGACATACAGTGCATTCATGCTGACATTTTCTATGAAACAGTATTGATCTGGAATATTTTCATCCATGATCGTGACGACCGTAATTTGAGACTTCTCCAGCTTGCATTGTGATCTGTAAACCCTTGCTTCGATTTACCGACCATATTTATTCTTTTATATGTCCCTCCATGGAATATTTAATTCACACTCCTGTGTCCAAAATTCTTCAAAAACTTTGCTGGACAAGGTTTCCACACTGACAGCTGTTATTGTGAGACAGTGAGCAGCTCCATTTGTTTGTCCAAGGAGCACCATAACCAAGGGGGGTGGGGCTTACCAATAGACCAGCTGTAAATTTAATAACGCCTATTTTTAAACCCATTTAGATAATAACTTCTGCAAATAGAATAGAAATGTGGCCAAAACAATTTATTGTAAACAAACAGTTCTCAATCCTTTGGTATTCCTTATTCCAGGCTCCTCCTCTGCACCCTCCAGTGGTTGTTCCAGTGAATCTCCGACACCCATTCCACCCTTGTCTACCCCCGTAAAGCCTAAAACAACACACTCAAGACTCTGTAAATCAACTGGCTCTTCGAAATCCCTAGGCCACAATGTACAACAAGTCGACGTGGAGTTGATAAACCATCATCCCGCAGTGGGGACCTCTAATAAGGCGGGCATCATCAAACGTAGTGTGAAATATTCAGAGACAGACATAGATGCAGTGCCCCTGCGCTGTTACAGGGAAACAGACCTTGATGAGGTCATGCTGGCAGAACAGGAGGAGGTGGACTCTGCATTTGGCAGCAACCGCAGTGTGCTGGGCACCTCAGGCACCAGCAGCAGCAGCCCCCTGGAGGAAGTGCTATGCCCACACACAGATGGAGAGGAGGAGCTGCAAGATGAAGAGGTGGTGAGCTGGGCCAGTGTGAGGATGCAAGGTGACAAAAAGAGGCAAAATGCCTCACCCGAGGGAGATGAAGTGTTTAGTCGACTGTTAAGAGGGTGAGTGTAGAATAGATTACAATTGTGAATTCACACACATATCCACAATCCACATCCCATTGAATGCAAGAAAGGACTCTCACTTGACCATAATAACAACAAAATGGGCAAGAGTTGATAACTTTAAGATATATGTTGAAGATTCCTCCATTTTGAAGACTTTGGGGTAAATTAGAGCGGGTCTGTATTCTTGGGAACGTCCAGGATGGCAGATGTTTTAAGAAAAATACTGTAGTATAAATGTAAATATACGGTATAACTTTCATTTTAAAGATTTGTTGGAAATCTTCAGACTAATTACACTTTTTTTATTCTGTTGACAACCATCTTTTCAGTAGTTTCTCTTTATGTATTTTTATGCTGGGTAGAAAAATAGTGGTAATTTAAAGTGTCAACTTAAAAAAAAATAAAACAATATAAACTATTTTTTTGCAGTATTAACTTGCCAGTTAAATTATTATTATTATTTTTCCATCATCTTTGCAATGATTTGTATAGTAAAAAGCGCTATACAAATAAACTTGAATTTTCATTAATAAAACCATTTAAATCTTAGGAAGGTACTCTGGCGTCATTTTAATTCATTTTATATGAGGCAGACTAACCACTCATATGAACATATCTATGACTAATGTTTCTCTTATAGTCCCCCAGATTGCCATCCTGACAGCCACATGGCTTTGAAGTCTCCCATCTCTGTCACCAGCCCCTGCCGAATCTCATCAGACGGTTCGGACTCTTTCAGCAGACACTTTGAGAGCATTATGGAGTCACACCGAGCTAAGGGCACCTCTTACAGCAGCCTGGATAGTGAAGACATAACCCCTAGTGGCCCACCAGTCTTCACGTTTGACTTTCCGACCCTCACTCCTGAGATCCAGAGTCAGATCAGCGAGAGTGCCAAGCAGATCATCGAACTGAACTTTGCTCCTCTGACGTCCCCCGAACCACCAGCTGTGTCTGATCCCACAGAGGGTCTGTACAGGGAGGACCAGAGCGGTGTCTATGAAGAAGAGAGTCCATTCTGCAGTGAATCCTGCTCTGATCAAGCCCGCAGGCCTGATTCTGACACAGAGGCTGCTATAAGGTTAGTTGCGGTCTGGCTATATTTTCCATAAATATCTCATCACTGCATGTTAACAGATATGTTAGTGTAGTGTAAACACCCCCCGAACCCCCTGGTGAAATAAACATTTGGAAGAATAATAGTAATTATACACATTAGAAAAGGAACAGCTGGCAGCGCAGACACACACACACACACACGCACACAAAGACAAACTCATTCCTGCTGGTTGCTCTCAAATGCAAACAGCTGTTCTGATGACAGATGGTACCCATAGCTCTATCTAATTTGGTCATTTAGACATATTTGAGTAACCAGTTGTTTACTGAAAATGGTTTTAATGGGCTTTCAGTTCTAAGATTTGTTTACAAAAAAAAAGAAAGAATCTACAGTTGAGTATTAACCAGTAGAGAGCAGTGCTGAGCTTTGATTGTTCTGAGATGCCAGCTCACTTTGTCTTCTAGACGATCTGTTTTGGCCTGTAATGAGCTCCAAATACATTTTCTCTCAAAGATGCCACTGTTGAATGTAATGTAAAAAATCACAGAAATAGTTTTGATCAACTATATGTAGCAAGCAGTCATATAAGGATGAAGTTCCTAAACAAATACGTTCTCATGACTGCATAAGATCCTTCCGGTGCTGTAACTGACCCACAGTCTCAGGGTCAGATTTGTGTTTAGGCCTATAATCTCCTGCTAGTTCTCCTTCCTGTCTGCTGTCAGAATAAATCAGAGTATAGCTCTGAGTCTATGGGATTATTTTTGTGACAATAAAAATGTATGTAATTTTTTCACTAAACTTATAAAAATATAAATTGAAACTGTATAAAATGTCCTTGAAACCGTAAAAAAAAAGAAATATTTGGTTGCGTTTAATACATTGCATGTTTTGCTAACTGTTTTCTGTTTTCTTAATACATTACAACTGTTGTTGTTATCATTTGCTGATATGTAGGCTTACTTACAAATGCGCTTCTAAAATGTTCTTTACGCTTTTGAAATTTTCATTTGCCAATTTGGCACAAATCTTTGTTGGGGGCAAGCAGTGATATATTCTCATTAGCTACTGAATTTTTGATAGACACATTCCTTGACCTGGAAATGAAGCATCACTGTTGCGCCTGTGTGCAAGTGGGTCTGTTAGAAGCTCTCTATTTCATTTTAGTGCTATAAAATGAGTTTTAAAAAAAAATCTGTATTTATCTGCTGCTACTACTCTGCCTGCGTAAGCTTTTAGGAGTGTGATTGATCAAACGCGAGAGAAAGTGAAGGTTTAATAAGAAGAATTATACTGAAAATATTGTCTAATTTCCAGTGTTCTCACATGATATTTGCTTATTTCTGATGATTCTTTTGCATTGTAGGGTCTAAATGGGTTGTGCTGTTACAACTGAAAGATAATACTATCATATATATATATATATATATGTATATATATATATATATATACTGTATATGTGTGTGTGTGTGTGTGTGTGTGTGTGTGTGTGTGTGTGATGTATTCAGACGTCAAGAAAGACTCACTCCAATGAGGCCATCAAGGTTGACAACCCTCTCCATAAAGCATATGCTCTTTCACAATTAATGATCACCTAATTCTAAAGAATTAAGACAATATGAAAATGTAAATTTGCCTACTAATTTTGTTTTCAGGTTCAAAGACATTTAGTTTAGTTTCATTTTTTTTATATATAAGTTTCTTGAAAAGGTGTGTTCATTTTTAAAGGCACGAAAACATACAAGTCTACACTTGCAAATATTATCAGCATTTTTATCTTGTTTTCCAGTAAAAAAACAAAAAACAAAAAAAAACTGTACATTCAAACTTAAAACATTGAATTTAAAATTATTGGTTTTACTCTGAAAGAAAATGTATGAAAAGATAGTAAGACCTGCTCTTACATTCCAGGCCAGACAGACCAAATCTTACATTTATTTTCCTTTTCAACAAATAGTTTTTTCTTATTCTGTATGCAAAATAAATTTAGATTTATGTTGGATTTATTATTTTTAAATGGAGGCAAAACACTTTGTCTATTTAAGTTGATTTAAATATGTTTTTATCAAAAAAAAAAAAAAAAAAAAATTATAGTGCAGATGGTAGAAAATACATGCATTTGACCTTTGAAAAAATGGTAAGAGTTGTGTGACAACCGCAGTGTTTTATAGTGTTTTGTAACTTTAAGACTGGCATTTTAATGTGGCATAAGGTTTTCAAGTCTCCTACAACAAGGAACATTGTCTGGAAGTTTTATCTGAGTTTTACTGTGGTTATTAAGAGGGCCTGAAAGCCAACACTGTCTGCTTTGATACCTGGCTCATCTGCTACATTCCTTCTCCTGCCGTGGGGGCACATAGACCTGGAGCTTCGCCAGACATGCTCGGTCTCATCGGTGAGAGCAGACCGACTTGTGTGTGATTTCAGCATTTTAAATAGAGAGAGCAGGGAACTCTTTTTGTTTCAGCAGGGCTGTACAGTATCTGTCCAATATTTTATCTAAAAAGTCACTGATACTGAAGAAACACAAAGCATTACTCTAACACATAATTCTGTCCTTTATTTTTTCTTATAGATCTATACATATTAATCATTTGTTAATGAGACAAACTATGTATACAGAACCATGTTGAGACGGACAGAGTTTACTGGGAGGGACGAAAGTAACCAGGCAAGACAAAGAGAGGAAGAGAGGGTTGGAAAGAGGGGAAAAGGGGGAGTAAACTGTTGTGAAAGGAAACACAGACCATATCCACCAGCGAAAAATAGCTCAGCTGACAAGAGAAGAACACGCATTCACAATCACAAACAGGCAAGCATAAGGCAGGAACAGCCGGTGGGACGAGAAAGAACGAAAGAAAATAAAGCAGATGAACAGCTGTATCAAGCCTCTGATTTCGCTATGGGCACAAGAAGAGCTTGTCAAAGTTTGTAGTAGGATAAAAAAAAAAAATCAGCAACACGGCAACTAGAGACTTCAGCAGTGAGAGTTCAAGGGACTTGCAGAAGCAGAGGGTCAGATTTCTTCTTAAGCCTCCTCGGGCTAGTTCTGGACAAAAGGAGGTTCAGGGAAAGGTGGAGAATGTGTCAGGCTGGATGCTCCTGTCAGCTGGCTCTGTGAGGTGTGAAGGGGCAGGGCTACGGTGATGGCTCATTATGTGCTCTGCTGGGGGGGTGGGGCCTTGGAGGATAATTACATGTATGCCCCCCACCCTGCCATATACCGGTGAGTAGAAAAATATAGACCTTTTAACTTATTGTCTCTATCAGTGTTACTATAGTATCATTGCGATACCTTAAAGAGATTATGTTTTTATTACATTTGTTAGCATTCGTCAGTTTTATTAACAATTAATTTTTGTCACAGTGTCTGGGTTGTGTTCCCTGGGTTTCCACTAGGTGTCCTCCTTTCCCACGGTGTCTGTCACCTTATCATTTCCTGTTCCCTTATTTGTTCACCTTCCTCCTTGTTTGAGTTAATTGATTGTTCCCCACGTGTCTCCAGTTCCCTCATCATCCTTCTGTGTATTTATACCCGGTCTGTCTGAGTCTGTGTTACGGAGTCCTTGTTTAATGTCTTATACTAATCCATAGTCTGCTCTTGCCGTGTGTTCTTGTTTTGTTTTCATGTTTATTGGATATTCTGGTTTTGACCCTGCCTGGACTGTTTACCCTTTTGGATTGCCCCTCAATAAACATCTTACCTGCACTTGGATCTCTCCTTGTTTCCTGTATCACCGAACGTGACAGAAGGACACAAATGAGATCCAGCGGTATGTCGGTTGACACTTCTTCCCCAGCCACCGAGCGGGAGAGAAGCAATCGGTTTTAGGGAACCCGCCTGGTCTTGTTTCGCGGGACTAGGGGAGGTCGTCGAGGAGGAGGTGGGCGAGAGGAAGCTCAGCATCGCTCTCCACCATGGCCCCCCTTCGACTCGGGGCTCATGTGGGAGGGACCAGAGCCGCGGTCTCATCATGGCAGATGGAGAAAGCCAGTGCCACTGCCAATGATGGCCGCAGGTCCAGCGCCGCTGCGGTGCATGGCCACCAACCCCGCACCACGAGGCAAGATGGAAGCCAGCCTCACACCACAGTACAGGATGGCCGCCAGCTCAGCGCCACGAGGCAACATGGCCGCCAACCCAGTACCACGAAGCAAGACGGCCACCAGCCCAGCTCCACAGCACAAGATGGCCATCAACCCAGCGCCACGAGGCATTATGGACACCAGCACAACGCCATAGCACAAAAGTTGTCACCAGTCCAGCGCCACGGTGCAAGATGGCTGCCAGTTCAGCGCCAACGCCCAAGATGGCCGCTGACACATTTCTCGATTACTTCGATATGCTGTCAAAGATCCTAGAGATTCCCAAAACCGTTCACGTCATGGCTGCTGAGCCAGCGCCACAGCCCAAGATGGCTGCCAGCCCAGCGCCACAGCACAAGATGGCCGCCAGCCCAGTACCACAGCACAAGATGGCCACTAACCCAGCGCCAATGCCCGAGATGGCCACTGGTCCAGAGCCACAGCACAAGATGGCCACTGGTCCAGAGCCACAGCATAAGATGGCCACTGGTCCAGAGCCACAACACAAGATGGCCGCCAGTCCAGCGCCACAGCACAAGATGGCTGTCAGCCCAGCGGCACAGTACAAGATGGCCGCTAACCCAGTGCCAATGCCCAAGATGGCCGCTAACCCAGTGCCAATGCCCAAGATGGCCGCCAGTCCAGCGCCACAGCACAAGATGGCTGTCAGCCCAGAGGCACAGTACAAGTTGGCCGCTAACCCAGTGCCAATGCCAAAATTGGCCACCAGTCCAGCGCCACAGCACAAGATGCTCGCCGGCCCAGCACCACAACCCAAGAGGGCCCCCTGTCCAGAGTCATGGCCCAAGATGGCTGCTTGCCCAGCGCCGCTGCACAGGATGACAGTCACAGCTGACCCTCCGGAGTCGAATCAGGTTCCAGTTGACCCTCCAGAGTCGAGTCAGGGTCCAGTTGACCCTCCAGAGTCGAGGCAGGTGTTCATGGACCCTCCAGAGTCCGGGCTAGTCACCGCTGACCCTCCAGAGCCAGGGCTAGTCACCGCTGACCCTCCAGAGCCAGGGCTAGTCACCGCTGGCCCTCCAGAGTCCGGGCTAGTCACCGCTGGCCCTCCAGAGTCCGGGCTAGTCACCGCTGGCCCTCCAGAGTCCGGGCTAGTCACCGCTGGCCCTCCAGAGTCAGGGCTAGTCACCGAGGACCTTCCAGAGCCAGGGCTAGGTACCATGGACTTTCCAGAGACAATACTGGTCACCGTTGACCTTTCAGAGTCAAGTCACTGGTGATCTTCAAGGACTGAGTCAAGTCACCGGTGATCTTCATGAACAAGTGCCAGTCACCAATGATCTTCGCGAGCAGATTCAGGCCAGCACCGATCTTCTGGAGTCCAGTAAAAACACCAGGGCATTACCAAAGCTTCGTCGTTCCGCTGGTCCAGCCGCACGGAGTTCTGATCCGCCCTGGAGGGCTTCGGCCTCAACCACAGGGGTGGGGTGGTCTTCTGCTCCGCTCTGGGAGGCTTCCGCCCGGACCACACGGTTGTGGTGGTCTTCTGCTCCGCCCTGGGGGACTCCCTCCGTCCCTCCCCCTGAGCCTCCACCTGTCTGCCTCCCTCCTTGTCTCTGTTTTGTGTCTGTCGTGGAGCGTCTGGGAGCCGCTCCGTAGAGGGGGGGTACTGTCACAGTGTCTTGGTTGTGTTCCCTGGGTTTCCACTAGGTGTCCTCCTTTCCCACGGTGTCTGTCACCTTATCACTTCCTGTTCCGTTATTTGGTCACCTTCCTCCTTGTTTGAGTTAATTGATTGTTCCCCACCTGTCTCCAGTTCCCTCATCATCCTTCTGTGTAGTTATACCCGGTCTGTCTGAGTCTGTGTTACGGAGTCCTTATTTAATGTCTTATGTGTTATACTAATCCATAGTCTGCTCTTGCCGTGTGTTCTTGTTTTGTTTTCATGTTTATTGGATATTCTGGTTTTGACCCTGCCTGGACTGTTTACCCTTCTGGATTGCCCCTCAATAAACATCTTACCTGCACTTGGATCTCTCCTTGTTTCCTGTATCACCGAACGTGACAATTTTATTGTCATTATTAAAATGTTTGTGTAGTTTTTATTTTAGGGCTTTTTTTCAGTTTTAGTATTAGTTATCTAATTTCAACAGGTGTTTGGTGAATACCTATGGCAATTCACAGTTTATCAGATTATTAAACATCATAATCTGACAGAACATTACTTCATTGTTACTTAAAATATTAATAATATATCACAATTATATTTATCTTGCAATCCTCAACACCATCCTCAACACATTGTCAAACACATTTAGACAAATTTCTTTTAAAGCTTCAGCTCACTTATAGTCCGTTACATACAGTAAATATATGGACATATAGTCCATATATTTTTCCATTACGTGTTTTCATTACCAGCCAAGACCTAAAATTCGGGTGCAACTCGTTGTCAGTGTAAGGTAATATCATATCCTTGGTATGTGATACTCTAAGGCTTTATCAAGTCATGCAAAAAATGTTTGAATTATGCAGCCTTTTTCCTCCTTTGGTATGTAAATCTTGTCATGCAACGTTAAAGAGAGGTGTGTTAAAGGTTTTTTACAAAGCACTGGAATGTTGTAAAGCCTCACCACATGTGAGATAATTGTTTGCCTGTATACCTCCCAGTATTTAGTGGGTGTGAACATGTCCACTTAGAAGCATTTATCTGTACAGTGTAGAAATATGTGCCGGCATTTGTAACAAATCATCATGCATCGTCATGCATTTTTTTCTCCTTTAATTGCCCTCACCAGACAAGATATGATATGTGTGTCATGTTATTGTTATTCCAACCCATGCTTTTAATATATCAGCTGATGTATGACATAGAAAAAGATTTAACAAAGGTGTGTCTTTTAGTCACTGTGTATCTATGTAGAAGCTTTCTTCCAACATCCTAGAAGCCATGGCGGAAAAGCTCTCTATATTTCTTCCTGGTTTTCTCTACCATGTTTCTATCTGTCCATTGTTTGAAGAACAAACAATCTGCCCTCATTCCCTTTCTTCGAGTCTCCTCCCCTGTCTTGTTTGTGAACTATCCGGTCGGAGTAGGTTGGGAATGGAGAACTTCGGAACAAACCAAAGACAGATGACAGGGGTGCTCCGCATGTGGCATGAACTTTTTTGGTTCTCGTGCATCTAACAGACTTTGGAATGCGGTGGTTTAAAGGCAGAGTTGGCTCACTGAGGTAGAGTAGATGCTTTTTTAAGCACTTTTTGGGTAGCCGCTCTTGTTTTGATTTTTCAGACCTTTTGTGTTATTAGAGTTTTGCGCTTTGGTTTTTGATTTAAGACAGAATGGAATGTTTTTAACATATATTCGACACTTTTTATATACTTTCTGTCCTCTCACATGTGAATATCAGCTTAAAACTTCTATGTTTGTGTGTGTATGCCAAGCCTTTGTGCTTTTGTATAGTGTACAAAGGGCAAATATACAAGTTTATGCACTCGAAATAGTTTGTTAGCAATGCTTTTTTAGTTACTAAAAGCTGGTTTCTCTTTGAATGGTGGACTGAGTTGATCTGCTGGGAAAGAATCTGTATAGGTAGATCAGATAGACTCTATTTACATCACACTGCTAGTGCTAAGAATATCAGGTTCAGACGTGAGAGCTAGAAGTTGAACAAATTTAACCTCATGATTTGACTGCTTTAGCGAATAGTACGTGTTAATATGTTCAGTATTCTTATATTGTGTAGTTGTCTATGATGGCTTATTTTAAGCCCAAGCATATTTACATATCATATCTAGGTTGCCTTTTTACAAATAAAATGTATACCACTTTTACTTTTCCTTAGTAGTGCTATTACTCATATTCAAATAAATGTGTGTCACCTTTCATGTAGACATCATGCATTTATTTTGTCCTCCGTTCCAGAGAGAGGCCATCACGGCCGGTGTCCGAATCCGATCCAGACGTGGCCGAGCGATTGGCTGTGGGCAGCACTGAAACTCTGGCCAATGGCAACAAAGCTGACCTCCAAGCTGCAAAACGGCTGGCCAAACGTTTGTACAATCTGGATGGATTTAAGAAGTCAGATGTGGCACGTCACCTGAGCAAGAAGTGAGGACCATTTTAACTATTAATAAATACTAAGAAATTGTGTTTGCATTTGTTTTAGTTAATTCCTCTTTCTTTATTTTTTGAGCTTTTGTGAAGCAAAGTTAAATTTAGTAATAATAAACTCCATGTTTTAAATACACAGTGTGGACTGTATTTTAAAAATGTAAATTTTATAAGTTAAAAACAAATAATAAATATTTATTATTCTGGACAATTTTTAGGTTATTTATTTGTGAAAATTGGGATTGACTTTTTAACTCCTAGTATGAGGCCCAAAAACCTTATTTTCTTACGCTTTTGTCTTTTCATGACTTTTGCAGCAATGATTTCAGTCACATGGTGGCGGAGGAGTATCTCCATTGTTTTAACTTCTCAGGGATGATGGTGGATCAGGCGTTGAGGTGAGCTAGCTATTCCTCCCATGTGTAGTTAAGTCAATATTTGCTCTCATTTCACCTGTTCAACAGGTTTATTCAAATACTCAAGTCTGTTTTTCTCGTTGTCTTTTGTCGTTCTTGTTTCTTAGAGTGTTTTTGAGACAGTTTGCCCTAATGGGAGAGACACAAGAGAGGGAGCGAGTATTATCCCATTTTTCGAAAAGATACCTCCAGTGCAACCCCAACACTATTGTAAATGAAGGTCAGCTATGCCAGCATTGTGTGTGTGTGTGTGTGTGTGAATGTGCATTTGTTGTGCATCTGATATGTGTATTACAATATAACTAACACTATGGGGTGCTCTTTCTCTGACTTTATGAGCTTATGTGAGTTCTGTGCCTATGTGTTTCAGACTGTGTTCACACACTGACTTGTGCCCTGATGCTGCTCAACACTGATCTGCATGGTCATGTGAGTTTGAGATGTATCTGATGTACCATAAACACATAACCACCAAAAAAAACTAATCATATGCAGGTTAAAATGAAAATCCCAAGGTTATTTTAACTTGGAAAATATTCTCAGATACTTCAAGAATTTAGGCTTTAAACATACACCAAACATTTGACTTATATGCAGTAAGCTATAAGCATGAATACATTTTTTTTTATCTCTTTTATCTATCTTATAAGATTTTTCAATGTGTTTTTGCTGTGCAAAAGTTGACCTTCTAAAATGAATTCCAGTCACATTTCTGAAATATCCATGTCTGTTTTGTGGAAAACAAAAAAAAATAAATCATTATAAAAGTTATAATGAGGTGTTTATTGTGAAATTACTACAGTTATTTTTTTATATGTATAAGATTTGAGTCTCTGTGAAGGGAGCTGGAACTGTGTTTTTAGGGTGGATTTTATTCTCTGAGCTCTTCTCCCCCCTGGGGGAATGAGGAGGAGTGTCGGTTTTACAGTTAGGAATAAAAATAGAAATTCATCCATAAATGTAATAGTAAAAACTTTTCTCAGGGGAGGCAGAAATGTTTTTGCTCAAAATATTAACAGGTTTACTGCCCACTGCGTAGTGTGTACTCTGTATTTTAAGTGTTGTTGAGTGCACAGGAACTGTGAAATAGGTCAGTGCGTCAGCTGACAGTCAATTTATATGCTATCGTCTCTCTCTCATTCAGAACGTCGGGAAGAGGATGTCCTGCATGCAGTTCATTAGTAACCTAGAGGGGCTAAATGATGGCCAAAACTTCCCCAAAGATCTTCTCAAGGTTTGTAGGGTTTCCAAGCATTCACACACATTCACACACATTCACACACTGAAAACTTTTGCATATTGAATTATCCCATTAAGGTCTAATTGTGTTTAAGCCATAGATGACATTCATCTGCACCACAGCCAATGAAATATCCCTGTGTAATCAGCATATTGGAAATAAATTAAGATATGCACATTCTTTTACTGCTACTGTCTTCTGGAAAAATCTTGGCATTTAATATGATGCATTTTAGTAATTCTGAACAGTAAATAATCAGCTCATTATCACTCACAGTAGAATAGTTTTGATGTTCATACACTACAAACTTCAGAAGTTTGGGATTGATAAGAGTTTTTAAGTTTTTATGAATGAAATATACTGTGCTCACCAATGCTGCATTTTTTATTTTTATAAAAATAGTAAGTGATATGATTTGATATGTAGAGAATTGATTAAAAAAAAAAAAATTACAGGCATATGTCAGTTGCCTTATTTAAATGTATAGAACCTGCAATGTTGTCAGTCAATAATCATAATAATAATCTGATTTATATCTGAATATTCTTGTACATTTAAATGCTGTCCATGAATATTCATGTGCATCATTATCGGAATAATTTTATGCATGTAAATGCCAATATAAAAGGCACTTTTTATAGTTTATATTTTTTGGAGTTGTGGTAGAACCATTCTCTGAGGTCATAGCTACAAGATGAAGTTTTGCATTATAATGCTGCACTGGATGCACGCTGTGCCTGAAATTATTGTTTTATTGTTTGCAATCTCAGAAGTTGAGTGTTGTGACTAAAATCAGCCATGTGGGGGTTTCTGTCGCAGCTGATGTCAGTGAACTTCCTGTTGTCCAATGTTCTGGTGCTCAGGGTTTGTCTATTTTAGTCCCTTCTCTTGGATTACAGGCCACGCTGCACAAGAATAATAGCCACATGATGACCGCACCTGAACCACTCTGCTAATATGTGTTTTAAAATCACAGGGAGCCTTTCAAGCGCTCGGTCCTCCCACTCTCTTTCTCTCTCTCTCTCTCTGTGTGTGTCACTCATCCCTCGTTCACTCCTCCATCCTCTCACTCAGTGCCTCGCTCTATTCCATCACCTCCCACCCCCTTACGCTCTTCACAGTTTTCTGCACTCTCTCGCTCTAGCGTTTAACTATCTGCCATCTTGCTCTTTGTTTCACCCTATAATCGGCAAAAACATACTCTGCTGAACTGTACTTAGCCCTGTCTGTCTAGGTTATATCTATATCTATGTAGTCCTCCTTATCTCTGGCCTTGATTGAGGAATGGCATCCTTCTTCTCTCTCTTCTTCTCAGCTCTGGTCTTCTTTCTCCCCATTTCTCTCCTCCTACCATGTGGGGGTGTGAAGGCCACACAGTTGCCGAATAAAGACAGTTAGTCTGGATAACCAGGTTCTGGGAGTGAATTGCTTAGCTATCTGGTTATTCCTTCCCATAATTTTAGTCTCTTGACCCTCTTTTTCATCTCTGTCTGCCCTGATATTACAGCGGGTTTAGGGTTGAATGTAGTGCAGATAGAGATGGCAGGAGAGAGAAACGTCTGTGAGCCAACAGGTTCGGCTCTCAGTGGCTGTGTGGTTCATGACAGTTAATGGCTGTGGAAAACATGTGTGAAGTCTGTCTTCATGCCAGCAGCAGCAGGGGTGGCAGGGAGGACAGATGGGAATTTGGCTGCCACATGGCTTCTCACTGAAATAAGGGTTTTGTCATGGTATTATTCATAAATGCGTTACAAATTGCTCATTCTCTCTCTCTCCTGTCCCTCTTTATCTCTTTTGATCCTTTTTTTTCAATTTGCAAATTATGGGTTAGTTCTTTCAACAGCTTAATTTCTGTTATCTCCCAGGTTGAGTTTAATGAATATGCGCAAATGCATCATTGAATTATGTATTATGCTCCTCCCACTAGTCACTACACAATTTACAGCATCAAGCTGTGAAAATTCTGTTTTGATAATTGATCTTGCAATTTTTGGTAACATTTCAATAAGATTCTGTTCTTTAATTCAATTCTTTAAGTTAATGCATGAAATAACAATAAACATTTTATTTTAAGGTACCATTCTCACTATTAACACAATTATCTACAACTTTTGCCTCAATAAACTTGTTATTTGCTGCTTATTAATAAGTAGTTTATGTATTGGGTAGCATTAGGGATGTAGAATATGGTCATGGATAACTGCTGGCTGCCTGGAGACAGTGGCCAAATAAAAGCAGGTCACGTTTAAATAAAGTTGGATTCAGACTATGGGATGCCCAGTGTCCCAGAGCTGTCTGCGACAGAGAGAGAGAGAGAGAACAGGTTGCATCAGTGAGCAGAGTGCCAGAAGAAACCACACCAACCAAAATAAATTCACTGCTTCTACTATATCCCCAGTGACTTGTTATATTGCGTAATTCTCATTGATAACATAAATCGACTGTTCATTGGCTGCTCCCATGTGTGACTGTCCAATTATATTTTGCTACTCATCTGGCAAATGGCTAAATCATTTGGCTGATGGATATAAAGCAGTTTGTACAAACTTTATATAATAACTGTAAAAAAAAAATTCGGAGTTGTAAATAAGACACAAGATTATAGGAGCATGTTTTACAAGAAATTGTGAAATTTCACATTAAGTTCTACATGTTACTTTGCCAATTCTTTAAAACAGTTTTCACTTAGAAATGGCTTGTACATTTTACAAATAATTACAAAGAAGTTTTTTTTTTCATTTAAAATGATTTATCAGTTATTTATTGTTGCATTTTGTATACAATTTTAATGCTTTAAATAAACATTTCAATTGAGTCTTTATCGATTTAAAAAGTGATTGATTTATTTACATTTTTTAATGAATACATGAATACGTAATTTTATAATTTAATGGTATTCCTAGCCAATAAAATAAACTCAGTTTTAAAAACTAAAAGTTTAATGCTGATTTTGAGTGCTAGCATATTTAGTTATTATAATTAACATGATAATAAATTCAAGCAACAGGTTTATTGTCATTAAACATTAGAACAGACCTTTTCTACATTAAACGTATTTAAAATGAGATTATGGAAGTGTGATGTGAGGATTATCACGTTCGAGAGCCTGGAAACTGATTGACATTCACAGGAGGGTGGGATCATGGAGCATTCAAGTGCCGTGATTTGTCAGTCATGCTGGGAGACGGGTACATCCATCGAGAAGCAGAGCGCTGAGAGAGACCGTGAAAGAGATCGGGCGAGATTGTGAATGCAAGAGAGAGATGGGAGGGTGAACACTCCTCCCTCACAAGATCTCATTCTCACCGCACGGCACAATTTTTTTATCTGCATCAAGGAGGAGGAAAAAGACTGAGAGGAGAAGAAGAAAAAGAGCAAACCTCTGTTGTTCCTACAGCCGTGTTTTCTGAAAGGGACGAAATCAGGTGTGAAAGAATCTGGATTTTACCAGTGTGAGGATACAAGCTCGAAGAGAAAGAAAGGGATGGAAGAGAATTCTGGAAAACTTCTAATGCATTCAACCGACTGACACTGAATGGACAAAACTGCACAAAGCAACAGGATTGTCTTGTTTCTTCTCCTAATTTCCTGCTTCAGTCTGGTCCTTCTGTCTCTCACACGTCTGATGTCTATTTTTCCGTCCCAGAGGGGGACGTTAGTTGATGTCACAGCTTTGGGATGCCAGTTTGAGAGTGGGAGGAAGTCAGACCCTCTCAGTCTGTTCCCTGCACGAGCCCATGTGTGTTTATCTCATGCATTTGCTTCAGTGATGTTTCGTATTCTGTCCTCTCCTCCAGTTATCTCCTTCCACCATCACGGTCCTGGCAAGCCATCTGCACCGCACCTGTGAGCGTGTCAGCATGTGTCTGTGAGCGCATGTAGGTGTGATGCACTTGAGGATGTATACCCGGAAACATCTGGATGTTGGCCACACATCCTCAGCCTTGATCAAAGCAGAAGGTTTGATGCCAATTGGCTCTGATGGATTTACATTGGCATGGGCGATCTTTATACATGCATAATGAATAGGAATGGATCCATAATACAAGAGTTGGAATTATTACGGGAAGCCTGATGCCCATGTGACACCTTCAAGGATCTCCCAAAGAGATCACTGCCACTGCCAAAGACTTCTGAGATTGCCACTGTGTCATTTGACGTGCTCTTTGAACTCATTTCTACTTGCCACTCTGGATTCTATTCTTGGAAGTAAAAAAAAACATCATATGAATCTGTCAACTTGAATTTAGCACTGCTTGATTTTAAAGCCTTCATTTTCTCATCTGTGGATTCTGTATCTAGAAAAATCATGATTGGTGTAAACAGTATTCACTCCACTGGTCGTCTCCGCTCTCGCTCCCTGTGCTCGGTGCGATGTGGACGGGACTTCAGCGTGATGGACCCGTTCCGTTACACCAAAGCACCTCGCTCGCGTTCCCTAAAGCCCCTGGCCTTCCCTGATCTGCTCGGCAAGGTTCAGGATGGCCAAAATCACCCACAAACCCGGAAGAAAAAGCAAAAGGTAACACTTGTTAACTGCAGGATCTGCCCATGGAAATGTATTTCTTCTTTTTTTTCCCTTCTGCTTCTAATGATGGTTGGGTTGATTTTTTTTTTTCCATGATGAAAAGTGTTGTCTGCAACCTGTTTCTGGTTCATGGTTATTGTTAACTTTCAGTTGCTATTTTTAAACATGTCAGTGGGATGTTTGAGCGCGCACATGTATACACCAAAAGGGCAAATCTGTTGATGGGGTTGTGCTTTAATGCTGTTGTGTTCCTCTTTTAACAGGCTCTCTACAACTCCATCAAAAATGAAAAGCTGCAGTGGACAATGTAAGTCTAATGTTTTCACTACATCAGATTCAAGAGCAGCATCCTCCTCATTCAGTGTCATCCAAAACATTTGAAAATAATTAAATGCCTCTAGAAGTGTTATTGATTTAAAATGGCCTAAGCTTATTATAGAATCCCTTAGATGGAAAGGATTTAATTTCTTCAGTGAGATGTGCTTATTAGGTGCTCTTTTAGGAGAAATAAAGTTTTTTTTATTGGTTCTTTACTTGAATCCAGAAAACTCTTTACTCAGAAAGGTTCTGTAAATATATATATATATTTGACATTAAAGATAAAAAAGAAAGTTATTCTTTTTGATCTATTAAATGTATTTTTTTTATTATTATTTATTGAATCTTCTATTAATTTTTTGACATTGTTTTCTTAGTTTCTTCTAGTGACAAAGTTTCTATTTATACAAACTGTTTAATCCAGATATCACAAATGTGGAAATAAAGCAAACTGAATCCATAAAACATTAAAATCTTTGGAACTCTGTTTTTATAAGAACCTTTTCATCAGGCTAAAAACAATCCAGTAGAGTTCTTACGATTAAGCCCCAATTAAGGATTCTTTTAGGGGATCCAAGTATGAAGACTAAACCCTTTAAGGTTCTATCCTGAACCATACACTCTTACAAATATATAGCTTCTTTATTGCCTTAGATAGCGTCCATGGAACCTTCTCGTTGCACTAAAGGTTCTTTATGGTGGAAAAGGTTCTCAAAATGTTCTTTTAAGAACTGTTCACTGAAAGGTTCTTTGGAGAACCAAAGATGGTTCCTCTGTAGCATCGCAAAAAAAAAAAAAAAAACTTTTGGAATCTTTTTTTATTAAAGAGTGTATTTACTGTAGGTGTGTGTTTATGACCTGGCCAGAGCCGTACAATGCTCTAAGCCCTTTTCGTTCGGCTTTCCAGATTTTGTTGCCATGGTTACCTCAA
Organism: Carassius gibelio; assembly: GCF_023724105.1. Lineage (NCBI taxonomy): Eukaryota > Metazoa > Chordata > Actinopteri > Cypriniformes > Cyprinidae > Carassius > Carassius gibelio. The sequence continues at coordinate 19,427,440 of NC_068408.1, read as the reverse complement.
GTTGACTCCATAATTACAGGTTGAAATCTTTGACTGGCTAATATGCAGACTTAAACACAGCCCTCTCTCTTTGTCTGTCTCACACACATACTAACTCTCATGTGCACTGCATTCGCTCCTTTAGGGGTTTTGCGGTACCCTTGTTTATGTGTGAAGGAGAAAAGCAGGAGTGATAGTTTTATTCTCTTTCATTCAGCAGCAGGTCTTTGATCTTCATCCATCCTAGCGTCCCTCCACCCTTTTTGTCTCTCTGTTTCACACTCCCTCCATTTCTGAGTTTGATTCACTTCATTGCACTTTCATTTATTTAGCATTGTGTGAATCGCAGCTAAAGGCCATCATTCACTGTATGAATCAATGCACGTCAGTCACCACTTTTATGTGGCTCCTCTCTCTCTCTCTCTCTCTCTCTCTCTCCCATGGTGCTCCATCTTCTGAGCTGGTTCTCTTGGTTACTAGTGTGGAGGCCAGCAGTTACTAAGCAACAGATGAGAGCATTATCATGTGAAGGCAAAGGCTATGTGCTGTACTCCATAGCAGTTAGAGAGGAATGTTTAGCGGTCCAGACCTCAGGGGCTCTCTAGGGTGTCTGACTGCGCCCCCTGCACTGCTCTCACTGGATATCTGGACTCTAGATCAAATACAACTGTGCAAAGCAATAGGCAATAAAGATGCAGTTTTTCAGTCCTTGTCAGTGACCCTAAATGCACAATAAAAATGCTTTTAATTGAGGTTGGATGGTGCTTTATGCTTCCTCGCTCCCTGAATCACTACCTGTATGTGTCTGTGTGTTTCAAGTCAAAAGCTGAAACAGCAATTGAAGCTAAATGTTGAAAGTCAGGGGGGATTTTGGGTAAAGGTGAGAAGCTCTTAATAAAGCTCTTGTTTGTGTATTCTGCAGCGATGAGGAGGAACTGCGGAAGTCTTTCTCTGAGCTGGACGGCAGGAAAGACTCCACATCTCACACTATGAAGCGGGTCAGCAGCGGTGGAAACCCCCTCGTCAGTGTTGCACAGCAGTCCAGCGCTCAGGTCTACATGAACGGCTTTCTCGTGCGGAAAGTTCACGCTGACTCTGATGGCAAGAGAAGTAAGCCATTCCTCAGATGCAGCCTTTTGTTTGATCTAGTAATGTTTTTAAATGTCATTCAAACTACAATTATTCAGACTACAAAACAGAAGTGTATTCTTGTTTTGTTTTCCAGTTAAAATATCAAAGACCTGAATATCTCAAAACAACTAACTACTTGCAACTAAGATGCAATTCATTATAGTCTTTTTTTCCGTTTTTTGTTTTAATCATAAATCTTAAAATAAGATATTTGTCAATAGAGTAAGAAAAATTTAATTCTCCTTAAACAAGTTTAATATTTTCTAGTTTTGCTAATTGAGTAAATGTATCATGCTTTAACATTTTATATATATATATATATATATATATATATATATATATATATATATATATATATATATATATATATATATATTATGATTTTTTTTCTAGGACAGAATTAGTATTATGATTATTTTAGTGTACATTATTTTTAATAAAAAGTAACCACCTAGATATAGAATATTTCACTGTTTGTTTAAAAATGTTGTTCTTTTAGCTCCACGAGGTAAAAGAGGATGGAAGACATTTTATGCCATCCTAAAAGGACTGATTCTTTACCTTCAAAAGGTACATTCAGTCATTATTTTTTTTCTTGTGGTTGCTGTACAGTTATTAACTCTTTGCGATTGGTCTGCAGGATGAATATCGTCCGGATAAGCAGCTGTCTGATGAGGACTTGAAGAATGCAGTATCAGTCCATCATTCTTTAGCCATGCGGGCAGCAGACTACAGCAAACGACCCGACGTGTTTTACCTTCGCACTGCTGACTGGAGGGTCTTTCTTTTCCAGGCCCCGTAAGTCTTGTTGTCTTATCTATACTATAAGAGTGATTCCCTTCAATATCAGAAACAGAATTTTATACCTTTAAGCTTTTTTTAGTACCAATATGTTTGTTTGCATTTTGATCGTTTTTAGAAAATTAAGCATTTTTAACCCCTTTCTCCAATTCACAGTAGCCTATTGTAATGCCATAATCCAGCATTGTCATCACAGTATAAAATATACATTATTAAATATTACAACAACAAAATAAAAAAAATCACATTATTACTGTTTTTAGGTTTCTGATCAAATAAATGAAGCCAGGGTGACATAAGAGACTTCTTCAAAAACATAAAATATTATACAGACCTTAAACATTTCAACTGTAGTGCATAAGTGAAAGGCAATGAAATCAGTTTTTAGCCTTTTATAGAATTTTCTGCATACCTTTTGCATAACTTGGACACTTTGTAATTTTTATAAGTGAGGACAAGAATTATTCAGCAGAAGGCTTGTGGACAGCTCATGTTGGTTTGTCAGGACAGCACAAAACAACACAATGACGTTCTTTCAGACTCACACACACCTGGTTGTTGATTACATGCAGCGCTGGTAACGCCCTTGTCAAAACCTTCTCATCTCAGATGAATGACTCAATGTGTATCCCCCAAGAGGATGGATCCTTCTCAGCTATTCCGTCTGTCCCAGATACACATACTAAAACTCTCTCCTTCTCATTCTGCTCCATCTGTTCCACTCCATCTCTCCTGCTAACAGCTGCCTGCTAATTGCTCAGTTTTCAAGGCTGTGTTAGTTGTATGAAGCACAAAAGTGCACAGTTTCTTTAAGCAGAGAATATTCTACTGAATTCTCTTATCTTGCTGCCCTCTGGTTGACCTGTGCTTGCATTTCTCCACCAGCAACGCAGAGCAAATGCAGTCCTGGATAACCCGCATCAACACGGTGGCAGCCATGTTCTCTGCTCCCCCCTTCCCAGCTGCCATTGGCTCCCAAAAGAAGTTCAGCCGCCCTCTTCTGCCAGGCTCAAACACCAAGCTCTCTCAGGTGACCAATACTTTTCACTATGACGTTTGAATCAATAAACTCCTAATTTGCTGCTTATTAATAGTTAGTTATAAGTAGTTATAGTTAAAGGTAGTTGTTAAATTAAGGTATTGGACAGGATTAGGGATGTAGAATATAGTCATGGAGAACATATAAGTACAAAAAAACAGCCAATATGTTAATAATAAGCATGCTAAAAAGCAACTAGTTAATAGTGAGAAATGGTCCCTATACTAAAGTGTTAACACAATTTAAAACATGTAGGCCCATACATGTGAATGTTCATTATTTCCATAAACATTTGAAAATACATTTTTCAAGATTAAATTTTTTTTGTACTGCTTTAAGACTAACATTTGATAGGCCGAGACAAATGTTTTTCAAATATTTATATTTTACCAAGCAGCTTTAATTATAATTATTCATAATTATTTTCCCTTTTCAACAATATGTTTAGTGACATTTTAGGAAATTACAAATTAACAAAAAAAACCTCTCATTCTCAATTGAGGCTTTTTTGCTAGATCTAAACCGACGGCATTTTAACAATATATTTATTGACTTTAACAAATTAAAATTAAAAATCTTTTTTTTTTTCTTTATTACGATTCTAGGAGGAGCAGCTTAAGTCTCACGAGACACGGTTTCGCGCCATTTCTGCTGAGCTCCAGGAACTGCGCTCTACGCCCCAAGACCGCAAGTCCAAAAGCAGAGAACAAGAAGAGCACAAGCAAAGGGAAGAGTATCTAGATTTTGAGGTAAAACAGTTTTCAATATACTATTCCTTCCTTCACTCCTCACTGCGTTTATACGTCTTCCTAATTCGTATCTCACAGAAAACACGTTACGGAACATATGCAATGCTGCTGAGAGCTAAGATCCGCATAGGAGAAACTGACCTGGAGACGTTCGAGGCCCGTTTGTTTGACGACGGCGGCCTGCAGAGGGCCCACTCCAGCCCCACGTTACCCCAAGACAACAGCCATGCCAGCAGCACCAAAGAGTCGAGCAGGAGCAGCGGCAGCAGCAAGAGGACCAGACGCTCAGACGGTCAGAGACACAGCTGCAGACAGGCTGTCAAACAGTGAGAGAACCCAAGCAGAAGAGCTTGTTTTTCTCCATTCAGGAGCTGAGTATAGAGAGCTACCAGGACGGCTGCAGATTACTTTGATGGCTGTTCTCAAGTCATCATGATCACGAAACTGTGGTTGGGGTTGCTGAGCCCCACGTGTGACCGCTGGGAAAGCATGCTTTTCTGGCCAGTAACCGCAAACCCAAATCTGCCAGTGGGCAGATGAGAAGGAGCACCAGCCTCACATCGTCTTATTTCTGTCAGTCTGTGTTCTCGCCACAAATCTGTGTACTATGCTTGTTGATCGTCAGTTTAAACACTCGTGGCTTTTCATTTGAACAAGCTGAAGTGCAAACTTGGTGGCCCTGGGAGTGACAGCATAATGAGAAGTCAGCCTCTTTATTGTGTGAACAAGTGCTGTTCACTTTATATATTTAAAGCATTGTAGATTTTGCTTTTTAGATCATTTCATCATTTGAGGTCGATCAAGCGCTTTAACTCTTTATGGGAAGTTCAAGAACTTAGTCTACTCTGTATAGTCCTTTAAACCTTCTTAAAGCACGTCTCAAAGCATGCCTAAGATGTTTGAAGACAATCAGTTCCTCATTTGGTACAATTACTGAGAATATGAATGCATTATTTCTCTTTATACCATGACAGCGGACTAGTGATAATGACCTTGTGAAAAATAAGTGTGGTTAATCGTAGTGTATGAATGTGCACTTGTAGTGTACTTCAAATCTAAAAAGTGTATTTTTAAGATACTGTACTTGAGGATAATGTAATATTAATGAAATTAAGGCCACTTATGTGTACTTAGAGTACACTTTTTATTTTATTTTTTGACTGTCTGTGTCAGATGTAGTCAGTTACTTTAAAGTACATTTAAATCATTGTTTTAATCTTTTGTTGTGTTTTAAAGTAGTACACGTATTTTGATGTGTTGGCTAACATTGTAAAGTACTTGATTCAAATTCTGTGGTTTTTAACTGATATTACATTTAAGAAAGTTATATTTTAAATGTACTAAATTGCAACTTTATTACAAATGTGTAATTAGAAAGATGTTTTAAATATGTGAAATACAAGTTTCAGCAGTATAAACTATATTTTAAAGGTATATTTGAAGTTAGTATGAAACTACAGATAAGGATATACTAAGTCCTACATGAAATGCAATTAACCGTATTTAATATAATATTGCATTTAAACTATAATACATTATCATTTGATTGCAGAAAACAAACAAACATGCAATTAGCTGTCCAATAAGTACTCTTTTTAAAAGTATGCTGAAGTGCACTTCTTTTTCACAAGGGATTACTTTACATGCTGAATATCTGAAGGACTTTACTCTGTGCACATTGACCGATCACCATGTGAAACGGATGTTAAAATCAATCTCAATAATCGACCCCATCATATTATGTAGTGTAATGTGTATTTAAAATACGTATTGAGCTTGAGAATGATGTATGACCGAGCCACTGATTTCTCAGGCACTCATTTTCAAATGTATGATCCATTCAGTGCTGTGGTGAAACAGGAGGCACTAAAAGCTGGTCTGTTCAGATTAACCACATCTAATACCTCAACTGCACTGAGAGACCTGCTCAAGGGAGTGTCATTTGGTCGGAAATAATTCTAGACGTTTACGAACTGGTGTGTTCTTATGTTCAATTGAACTTGTATGAAAGATATTGCTTTATAGGAGAGTGAAGGTAAGCTTCTGTGCTGCTTATCATAACCTCATGAACTGTCCTACTGATATCCGAATCCAAGAAATTGTAAAACAACACACTAATCAATGCGAATCCAGGTCATGAAGATCTAAACTGACTGTTAACACTGCCAGCATATAGATCGAATTCAGACATTTAGGACACACACACACACACAAATATATTTTGACATGATATGGGACCCAAATTCCATCAAATGGCACTTCAATAGTGTCTCGCTTCACTGCACTATGAATAATAGGCATATTTAATGAAGAGTTATTTATATATTTTGAACATTTATTGAGTATTTGTTTATGACTGAAGCATATGGACTAAAAATTTATATCCAAGTTTTCTATAGGGAGCACTCGACCACTACAAGTAGTTTGGTGTCACCCAAAGATTTTGCTGTAAATGTAACTTATTTCTTATGACTTAGTTTTTGTGTTTGGTGTGTTATCCATTCTAGCTGTATATATGATGTTAATATTATGTTACAGCCTCTCAGTAAAAAAATGCTATAATGTTTGTAATGTTTTGAAGGCATAGGCAAAATAAATCTGTTTTGAAAGGATGACGGTTTCATTTCAGATTTAATTATAAAAATGTAGGTTTTTGGAAATACAGTCTTGATTATATTATTTTTCTTGCATGTTGTCTCTCTCAAGGTTGCAGTTGGAGTAAAAACAGTACTATTGTGAAATACTGTTACAAACTCATTCATTATATCTATATATCAAAATAAAATCTATTCCTGTGATGGAAAAGCTACGTCACAAAAACCTTCTGAAATCATTCTAATATGCAGATTTATTATTATTACTATATTCAGTCAACATACAGTATAAGACACAGGATAATGAAATACCTTTATTAAAACACAAACATATTTACTCTGAACAAGTGTATAATTGCAACCAAACATACACATAAATAAACAGTATTAGAGAGATGTATCAGAAAAACAACCAATGTGATTTAAAAATTGCATCACATCTTTGCATTTTCCTAAGGTTGCATATAAATCAAAACAGAGCTTGCAAGAAACATTCATATCAGAGCATTCTGCAGAAATATTCCAAGATTACAGCTGAGATTGTGGAATGACAGTTGCATTACTGTTAAATAGCTGTAAAATCTCAGTAATTGAGGGGTTGCTTAGATAAAAGTACTGCACTAAGACTACAGAGATTTGAGTGTCTTAAAGCAACTGATTTCTGTCATGTTGTATTTCTGTTATGTAATACCAGCCAGGGCTTTTGACCTCCAAATGATCCGTTTCAGTTCATCCTGTGCAGTGCCGTATTTTCACTTTATTGAGATGATGAACAGTCCACCAGTTCGCACCTGAAAAAACCAGTCAAATAAAGTGCCAAGTTGTCCTCAAAGATTAGATCCTGATAATCAGTGATTGGCCACTGCAGGATTTCCCATCTCCTCTTCAATGGACTGACTCCCAAAGCCGCTGTCCTCTTTAGAATCTGGAAAGGAAAGATGTTTTATTCACAGTCTACTGATGAAAGCTTTCGTTTCTCTGTCTGTGTGTGAACCTGTACCTGTGCTCTGCTTGTCCTCTCTGGGTTGGCTGTCTCTCAGCAGTCTCACTCCTTCACTCACACCCAGAGACTGCAGCGCCTCCACCAGGCCGTCCACAGGACCACCACTCAACTGAACATGGTGTTTAGAGTTAATTCGTTGATTCAGATGATTTGGTTAATAGCTCATTTAGAGAACCTTTTCATGATATGCAAATTTTTTGAGATAGGAATTTTGGGTTTTCATAAGCTGTATGCCAAAATCATCAGTATTAAAACAATAAAGACCTGAAATATTTCATTGCATTGAATCTAAAATATATGAATATATATAAATTTTTTATCATTACATTATGGAAAATAATGAACTTTTTCACAATATGCAATTTTTTTGAGAAGGACCTGTATAGTAGCAGTAGCAGCTTAGTTTGGCTTTATTTTTTATTTATGAATATGATATAAACATAAATTATTATAAAGCTAGTGTTTTTAGGTAAGGCATCGTATATAAGATAAGTTCGGTCGTTGTTTAAATTTTGTTTATTTAAAAAACAAAAGTTATATCAATTGCAGTGATTGTGGGGTACAACAAGGAGCTATACTGTGTGCATTGCACATTTTGGCAAATAAAATGATCATCCAAGTAATCCATGCATATAGATAATTTGCATAACATGCCACATTCTTTATACTGGAGATAAAGTCATCAGTATGCTAGAGTGCTGTTCCAAACAGCAACTTGCCAATGCCTGTTTAACATAAAACAGAATTTACCAATTCATGAGAATAACGTCCATCTCTTACCTGGTAGTTCTCGAGAAGCTTCTGGCAGGGTGAGCTACTCTCCTGGTACAGGTGAGTGAGTGTGAGCATGCCCAGTTTTTCCGCCAGCTCTCTCCAGGGTACATGGTCTTCAATGAGAATACTACACAGTTTGGTGAGCACCTCACTGTCCAAACCTTGGTTCACTGTAGGAGGACGAATACAGAAGCATGGGTTTCTTACACTAGAAGCATGGGTTTCTGAGAACATACTGTAAAGCATGCATCTAAATCTTATTACCTTCCTCGGTGGTTATTTTGGTCCTCTTGGGGGCGAGAGAACTGGACTTGGGTCCTTTCCTGCCATCTAAAAGATCTCTAACCTGAGGCAGAGATTAATAGATGAAATCTATTGCATGCATTTATTCATCCACCTTCAAATGTTCACAGGTTATACAAGCATTGTACAGATGAAAAGCTCAAACCTTTTGGCATTTGGCCAGGTCAAATGGTGTGTGTCCCGCAGCAGGTCTCTTGCGTGGGTTAAATGCTCCTCTTTCAGATGATATCGACATGCAGTGAACTTGCTGAACCATGAGATCTGGAAGCTGCCTGTCGACTTCATTCTTCTCGCTCTCGTCATCTTCATCTGAGGAGGACGAGCTCTGGAAAAAAAGAGGCTCGTCGTTCTCCATGCGTTTATCAGCACCTAAAAAAGAAGACAAAGATAATTAAGCAAACGTAATTTATGAATCTCATACATTATGAAAAGACCTTACTAAAAACCACACGCTATACAGAAACTGTTCATCTTCACCATGTTTCTTAATGACATTTCATTGTGCTTTCTAGGCCTTCTAACTCATATTTGTAGGAAAGAAGGTTTCTCAGTTACCTGCAGCTATCAGCATGGAGCAGAGAGGTGGAGAGCCCTGACTGGCAGCAAGGTGAAGAGGACTGTTGCCCCCGTAGGTACACGCATTCACGTCAGCCTGCAGCTGGAAAAGAAACCACAAACAAACATAAAACTTTGTTGTGGCTGTATGCTTAAAAAGTGTTGAATCAGGGTGAAACCGCCGCAGTATTTCATCACAGTGATATTCAAGAATGAAAGCAGAACTATTCAGAAATGCATACTTTTATTCAGCAAGGATGCATTAAATTTCTCAAAAGTGAAAACGCCATTATTTTAACCATTTTATTAATCAAAGAATCCTGAAAAAAATTTATTTATGTAAAAATAATTATTTTAAATAGTACGTTTATTTACAATATTACTGTTTTAATTTATTTTGTCATCAAATTAATAGAAGTCAAACCTTTGAACAATAATGTGGGGGATCTGTATCAGTCTCAGATTTCCTATATAGTGAACCCCTAATAGTGATATAACAAGTATTTACTGAACTAAACCGAAACTACGACCACAGAAGAGCTAGCACTCCATCGGTCCTTTACCTCGGTAATGAGATAACAGGCCAGTTTTAAAAAGTTGTCCCTCACTGCCAGGTGTAGTGCTGTGCAGCCGCTTTTCTGCTCGGGCATGTTAATCTTTGCTCCTGCCCCCACCAACAATCGAAGACAGTGCTCTCCGTCTTTCTTTACTGCGAGATGGACTGGATATTGACCTACGAAAGAGGGGGAATAAATGTTCACATGTGATGCAACCTTAAAACGCCATTTCAGTGAAGACTGAGAGACGATACCTATGTGTATGTCTCACCTGAGAAGTCAGCAGAGTTTATTAAATGGGCATGGCGCTCTCCCAGCAGACCCAGGATCACTCGTAGCACGGCCTCGTCACCGGTGTGAGCGGCCAAGTGAAGCGCTGTCCGGCCCTCCTGGTCCAGCAGGCTCGGGTCTGCACCCGTTTTCATCAGCATCTCAACTAACCTGGCCTGCTTTGTGATCACAGCCAGATGCAATGGAGCCTGGAGAAGAACAGAAAGATGAACTTTAAGTGAAACCACAAGAAATATTTAGGTGACATTAATAGCAAAACTAAATGAAATAGAAATTCTTAAATAATAACAACATTAAAATCTCTTGGATTTCAACAGGGAGTTTAAAAAGAGCGTAAATCTGTTAAATTACTTGATTGAGGTGGTTGAGCTTGTTGATGAACTTCTGCTGTGGAGTGTTGTTCAGGGCCTGAATGAGCTGTTGTACCACAACAGGTTGCTGATGGATAATGGCCAAGTGCAAAGGACTATGGGAGAATAATACAGATTAAAATAAAACATTTCTGATCACAATTGTGTTACTTATTCCCCCTCTTCATTGAACACTATTGTAACTGTGTACCATTGTTAAATGTATTAAAAACGTGTTATTTGCATTTATTCATTAAGCAGATAAATTAATCCAAAGTAGCTATGCTAAAAAATAATAATAATAATAAAAAAAAAGTATTTAATTTAGTATAGTTGGCGTTTAAGGCAGATATGTGAAAGGACATACGTGTCTCCGTTCTCGTCCTGCACTCCACACAGATGTCTTTGCAGAGCCAGCAGGGGGCGCACATCCCCAGTGCTGCAGTACTGTAACAAAGCACGAGCAGAGCACTTTGCCATCAAAGAGGCACGACTCTGCAGAGCTGTGGCTGGAAACAATACAGGAAGGAAACAAACATCACTGAGCGCATATGCACCTAAAATGAATCTCTTGAGTATTGCTGGCATAACTCTACTCACCAATCTGAAAGAGCTGCTGTTGCATTTGAGAGCCAGACTGAGTTTGTGTGTTTGTCGACTGATTCGGAGATCCTTCAGCCTGTGGTGTGGAGCCTGACATCTGTGCCCCGCCGCTAAATCCACCGCATCCACCAATGTAAAACCCTGAACCATCCATCGGAGGATTAAATGGAAAACCTACGGGTGAAATTGACTGTTACATGTATGAACGTTCTAGTGCACACCTGAATAACTGAACTGGCAATCTACACAAGAAGCCTCTGAGTTTAGGAATATAATATGCTATACCTCCTCCCATTCCTCCTCCTCCTCCTCCTGTTCCAGATCCAGGACCCCCATAGGCCCCTGCTCCTCCTCCCCGCCAGTGATCGTAGGACTGATGAAGTACCTTCATCCTCTTCCTCTGAACCTCTTCTTTGTCTGTGGGGAAACAGGAGCCAACGTCAGGATCAAAACTACTGTTTGGGGTTAGTACGTTTAAAAAAAAAAGTATTCATATGTTCAAAGCCGTTTGCAACGGTGGTTTAAATTGATCCAAAAATTTCAGCAAGACATTTACAATGCTATGGAAATGTTTCTATTTTATTTAAAATAAACAGTTCTTCTGAACTTTCTCTCATAAATATTCTGACGGGTTTCCACAAAAAGATATTAAACAGCACAACTTTTGATAATAACACTGATAGTAAGAACTGTTTCTGAATGATTTCTAAAGGATCGGGTTAATGACTGCTGAAACCAACCACAGACCTACATAATGTACATAATGCCAAAAAGGAAGTGGAACAATTAAGCTACTGCATGAGATATAAACGGTCCCCATACGTATGTTAGAACAGTTTTTCTAAATCTGTTGGTTTAAATGCTTTATTTCAGTTAAAGGAGTATATATTTAATATAGCACTACTAACCTTGATTGTGAGGAATATAGGTGAACTGTTTGGGTTCGCTGCAGTCGCCTCCCTTCTTCCTCTTGAGCTGCAGGAAGACTGTGACAGGACGTGTGATATCTGTGCAGCGGTATGGTGGGGTCTTAAACACGATCGCATACTGATGGGAATAAAAACAGAGTTAGTAAACATTTCCTGTAAAAAGCTAAACTGCCTCTGATGGCAAAATCTGGAGTAGTCAACGGTTTCATGCATGTGTCCCTTTAACACAAACCTGTTTGTGGACATCAGTAGGGGAGAAGTCTCCAAATGCCTCCCATCCTCCATCATCTTCCTCCTCATAAAAACGAATGTCAATATCATCTGGAAAAGAAGGAGATGAACATCTTTGATCTGAAAGGATGGGAAGGACTGTCAATCCTTTTTGAAATTTGAAAATCATAATAACCTTTTTGAACTTTATCACAGAGCAGAAAGACCTCTTCTCCTCCCAGAACTGATCCAGAGGTTTTGTCCATGCGGGAGATCTTCAGATTTGAAGCATTTGGTGATTCTGGGCGAAGATCAGCACATTTTACTTTAGTTATAACAAGATTATATAACAACACGCACTTTTCTAATTTACACTGCCGTTCAAAAGATTGAGTCTATACATTTTTTTTTTTTAAGTGCTGCTTAATATTTTTGTGGAAACGAGGATACTTTAATAATTAGAAACTTCAGAAGAACAGCATTTATTTTTAAATTTTCAGTAATAACTTTTGAACAATTTAATGCAGCCCTGCAGAATAAAAGTAATTTCTTTCAAAACAAAGTGATAATTACATTTAAACAGAGAAAATTCTATAATTATAGAACAATTTTACAGTAAAACTAAATTGTAAAATAAAATCAAAGGCGCTAAACTAATTACATTCGTAATTTAAAAGGAAAAAATAAAACTTACGAGGTCTTTTATTAATGTAAACCACATAAAAAGTAAGAGTAAAGAGTAAAATCTAATTTTCTTATTATATTATTTCTTATAATATATATATATATATTCTTTTTAATCAAAGCGTATACATATTTTCATTTATTTTGGTAGATATGACCCCTCAACTTTGGGGGTCTTTATTAAAAGTTAATTTGCATCTGTTGTTTGGCAGGACTTACTGCTATCATAGATAGGGTTGGAGACAACTGGATTCAAGGCTCTTGTGAAACTCCCATTGCTGTCCTGCAAATACGCAGTAAACTTTAATCTCACAATGTTTAGGTCCATGGTTTTGCCCAGTTCTTTGGCCTCTTGCAAAATAGCCTGTTCCTCTGCATCTGTATGAGAGTAAGAGAGAGAAAGCATGTCAAGGATGTAAGCAGTAAGGAGTTACTGTATGTCCAGTTGAAGAGTGAAATCACAGACGTACCTGTAAATTTACATCCAGGCTCTTTTATCCTCCTCTTCTCTTCTTTCAGTCTTTTCGTTAATACTTCATGCACTCCTCTCTTAGTGACATGGAGGATGCCTAAATTACTGAATCTAGACATAGAAGATGTGAGGATGAATTAAGGTTGAGCAACTACACAGAAACACCACTCAAAAGCCACAAGCGTCACATGATGATACACACACACAATGCCTTACGCAATCCACTTTACTCATAAAAACAGAGAGAGAGATCATATGAGCATGGTGCACAGTAATAGTGTTCACTCACTGTGCTGTGAGATCATTAGGCCCGACATCAATGGTGCATATTCCGTTGTCAGTACAGTGGCGACCCACAAGGCTGTGTGCGTGGACACGTGGGGGGTCTGTGTGCGTCACAAGCTGAACCTCTACGCGAGCGTGACCCACGTAGTTTGACACCTGTAGAGTGAGAAAGTGTGCTTTATAAATGTACTTTTAAATTAAAAACTTCACTATATTTACATGTGGCTTAACCCACCTTGACTGTGGGATACGTCCTTCTGTTCCTCTCACTGGAGGCCCCAGGCAGACCACCATGGGATGGGCCCTCACATTCATAACGAAATCTGAATCCTCTCTGTAATGCACACATACAGTGTTATTCACGTAAAACCTTACTCACTGTTTTTTGGGGATTTCCAGTGAATATGTTTTAGAATTATCCCACATTGCTTGCACATTACGAATATATGCAGAAATACTTGTCAGTCTTTGTCACATACAGTGGAAATGAAGCAAATACAACAAGCATGTGAAGATTTTTGTACCTGCTTTGGCTCCTCAATAATCTGTAGATAAGGCCCATGAACTGAAATAAAGATCAGATCATACATAGTTAATCATCTTTATTTTCAAATGGTAAACGAACAACAAATAAAGAAAAAAAAAACATCAAGTGCATTTCACAGACATCGTTAGCTTACCTGTCTCTGGCACATAGGGTTCAGGCTTGACCTCAAAAGGTTCGTGCAGATATGGAAGCTCCACCATGAACTGTAAGGACAAAAAGTTGGTGTTTTTAGATTAAGTATATATTTATGGGTGTTTAAACCCAAACCTTTAGCTCAAATCACAATGTGTCTGAGTATGAAAATTAAGGATGCACCAATTACAAGATTATAACTCATTACCAACAAGCCAAAAATTATTTTGATGTTGTGATAACTAATAATACGTCACTCTAAATCAAACATCTGATGTAAGATACAGCAGTAATATTGAAAACATGTGGCTCACCTCAGGATTGCTAAACTTCATGTTAAAATGTGTTTCATCCATCCTGTAATGTAGAAGAAAGAGAAGCTATTACTGAGACCGTTTCACACAGAGACAGACGCAGAACTCCAAAAAACCCGAGCGGTAAGGTGCTCAAAACATCAACTGCGCTGTAAACCCCAGCAGATGAATTTAATGTCCCCAGTTTTTCCCCCACAGCAGTCTTCTGACCTACACACAAGAAGGCGTACACTTAGCCTACCTGACAAACACAATGCTGAGAAAAGGGCTCTCAGATTTACACAAAGACCTCACACAAATCCGTTTCACTTTCAGTGTCAGAACAAGGATATGCGCACCGGATTTTTTTCTTTTCTACTTTGCCTCCCTCTTTCTGTCTGGCTGACTTGCTTGCGTTACTTCCAGGAAGTAAGGCAGTGAAAAAAAACAGAGGAAAGCCCCCAGAATACCAGCTCACTGCTGCCGCTGATGTCAAATCCTGAGAAATGCAGGTACAAGAAAATTCACACTCTTACATCAAGCTTGCTCATATCTGAATTCCCTTAAATTTCCAAAGGCTTTTGAATTTCCTTCCCTTCCTTTTTTTTTTCTTTTTTTAAGGTACTTTTGAAACTAAATTCCTATAATGTTTCCTTTTTAAAAAACAAAATTTCGATGAAATTCTACGAAGACAAAAAAATTCCACCCAAGTGTAATTTACTCAGAATGTATTACTGAGTCTGTGTAACTGAATTAGTCAGATATCCCCATAGTTCCGCCAAAACTAATGCCATGAGAACAGCCCTGAAAGATGGGTATTGCCCCCCATCTGTTGGCATACCCTTGCAGCCAAATCTTAAAACCCACGAACACTTCCACTCTAAATTCATACAGGAATTGGAGCTGAAGATCTCTAAATGATATAACTACTAATACATGGGGAGAAATTGTTATGTTCCTTTTTGTTTATAGCATTGTTATGATTACTATTATTGGCTATGTTTGGCTGGATGATGGGATTGCACAAGAGTTACTTAAACTGCCGCTGACAGGAATGAGGAAGCTTTGTGCTGTTCAGGATGAGCTGTACTGAGATTGATCTAAAGAAGCAGATATTCTTAAACCCATGTGACAACTAGCAGAGTAAACTATGAATTTTCTTTCTGAGGTGTCAGGGCTCACTTTGAGTGAAATGCAAATCCTGACGTCACTGAAACAGAAGAGTAAAACTCTTCTGGATGTCAACCACATCCTGTGCTTCTTCTGTGAAATGACAACATTTTCACTTCAGCCAAACAACCCCTACATCTAAAGAACGTCAAATATAGACAAAAAGATTCATTAAGAAAATGCAAAAGAATGACACTGTGAAAATGGGTTTGTCAGTCTAAAACAATGGATGTCAAACAGGGGCCTGGGGACCGCCAGGAGGCCACATCAACATCCAACAGTGCAAAATCACTAAATTATTTGTAAAATATATATATATATATATATTTTTTTTTTAACATAAACCAATTTAATAAAAATGCTAACAAAAACAAAATCTATTTGTGACATGTCTTTCAGTATGTTAATGCATTTAATAAAAAATTAATAATAATAACAATAATAATAATAATAATTAATAAATATATATCTTACAACAGAATCACAAAATATATTTTTGGATGAATATTTAATTTTATTGACACCCGACTGTTCTCAGTAATAAGGTTAAAATCAAGCAACTTAGCCTCACAGACAACACATAATAAAGTTTTTTTATAAAAACGAACAATTTTTCATTCCTTTTTAAAGTGAAAAAAAACTTTTTTGATGTAGAAAAATCACAATAAATCTGATTTTACCCCTTTCAAATCTTCCATAAACAAAAATAATGAATTAAACCATTGTACTGTATTGTTAACCCTAAAATTATTTACGTATTAAATTACGTTTTTTTGTATTAGTATGCACATTAGACTAATTACAAGTCTAGATGCTCCATGTAAATCACATCCAAACCTTTTGGAGTATATTTATTCACAAGTGTGCACAGCTGCCAACCAGGAAAGCGTTATCGGGCATCTAAACTCTGTAACGTTACGTGTCAGTGGTGCCCAATTTAAGAAAGGTTGCACAGGTGTACAGCTCATTAGGATGCGTGAGATAAAACTGTACCTTAGTGCTCCAGCCATTCTGTGCTCTGCAGGGTCATCCGAAGCGTCTCTGGGCTCCTGTCAGATTGAAAATGATGGAAATGATGAGTGAGTACACGGTGTTCAATGGGGATGTGATTCCCCTGCACATGTAAGTCAGATCCAAAAAGTACTGACTTTTGACGGGAATTTCCCGCATACACGCGCGTGCAGCAGCTAAACACACGGGACAAGACTTGTACACTATCGAGAACTGGCATTAATGAACTTTGCTCACATTTTCGTTAGCAATTTAACGGTTTGGTTATTAATATGCAGTGGTACGTTACTGTATGTACGCGAGGGAACATCATATTGTACATCTGTTTTCAAAACAAGCTCAAAGTAGATTTATCTAACGTTATATAACTTATCAAGTATCATCTTGATGTATATCTTAGTCATATTTCTAAATAAGAAAGCGGAGTAGCATTCTCTACTATCAAAGACCCAAATTACTTGTTACAAAACTGATCGGTAATAATGAAAATTTCGTTTTTACTAACGTTAAGTTACATGAGCACTTATCAAACTTACCTTGTTTTCTTATTCTTGTACAGCTACTATCAGTCGTCGACTTTAGTAAACCACTGCTAAAAAATGCCTGAAAAACGTCAACAAAATGCACCATCCATCAAACGAGTCTGTTCCAGTTTCTTTAATAAATATTTAGTAAACCGGGAGCAGACAACTTTGTGAATCGCTCGCTGTACTGCTCCTGGAAAGCCCCGACTGGGGGAATTCCGCAATCACGTGGCGCGAGGGGAGCGTTTTGATTGGTTCTTAGACCAGACATGATTTGCATGTTCTTCAAAACTTCCGCTCAAATCAACTTATTTCAACTAATTAAAAACGAATCATACCATAATTAAGGCTTATATCAGAGTAAGCCTATGAATTGTGCAGGTCTGATGATCTGATTTCATAATAACTATGACATAATGCAACAGACAGGACTGTTTTAGAAAGCCTATATATATATATATATATATATATATGTGTATATATATGTGTATATATATGTGTATATATGTGTATGTGTGTATGTGTATATGTATATGTATATATAAATGTATTATTATTATTATTATAAATATTTATTAATGTTTGTGTTATATATATATATATATATATATATATATATATATATATATAATTTTCCCCACTATAGACCATACTGAGGATAAGCACTATATTTTTGTTTACAATTTACAATTTTTATTGAATACATTTTAATTTATAGCCAAAGCCACATTGACTTTTTTCAAAGAATATCCAGGATGCAATAATACTCATGTGCTTTGAAAATTATACATGATATATGACCTTAAGACAGTTTAATCATAGCTATTAAAAATAAATGGCATCATCTTAAAATATACATGAATATTCTTCACGACTCTAGTGAGCTGAAGTCTAATAATATAAAGTTCTGAATGACAGGAATGCTGTTGTCATCACACTGGAAATGGCTTCGGACGGTCAGGAGAAATGTGTTCTTCGTGGGGGTCAATATGGAACTAATCCTGTTAGCTACGACCTGGATGAACCTCACCTCTGATGCTGGGGCTGAAGAAACACACACAAAACATGACTTTTAAAGTAGCAATATTTAAACAAATCATGTAAAATTATCATGATTCAAATACAAGGAAGTACCTCACCTATGGTCTTATGTAGCTTATCTGGGGCAGTGTTCAGGAGGATCCTCTGCACTAGAGCAGGGGGAACTTGCACACAGATTTGATCATCTCCAGCTTGCACAGTTAAAACAACTGGCCTACAAAGACAAGTCATATTGAGAAAGAAGATCTAGATAACTACTGTTTCACTTGACTTATGCAGTTTTAACAATATAAATATTTATTTGTATCATATCACTTATTTATACATATAAATAATGATTTATTTCTTGGATATTTGTAAATAATGACTACTAAACTGTGACTAAACTACTAAACCTTTGTCATTGGCAGTTTTCAAAAAAGAAAATGATTACTCTTTATTAAACAAGTATACATTAAGTTGATCAAAGGTGACAGTAAAGACATTGATATTATTTAACATTTATTTATTTATTTATTTCATATTTATTTCATATTAGTTAACATTACAAACTATTTTTTTGTTTAAATATGCTTTTCTTTTTAGCTTTCCATTGATCAAAGACTCCTAAAAATGGTATTCATTATCGATGATAAGAATCATTATTAATATTGGAGGACTAATGATAATTGATCATAAATAATCAACAAATCAGCATATTGGAATGATTTCTGAAGCATCATGTGACATTGAAGACTGGAGTAATGAAAGCTTTGCCATCTCATGGAAGAAATTGCATTTGAAAATATTTAAAATGTAATAATATTTCACAATATTACTGTTTTTACTATATTTTTGATTAAATAAAAGCACTCTTGGTGACCAAAGAGTAAAAAAAAGAAAAAAAAAAGGAAATAATTGTGTGTGTGCACATACAGACACACATTCTTTTGACGAGACAGAACAAGGGATCAGACCTATAGTAGCGACGCACTCCTGTGTGGGGCAGACATGGGTAGCAGGGTCTGTATATGCTGTTCTCATCTGTTTCCAGTTCTGCAGAGCACTGACCACATCCAGCAAATATGATGTCACCAGAGACTACGTCCAAGATCGTCTCCAAGGGCGTGTTGCCTTTTATTACCAGTGAGGCTTCCTGGGATGGACTGCTCTGGAACTGGAACGCTGTGATTTGAACTCTCAGATCCACATCACCTAATGAGTGTGTAAACAAGAGTCTTAATATAACCGTCATTAATTATACTACACAGATGCATTGTTAGCAGCAACAAATAGTTCTACCCGAGTATTTCTGGGACAGGAGTGTGCCGAGATCAATCTCAAAGCTGCTAGCGGTCCTCTGTGAGCGGACGGTGTTGTAAAACTCCTTGCATCGATTGTCATCAGGAAAGAGAGGCTGACAGCTGCTCCATGGAGTAGAATGCAGCTCTAGCAAACCTGAAGTCACATCTTGTCTGACTAGCAGCAACCTGAACTCCCATACAGCATCTGTAACATGCATTAGCACTACAAATTATGTACAATATAAAAAAAAAAAAACTCAAACTTTATCGTTTTATTACAGTGGTTGTTCAACACAACAACTGAAAGCCACAAAAAGCAAGTATTTATATATGTTATTTAATGTTACATACGTTAAATACTATATGTTCTTCAAAAAATAGCATTTTGCATTTGCAAAACACAATTTTTTATATAAAATAAACATGAAGTCATCCTGTGGCCACTCTGTAAGGTTGCGGAGGACCCCTAATGATAGAACCACTGAAATATAAAACACCTTTGTTCCTCTCCAAACGCTGCAGCCAGGTGAGAGCAGCTCCCCAAAGTATGACAGCACCTTGGTCACCATCTCCTTGCTCCACATTCAAAATGGCTTTTAGTACACCTCCTACTCTGGATGTCCCCTCTGCTTCATCACGCCAGGCTAAAATCAAGCAAAACAGCATTATGAACACACAAAAAAAAATCTTCTAGTTGCCTTTGAGATGTGATTGTTTAGAATAATAAGTACTAGGCAATATAAACAGATTTGCTAAATGTCTCTCCGGAATACTCGATTGTGATTGGTCAAAGGTGTCGTCCAGTGGTCTTTCAGACCGCTCACTTGGGTAATTGAAACCGGTGCTACTTTAATTGTTATGACATCGTTATATCCTCTGAAACTGGATTATAATGCAGTTCTGTACCTGTGATTAACTGCGAGTGTTTAACCCTAAGCAGAGCGTGAACCAGTGTGTCGGGACGTAAAGCTCCAAGGCGGATGAAGGGGATGGAGTGCAAATCCTGAGGTTTCTGAGGAGGCAGAGACACCAAGAGGGGGCGCTTCTCACACAAATGAGTGCACAGCCTTCTCAGTGTATGACAGTTCAAATTCTGTGGGGCTAAACAAGATTCACTTTACATAAGAAGGGAAAAACCAATAAAGTCGAATACTGTACATAACCGTTACATTACATACCAATGTAAATGTAAACAGACATTGCAATATGACATCTACAGTATACCTTTAACTTGGCAAAATGCTTAGGTTAAGCCTCAGTAGTAATTATGTTTTCATTACCAGGTGGAATACGTTCCCTTGTGACCTGTCCCAAATTCAGCAGCTTACTGGTGAAGGACGACTGCAGGACAGTCTCGGTCTTCCACTTGTCTATGTGCACTGTCACATCTGCCAAAGCAAAGAAAGAAAGACAACTGTGAGTGAAGCATGAGGACATTTCATTAGCGTGCATATCTCACAGGTGTTTTCTTTCAACCACACATCCATTTTGACCACTTTTTAATAATGATTTATGGTTATATTGGATAGGTTGAATGAGCTGGTGATTCACCATTTGTTGGACTGAGAGGTCATGATTTTAGAAGAACATCCTGATATTCTTGTTTTGTTGCTGAGCTGTACATTTTCAGTGTGCACACCCATTCTGCTGACATGCTTCAAATGCATGCATAAAAATACATTCTTATAAAAACAGTAAACACTACTGTTTGAAAGTTACACACTGCATGACCTTAAAATCAGGATTTTTAAATAGATTATGTGGTTGAAATAGTTTCAGAGTATATTGTGTATATAAATATATATATATACAGCATATGCTTTACAATTTAAAGTAATTGATTTCTATTTTAATATATATTCAAATGTAATTAATTTAGTTCATTTGAAATAGAAATCTCTTAACATTATAAATGTCTTTACTGTTACTTTTGATGAAGTTAATGCATTATTACTGAAAAAAAGAAATAAAAATAAATTCTAAACAAAACAAACCACATATTACTGACCCCAAATTTTGGAAGGTAATGTACATGTATATTTTATATATTATATTGTCTGTAAGATTTATACAAGACCATAAGTAAACAACCAAGTTAAATCATAACTTAACTGGTCAATAAACATGAATTCTGATTTATTCTCGAAGAGATTGCACAGTGTTTAACATCAAACACATTTATGAATTAACATAAAATCAGATTTCTATTGGACACTTGGCAATGATACAATATAAAAAGCGTTAATTCATAGATCTAAGGAGGAGGTCTCAGTGGTTTCACCTGTAATGAGCAGAATTTCTCCTGGAAAAACTGTCAGAGCCCAGAAAGCCGATGTCCTCCATAACACCACCTTCATCTCCACGTCTGATTGGTCTGTTACAATCAGTGTTGCTAAAGGAACACTGGTTCCAGCCGAGGCTCCAGTTTTAACTTTGACTTCCTTTAAGTGGCATGGGTGCACCACAGCAACCAAGATGGCGTATCGTACACCATGAGTCTTACACCTGGCCAGCAGGGTTGTAGGGCCACAGAGGGGGGCAGCAGATGTTCTTGCCCTCTGCTTTGTTTCTTTAGTTTTACTTTCGGTCTGAGACAGCTTCATCCTTTTAGAAGAAGTGGGACCAGGTGAAGTCTGTGCAAGTGAGTCAATATTAAGCCCAACTTCCTCATGACCAACAGCTTTTTCAGCCACAGCATTACCCTGAGAGCAGAGGATGCCGTCAGTTGTGATTTCCAGAATTACCCCTCTCTCCTGCTGTCTTTGACTTAGACTGTCATTATGCCACTCTCCTGAGCTTTGCAAGGTTCCCCCTAAACCCCTCTCTTCAGGGCTGACCACAGGACTGTACAGTTCTGGGGAACTTACAGAAGATGAGGGCGTTTGTTTGGGAGGGGTGTGTGGAGAACCAAGAAGAAAGTCATCAGGAAAGTCAGAAGTTGGACATTGGGCCGCTCTACCTCGAAGAAGCAAGGCTTGGGACTTTGTCCATGTACTCAGATACTCAGTCTCTGTGGAAACAGGTGATGCAGGCCTTCCATCTCTGCCTTGTCTATGCGAGCAGAAGCAACTATCTAGGTATTCAGTCACTAATACAGGACACAATACCTCTTCTTCAACAGACTCTGCCTTTGACTGAGAGCACTGGCTGCCTGATGGAGCGCCGTCATCCTGTGATGTTTCTGTTTTGTCCTCTAAACTCTCAGATACTCTGTCAGAGGAAACAGCAGCTTGCATTCTACCACTAACCATTGCAACACACTCATCTGTTTGGGCTTCTCTAATGGTTTCTTTGGGAATCAACCTGCCATGACTCCAAGTGAGGTCTATTGTTTTCCAGGGTGCGGCTGCTCTCTCCTGCACATCTTCAGCGAGTGCTTGGGGACATGGGGCACCCAAAAAAACATGAATCTTTGGTTTGTGTGCCATTTTCCTGTCTTTAGAAGTTGCACTGATATTGGCCCAGTCATAAGATTGCCAGGGCTTCTACTATATTTGCAGACAGGTTAAAGTGGCCATCTGTAAGAACATGGAAATGCATACTGTTAGTTAAAACACAGACAAAAGTCCACAAAATGAAGACTGGTTTGCTTCCAGAATAAAAAAAAATCCTGATAATTATGTTCATGTCTTTCTTCTTTTCAGTTGCAAATTAATTTTTCTTCAAAGTAAAAAAAAAACATTCCAGGATTTTACTCCATACAGTATACTTTTATATACATTTTTTTTCATATATATATATATATATATATATATATATATATATATATATATATATATATATATATATATATATATATATATATTTTTTTTTTTTTTACACACAGGAAAAAAATTCTAACAACATAAACAAAAAGTAAAATGAAAACTGAATGTATATAAATAAAAGCTAAAAAATGCTAACAACATTATTAGAATATATAAATACTGACTATTCATTTATAAATTATCAAAAGCCACACAGCTGAAAATGCTAAATTACAGTAAAGGAATATTACAAGCATGTTCCCTGAGGAAGAAAAGTAACAACTTGTGAATAACAGAGCATTTGAATGTGTCTGTGCAAGTGTGCATTCCTCCGATCAGCTGTTTTCACTTAGAAAAAGAACAAAAACAGCAGTTTAATGAATGACTCTCCAGAATTACACCAACCAGATGATGGGTGTAGGCACCGCATGGGCCAATAACAGAACTGTACACGCCTCTTATTAACCAGGCAGTGTGATTTATTGCAGGCCGAATTTCTAGACTGGGATGTAGGGGTGGTTTACTAAAAAAAAAAAAGAAAAAGACTGAAAACAGACACATTTTCTTGCTTTAGCTGATTCTCACGTGCAAGGTGTAAGGAAACCATGTAAAGCAAGCATGAATAAAAACATTTGAAAACTTGGCACACGTGTTTTAAACAGTTTCCTTGTCTTGATCGGGGACGCTTTTACTATACATATTTACTATATATAAGGAATCCATTGCTGCTGTCCACATACAGTATATGATCCTCCGAGGCAATAGAGATTGTACACATTGAGACATATCCTGGGAAACTGCAAAAAAACAAGCTCAAATTCTTCCCTGGAAAAAAAATCTAAGAGGCCCTGGAAGAGCTGATCTATAATGAAGAGCAGGATGTATTTCAGGCAGGAACAAATTACAGTAGACATGAAGCAGATATGACATGACTCCTCATGTCACTGTAACCGCAGGTGAAATAAAGGAGTACATCTGGATTTACTGAACATATTGTACACCGAACAACAGCTAATACTACACTGTTAGACCCAGTGAGTAAAGGTAACACAAACCAGTCATTTGCCAATCATTTGAAGAAAATGATTGGTGTAAATATTCAAGTTAAAAATAATTATTCATTCGAGTCCAGGTAGGTAGGTGAGTTTTGGGTAGGAAGCAGACACTATAACTGATTTATGAGACTGGAGCTACTGTACTCCATCATGGGCTGGAAAAGGCCAATAACCCTGACACTAACTAATAACAGTCAGCAGGGCCTCTGCTGACCTCACATGACCTCAGTTGCGCAAGAAAATTACAGTCTGGATAAGCAAAAACAGAATAACCTTTATCACAGAAATAACTATATTTAAATACGGGTTATATGCACTGAGTATGAGTGAATCTGTGTTTTTGTTTGGCTTCTAACAATTTACTAGATAAGCACTACAATTACCCAGTAGAGCTATGACGAATTGGAAAACTGTTGTAGTCCTTATATAGTGACTTAAAATTCACGTTCAAGATATGACTGTAACATGAAAGTCTCTTAAATTAACATTAAGCATATACTGTACATTATGCATTCTGCTCATTTAATGCATTGGTTTTTGGTTCACAAAACACACCACAGGAAACAATTAAAAGTTAAAAACACTACAGTATTTGTAGTGGAAATCTTTAAAGGGGTCAAAAAACATTATTTTCCACATTCGGTACATTATTGTTTCTCCTCTATGCCCCGCCTTCTGAAACCCGTCGATTTTTACAAGACTCATCGGTCTGAAAAGCTAGGTGTGCTCTGATTGGCCAGCTATCCAGTGCGTTGTGATTGGCCGAATACCTCAAGCGTGTGACGGAAATGTTATGCCCTTTAATAAAAATGTGATGGTCTGTCCAGCCAAAGTGACTAGACATAAACATAAAACCCAAATGTGATATAAACATGGTTTCTAGTCGTGTCCTCTTTTGGAAGGCAAAAACAAAGTAGCTTGGTTTTTACAGTGATTCACAAAGATCTATATGACGCGGGGGCAGCAACAACAATACTACAACGAGAAAAAAAGGTGAGCCTTCTTTCTTTGCATGAACATCAGTGTTATGCAAATCTTCCCACATAGTGATGTAGACATGGGGCATGTTAGAACGAGCAGTTTCTTTACTTTTATAAAGAATATCTCTTTGGATTTGAGACTTTAGTCTTTGCAACTAAAAAGAGCTTGTAACACTCCAACGAGAAAGAAAAAATTTAAGTTGCATCATATGAGCCCTTTAAAACTTGTAATGTCTGCAGGGTCACCATGGGTTGATGTTCAAGATGTTATTTGCCATAAATGCAATAGGATTGCTGTAATATTGTGAGATAGTAGTGACTGTTTGTAGTTGTATTGGGCCTATTTGGGAGATAATCCAGGGGCCTTTTTTTTTACTCCCAGTCTCTCCTGGAACACAAACCCTTTTTTACTCAAACAATTATCTATAACAGCACATCGTTAAACAACAATACTTTCAAAATGTAGTATATGTTATTTAAAGGCATCAGTCTGTTTTGAAAACCCTTTTCAGGTGGCATTGCTTACTATAAAAAAGAAAGGAATCTGTTACACTATTTCTCAAACCCCCCTCTGTTCTAATCTTTAGTGAAATACCATGACATTGGTATATCATACAGTATCAGAGAAAATTTTCCCCTAAAAAATTTGTATTTTTTTTTAAAGAGGTATAACGTTTAGCCAATACATTTATTTCATGGAGTGCAGTAACTTTATACTTTTACATATTGTTTCAATACTTTTTCCATAAGTTCATAGCGCAATGTTTGCTTATGGGTTCGTGCTCTTTGAGCGCCTCCCAGCTTGAGGTGGAGACCCACGGGCCACGGCACGCCTCCCTGCCGCTTAAAACAACTCACAAACAGTACTCAAGCTGACACTTTATTGAGTGGAGAGGAAAAAGGAGGAGCCCTGGTGTCCGTTTATTCACCCGTCCCACCCTTTGACACTGTATTAGTTTTTTTCTCTTTGTAGCTACTGTTAGTTATTGTTTTAATTCAAAATCATGTATAGGTATCTGGGGGAGCTCGTCAGCCGCGCAGCCGCCAGCAGCGCTCTGTCCTCGGGATGCTTCGACTCCGTTTTGCCCGCTTCCGCGACTCTCCTGCGCGTCCGCCGTTACAGCGAAGCCGTGGGAGAGAAAGACGATGACCCTAACTTCTTTAGGATGGTCGAGGGTTTCTTCGACCGCGGAGCTTCTATCGTGGAGGACAAACTCGTGCATGATCTGAAGACGAGAGAAACGCCCGAGCAGAAGAGGCACCGAGTGCGGGGGATCCTCAAGATCATCAAGCCCTGCAACCACGTCCTGTCCGTGTCCTTCCCCATCAAGAGAGACAACGGGGAGTGGGAGATGATCGAGGGCTACCGAGCTCAACACAGCCAGCACAGGACTCCGTGTAAAGGAGGCAAGTTCATGCGTTATTCACACCGGAGTTAATAGGAAGCAGACGCGCTCACGAGAGAACACATGCAAAATTAAGACACGTATCACTTACCTATCGAAGCATCTTCAGATGTTTTGCATTGTGGTGACGCGATTCTGCGCGTGTCCAACACATTGATTTTACACGCATTAGCTTTGTAATTTGACAGAGAGTGATAAATAGGCCTTGCGTGCCATGCACTTGGAAAATATCCTGCGTCGCGGTTGCGCAGCAGCGACACTCTGCGATTGTTTGCGTGCAAGCTGCACAATAATAAAATCAACATGCTGTGTACTGATCCTGGTAATAAAGCGGCTAATAAATAGGTGTTATATCGGAATAAACGGGTTTTAGTTATTTATCTTGTATGAGCTGGTCTAATGTGTACATTAGGCGAGATGGCCACGTGCAGGTTTGTTGGTATAAAATGACCAGCTTGTGTACATCTTTAGAGCATTTAACAGTTTGACCATCTTAAACTGGTTTGAAGACCAGTTGGTTGCTGGCACAAAATGTTACCCAAGCTAATGACCAACATAGACCTATATGCATTGCATTTAATATTTTATAATATGTAGGAGAGAAAAATGGCTTATAATTAAAAACACACCCTGCATTGCTTCACCATTTTAGGTTTACGTTTGATCAGTATTTTAGCAGGAATGCTGCCTGGCTTGTTCATATGTTTATTTTATTAGGTAGGTCTGCCACCCCCATCATATAAATTACAGTTTTCTCTTTACAGGGATATTTGTAACTTTTGGGAAGTTGTGAACTCCTTTATATCACTGGAATGTGCTTGTGTAAAAACTGTTTCTATGAAGCATGACCTGTTCTGGAGATGTTTGTTAGGCCGTTAGATTGTGCTTCATCAGGACTGACTCTGCAAAGCTTTATTAAGGAAGGGAGGTGGAAGCCCTCCAGAGCAGTTCAGTCTCTCTGCAGTTTCCTCCAATAGAAGCTACATCCAGTCAGTTTTTTCAGACTAATTTCCCCTTTTTAAAACTAGGAAGGAACCTTACCTTCAACTGTAGAATGACCAAATGAAGTAATTACATCACATTTACTTTAACCACCATTTTAAGTTGCTGAGGAGTTCGGCTAAACTGATCAACAAAGTTTTGGAAGAGATGTTATATTGTACCCTGCTTGATCTTCTATTGATTATATTTAAGAGGAGCTTCCAGTGAGACAGTCACTGAACTGATGGCTAGACTTTAAACTGTTAAGTTTGTAAATGAGCTCAGTCAATGAGTTTACCTTGAGGTCTAGTAACCGGATAACAAGAAAACATGTTTTTGCACCTTGTGTGCTGGGAAGCCTCTTATTAAGTTAATGTAAAAGAGACCTCATAACCAGTTTACATGGGGAAGGAGCTCAAAGTTTTTTTTATTTTTTATTGAGCTGTAAGGAAACTAGTTAAAGGATAACATGACCTGCAATCCTATTCAGTTATTGGATTTAAATATGCAATAAATGAAGATTCAGCAAAATATGCATAAAGTATAAGTAAAAGAATGCAGACTTTGGACTCCCTGAATATGTACACTGGACATGCTAATTCCACAATATGCATACAGAAGAGCTAATGAAACTACCTTTTTGAGTTTTCTTGCTCACTTAATCACCAAATAACTCATAAAATACACTTTGTTTTATAGTGATAGTTCACCCCAAAATGTTATAATTTACTCCCCCTTAAGCTGTTCCAAATCTCTTCGAGTTTCTTATTTCTGTTGAGCAGAGGTTAAGTGAACTTTATTTATATAGCACTTCATACAATACAGATTGTGTCAAAGCAGTTTTAAAGGGTACATAACATACACAGTTTCACCTAATCTCATGTTAATCTTGAGTACCTATAGAGTAGTACTGCATCCTTCATATCTCCAAAAAAGTCTTTAGTTTTTATCATATTTATAAAAGAAAAATACATCTTTCCGGTTCTCTCTGGAAAAAGCCAAGCTCCTGGAGGTGTGTCGTCATTGAAGTGACGAGAACACACAAATGCACTTGATACTGCTGCCCCAGGGAAAACAAACTGCATCCACTGTTCATGTAACACTGGGTTCTTTGGGAAGCTGAACATGGTAAACTTTCACTCGCATCCAAAATACACTTATTTGAAAACATTCTCAAACAAATCCTATGCAGCGCTGTCGACGATTTCCAGATGAAGTGCGTTGATGTTCGCGGTCTCGCTCTCCTCTGGTCGACCTGTGCACGGGCGCGCTTTCCTGAGAGAAATGCTCATATAAGGAGTTCCACCTTCATCTACGTCATTAAATCCATGATCGAAAAAAAAAACAGCTGAAACTTGTACCAAGTTCTACCAACCCGGAAGTAAGCTTTTCAGCACAGAAATTCTCTTTTTTTATTATTATTTTTTTTACTTTGGCCATGTTTAGCATTAGAATCCATCTCTTTAACACTGTGAACAACTCTGAATACTTGAAACACCATTGTAGCCCCCCTTTAATTAAGAAAACGGTGTGTCCATAATGCAAGGGGATGATAGTAAAAACTCAATTTTCAAGTTAAAGTCAGTTCATCACTGATTCAGTGATTTCATGGTCCGGCTCAGTTCAGTTCAAACAGCATCCGTGCAATCAAGTCGACAATATTGTACCAACTAAACAAGCCAAATGCAACAGTGGAAAGGGAACCAAAACTCAATCGGGGACAGAAATGAGAAAAAAACAAACAAAAATGAAAAAAAAAAAAACAGGCTCAGTCATAAAAGATATTTTGGAGACTGTTAGTAACCAGACAGTTTCGAATAGCCATTGGATTCATTAGTACTTTTTCCATGCTATGGAAGTGAATGCCTAACATCAACTGTTGAGAGTGAGTAAATAACAAAAATGTAATTTTTGTATGAACTATCCCTTTAAATCTGCACTAAGAACATTCTTTGAGGTTAGTAGTAATTTGAAAGGAATCACTAGCTCATTGTCCATGAATTCAAGAACTTGCCATTGCTATTCAAGCAGGGCTTTCGAGGCCGATTGAAAACCGAGATGTTTAGTTTGGGGCAGTCACGCTGGTTTTAAACACACCCAGTTTGGCTCCTGCCTAGATTTTCTTCCCTTGTTCTTCAGTGGAGAGAGTGAGTCATCACGGTGGTTGCTTAACAGCCTGTCCTGCCACACAAAATTTCCCCTCTAAGAACTAAGACCTTTTTTTTTCTTCTTTCTTTTTCCCAAGACCGTTAGAGCATTTGAATTTTCCAGGCCTCCTACTCTAAACAGCATATTACCCAGATCATCAATGCTATTTATACTGACAAACAAGGCAGCGGACAAATATTTTGCAGCTTTCATTCTGTTATATATTCTTTTTTTCCCCAAGAGCTTTAAAACACCCTAAAATGTCCTTAATTATATAGGAACACATGTAATATAAAAAAAGGTTATCAAAGTTGTATAGTGATGTAAGCTTAAATCGATAGAGAATATCCTGTCTTAGCATCATAAAACAAAGGCTGTAATGCATGTGACTTATTTTGATGCTTGTTTAATGACTTAAGTGATGTATTTGCATAGACCTGCAGTCTGATGGATGAGGACACTGCTTGTGTTTCTCCAGGTATCCGTTACAGCACAGAGGTGTCAGTGGATGAGGTGAAAGCCCTTGCCTCACTAATGACGTACAAATGTGCAGTTGTAGGTAAGTTCTTGCTTAAGTTTGCTTATGTGTACATTTATTCGGTTGTGGTTGTAAGTGTGAACGTTTAATCATTTGCATGAACCGTGTTCTCCACAGATGTGCCTTTTGGAGGAGCTAAAGCGGGGGTGAAAATTAACCCAAAGAATTACTCCGTGAGTGTTTTCTTCAGATTCTCTGACTAAATGTAATTTTGGAAGATGGAACTTCAGATATTTTGACTCTAATATTAAATGCTCCTGCAGATGAATGTCTGGATATGTATTTGCATTTTCTAGAGTCCATCCTCTTTAGATGATGTTGAAGATTTTATGACATTGTTCTCTTAAAAAACTGTTAGATTGCTAGTAGATGCTCTGGAAGCAACCAGATTCAGAAATGTATTTATTTCTTGACATGCAAGTAAATCACATTATAGCTGCTGATGTCCCGCCATTTTTTGTTTTTCTTACACAGGACACAGAGCTGGAGAAGATCACGAGAAGGTTTACTATTGAGTTAGCTAAAAAGGGCTTCATTGGTGAGATATGAGCAGGCACAAACTGAATCTTTTCCTGAGTTCAGCAAAAGCTCAGCAGAATTGATATCTGTTGATCCCAAATGACATCAGTTTAGCATATTTTACTATTTAGGCAAGAATAAAACAGGAATTCTATGGCAGATCAAACTGCAACAACCTGAACAATTGTAATGCAGTATTTCTCATCAGATGGCACGGTTAAGATTAACAGTCAGGGTGCTATTGACACCACTTCTACATTACAAGTTATTTAACCTGTAGTCCAAAAGCTTAGATAAGCTGTATTCATATTACAATATTCTGCCAAGAGCTTGTAATAGAGCCAACTTTTCTTAGGAAGTAGGTGTTTTTGAGTCTGTGCATGATTCCCACACTGCACTGTAATTGTGCAGTGATATAGTTGCCACAATGTGACAATTATCACATAATACATTGTATGTATAATGTATTTTATGAATTCCATTAATTGTGTCCAGATGTTTAAGTTAAATATCATTAGCCCTGGCCATGGGAAGGGCGGATCAGTAGCACACTCATTTCTGTTTTCTTTGTCAGGGCCTGGCATTGACGTCCCAGCCCCGGACATGAGCACAGGAGAAAGGGAAATGTCCTGGATTGCTGACACATATGCTAACACAATGGGCCATCATGTAAGTTGAGGAACCTGACCAAGTGTTCATTTAGTTTACAACAGGTTTGCTGAAATGAATGTAACCCAAACCACTTAACATATAAAGTGTAATACAGTTTTGCATGGTAATTTCCGCTATAGTAGTTTTATCTATTTTTAGCATTCAAAATGCATCTAGCAGCAATGATGTTTTTATTATATTTGCAGTTGTCCGCTTTCTTAAATCTCTTTGCATAGCAAATGGTGATTCATTTAGTCTTTCATGCATTTCCATGCATCTAACTATAACAAAGACATACTTACTCTGGTTTGAATAAATAATATACCCTCATTTGCTGCCTTGCAAACACTAGGAAATTCAGGAAAATTCAGATCTAGTTTCCCCCATTTCATTGCATAATATTGTAGACAAATACAGCACATACAGAAAATTGGATGCATACATTACCTTGAAATGATGGAGTGATTTCTGATGCATGTATTGTGTAAAAGATGCACAAAGATAAAGAGCATTCACTGTCCCTGACAAAGAGCATGGTGTTAATGGGACCAAGAGAACAAAGCAGCCTCTACTGACAGACTCTTTCAATACAGTCTGTCCTCCCATGGCAGTCCTTTGCTTTGTCTAGGTAGCTGTGATGTTCTGTCCTATTTGTGCGCTGGCCTGTAGCGAGATAAGTGAAAGGACATGAGAGATATGCTGTAACATCAACAGGACCTTACACTGAATGATGGTCATAACACAGACCTCATAGCTTTGTGTTTCATTATTAGAGTTGAGGTTATTCTGTATAATGCAAACTAATTATTATTATTACAAACGATTATAATTCAAAAATATAATTCTTCTTCATCAGGATATCAATGCTCATGCCTGTGTTACCGGTAAGCCCATCAGCCAGGGTGGGATCCACGGCCGTATATCTGCCACTGGCCGTGGTGTCTTCCATGGCATTGAAAACTTTGTCAATGAAGCTGCTTACATGAGCCAGCTGGACATGACCCCGGGGTTCGGAGACAAGACATTTGTCGTTCAGGTTTGTCCAAGTCAATAAAACTTAAACCACCCTTCAAGTTTCTGAACTTGATTTCAAAGTGCTACTTTTCTTTCATGGTGGAACTTTAATGCACGTTGTCCATTAGCCCATGATGATTTTGTTCCAGCAGTTAGTGGATGCTGACACAGACCATTCTGACTTTGCTTATCTAAGGAATTTAAATATTCAGAATATTCCTTTAAGATGCCCAATCTATATTTATTAAGAGTGCTTAAAAGGGTACAAGACCTTCAAATGTTACACTTCCGACATAAATGATTAAAATCCTCATTATTTTACTGTGTGTTGCAACACTTTATTGTAATGTCAGAGAAATAAAAATATATTGTAAAAAATATATTTAATGGAATAATAATGCATTTGTGCCTTTTTTCTTCAAAAACAATGCCAAGAGATAATATTGCACTTTTTGCAGCATAAACATGGTTTATACTGTAGTTAGATTGTGTTTTGACTATTTTTCAGAAGGGTAAGAAATTGTATGTTAAGTTATGGTCTCTGAAAACAATTCTTCAACTTGAACTTCTGAAGTCTATTTCGTTTTCGTTATATTTAGATATTAAAATTGTAACACAAATACTGACTTTGTTTTGCAGTGGATTTAGATGTTTAGCAATGTTCATGCACTAAATCCATCAGCTCCGCTGTTAGTATAAAAACTATTTAATGCGTTCTGATTCTCTTGATTTTTGTGGTAGGGTTTTGGTAATGTGGGCCTGCACTCCATGCGTTATCTGCATCGTAACGGAGCGAAGTGTGTCGGTGTCGGAGAGCTGGATGGAAGCATCTGGAACCCTAAAGGCATTGATCCCAAAGAGCTGGAAGACTATAAGCTGGTGAGTATTAATGGCTCATTTACTTTAGAGTGACATTCTTGCCGAAGCTTCACTGTAAGGCAGCCACCTTGTGGCCACATAGTAGTACTACACATTCAAATGTATTAATACTTCAAGTACTCCTATTTTCCAGGCCAATGGCACTATTGTTGGCTTTCCTAATGCCACCCCCTATGAAGGCAGCATCTTGGAAGCTGAGTGTGATATCCTGATCCCTGCTGCAAGTGAAAAACAACTTACAAAGAAAAATGCCAACAACATCAAGGCCAAGGTTAGAGGTCAACAGTCAACCAAAACAAAAAATGGCGCCATTTTAACGTAGATAAGTTATTAATTGTATTATGCCACTCGAGAGAAGCTGCAATGAGCATTTAAAAGAAAATGAGTAACGCATATTATTTTGACAGATCATTGCCGAAGGAGCTAACGGTCCCACCACCCCTGAAGCTGACAAGATATTCCTAGAGAGGAATATCATGGTGATCCCTGTACGTTTTCCAATCCTAAATGTTGTTTTAATATTAAATCAGTCTTTTTTTTTGTATGCATATACAGGTTTTGTCTGAATATTTTATGCATATACAATTTGATCTTATTTAATCTATTTACCTTTATTTAGATTGTATTTGCAAGATCTTTTTTATATAGGTTTTATTTGTATTGTTGTAAAATAAAATTAGGTTTTTTTTTCTAGTTTTAAACCACTTTGATCTTGCCTTGAAAATAGCCTTTGATGCCAATAGGATAGTAAAAAGAAATAATTGTGCATGTATAGGACATGTACCTGAATGCTGGAGGTGTGACGGTCTCCTACTTTGAGTGGCTGAAGAACCTGAACCACGTCAGTTATGGCAGACTGACCTTCAAATACGAAAGGGACTCCAACTACCATCTCCTCAGTAAGTCGAAAATGTGTCTCTCAGAAAACAGACAAAGTCAATATACTTAAGTGTTTCCTTTTAGAAATCTCCCTACATATGGTCTGATCGTTTGCAAATCAATCCCCAGTCTTGTTTTTCTGCCGATTTAGCTCTCTGGGAGCGCTTGTTTTTCTTTTTCTAATTGCTCTAGATTATGTCGGTATTCAGGGGGGCTAGAATAGGTCACGTGGTGTTTTTGTTCACTTTGTTTATTCTGCTCCCACAAGCAAATATAGTGGGATTGGTGTCCCGTTGAGAGTATCCGGGCATGCGTGCATGTATACACAAGAACACAAATCTGTGCTCTGTCTTGCCTTTCATCTGGCTGGCCTAAAATAACCTCACTTCACTGAGAATCACATGTTGCATAAAGGAAACAGGAGCAAACCCATGTGAAGAAGCTGTTGAATGGTGTAACGATCATTTTAATATATTCGTATACTAAAACAGGACCATACTTTATTGCATCCTTTATCAAATATGTAACTAAAGAACAGATTTGGGGCTCAGAGAATAAGCATTGTTTTGGGAAGATCCATGTGCTAATGGGGGTCTACCGTGTTGTTTGGCAGTGTCTGTCCAGGAGAGTCTGGAAAGGAAGTTTGGGAAACATGGTGGAGCCATACCTGTTGTTCCCACAGCTGAATTTCAAGAGAGGGTTGCTGTGAGTATGAACGCAGAAGCACATGCAATTAGCATTTAAAAAAAATAGTTTTAAATTAGACTGCTGGAGCTTTATACGCTTGTGTTGCTCGTCTGGCAGGGAGCGTCTGAAAAGGACATTGTGCATTCTGGATTGGCTTATACAATGGAGCGATCCGCCAGAGTAAGTAGATAAATATACTGTAAAATATATCATTTATATAATTATAATTGTATACAAATATATATTATGCCTATATTTATACAGTATATGATGCTGTGTGTGTGTGTGTGTGTGTGTGTGTGTGTGTATATATATATATATCTTGTGTGTGTATATAATAACAAGTATTATATATCTTGTATATATATATATATATATATATATATATATATATATATATATATATATATATATATATATATATATATATATATATATCTCTTTAATGTATATAATATGTTATTTTTATATTTTTTTATGTATTCTTTTATATTGTTGGTTACTGTATTAGCATTGTTCATTATTCTTAATATTATTATTATTATTATTTGTAGTAGTATATTTTGTTGATCTTTATTTCAAATATATATATTTTTTATTATTATAGTCAAATAATAATTCATATTAAATGCATTCTGCTACACAGTCGTAGTAATGACGTCAGACCCTGGTAGACATACAGATGATACAGATTATGAGTAATAACAATGAATCAATAGCAGATTAATTATTACTGTCCCTGCTTACAGTGGTGTTAGATGGCATCTAACGTCTCTCTGTCAACTTTTAATGTCATACTGCATCAGAGCCCTTCTGAACATGCAAACAAACAGATACTCATACTTGTCACACACCCAGCTACAGCTTTTGTGTGAAACTGGGATCTGGTAACCAGAGAACAGCATTTTTGTTCATGTGTCATTGCTGCTGTCAGTTATTTGTTTCTGAATTGGAAAATGAGATCCAGCCCATTTAATAGTTTCTTAATCATTCAGCGCACCCAAAGATGTGTGGATCATTCAAACCTTTAGCTAGAGGGTCTGCTCAGTCCAGTATGTTGGGGTCAAATTGTCAATTACACTGTTCAATTAAGCGCTCTTTATTGATATTTGTTTAGTATTAAACCAAAAGTAAGCTTTACAATATAAGTCTTGTGATAATTTCTCACGGACTGAGCTCATCGTATATTGGCTTCTCCGCAAAGGACACATGCATTGCCGCACTATATTTTTACTAAAATTAGCAGCATACATAAGATTAATTTTACAGCAATATTCACTTGAATAAGTATGAGTATGATGGATGAAATGCTGTCTCAGGAAGCAGCGTACTATGTGTTTAAGCTTGTTTGATGTATGAAGAGCCTCTGTTGTTCACATAATTCATCTCTCCTCTTTTAGCAAATCATGCGCACAGCCAACAGGTATAACCTTGGGCTGGACCTGAGGACAGCGGCCTACGTCAACGCCATCGAGAAAGTCTTCAAAGTGTACCATGAGGCTGGTCTAACCTTCACATAGACGGTTGTATTATTCACCTGGCTCTATATCTGAGTCTGTTAATCTGCGCAGACAGATTTTATACATCCACATATATCTGCCATATCATTTATGCATCTTTAGAATCCTCTGGTCTTTTCAAGTATATCATCCTTTCAGACTTTTTAGAAAAGCCTTAATGACAAAATCCCTTTAATATAATCTCCTTGTTAACATTTAGTAATGTTTTCTTCATGTCATGTGTAATTGAAGTCGCTGCATATTGGAAACACATTAAGCCTTACAGTCACAGCCGCACACTGTTGTTTCTAAAAACTGTTGTTTCTAGAATTTCTAGATGGTTACCTTGTTTATTTTTTTCACAAATTTTGACATAGTTCTAGTCGAGTGGGAAAGGGATACAGGATCAATCTCAGGCTTTTTTATATCCGTTAACATAATGTTGGTTTTTGCTGCTCCTTGGAACATTTTTGGTGATAACCCAAAGCTTCCTTAGTTTTTAAATGTGTCCTTGTCTTTACAAGTCCGTGTTTAATTTCTTAATAATTGGCAAATTTTTGGAGCAAGTTTTTGGGAGCTAATCTTTATTTTTATCATATTAGCATTTAATACGAAACACCCTTTAAAAACAGACTTTGTATCACCTTTTTAAATGGTCTAAAATTAATAAAATGTAAATGTTAATGTGAAGCGTGTCTGGGTTATTTGTACTTTGAAATGTTTTAAAATTTTGTCCCCCCAAAAAGTAAACCGTAAGATTATACTTCGTGCTCATCTACTGTACGTGGATAAAATGAGACCTTTTCCATTCAGTAATAAAAACATATATTTTTATTTAGCTTTATTTGCTCAACATGTATTCAATCACACAGTTTTGAAAACAAAAGCAAATAAACTTATTTAAACAATCTCTAACAGAAATGAAATTTCTAGTTTTTCTTTTAGTAGTTGTACATGAGATATATTAAAGAGACATCTGTTTAAAACTATTTACATTGGTAACAAATGAATATCTTCTGGTATTGTTTTAGTCCATGACACTTGGTGCTGATGTAAGAGAGGTGTCCAGCTGAAGAACTCAGCCAGAGAGATTTTTCCCAGCTGTCTGAGCATCAGTTCAGCTCATTAGCAAGGTCATCCAGTGCATCGTTGAAACCTAATCAAACACAGAATATGAATTATGATCTTGTGCATGGTGGAATTACACTATTGCTAGACCCGTCAGGTTTTGACATTGTCTGTGTGTGTGTATTTGTTTATTACTCACTGCCGTCTTCACCACTGATGTCTGCTTCAGCACCAAAGTCCCCTCCGCCGCTGCTCTCCCCTGGTCCTTCTGATTTAAGGAGGCCCCCAAAAAATCCTCCTGACTTTTCCTTTGGTTTCTTTTCCTTCTCCTCACTACTTGGGAAAAGACCTCCCATGCCACCGGTCTTATCAGTTTCCTGTTTCTTTCCAGTAAGTGTTTCCTTCACTTTTCTTTTAGCTGCAGAAGCTAGGGGAAATTTGAACAGCAACATTACAGAAAGGTAACACACTCCAGTCTACTTTCACATGCTACAGTACCTCTTTCCCATCAGATAAGACTCGAAATTAAGTTTCTTAGATGTCTAAAAATAAAAAGACTAGCTTTATTGGCACTGAAG
The DNA here is from genome assembly GCF_023724105.1 of Carassius gibelio. Lineage (NCBI taxonomy): Eukaryota > Metazoa > Chordata > Actinopteri > Cypriniformes > Cyprinidae > Carassius > Carassius gibelio. The sequence continues at coordinate 19,389,502 of NC_068408.1, read as the reverse complement.
GCCCATTCTAAGGCCATTCCTTATAAGGAGTGGCGTGACTACTGGACTGACTGCATTTTTTTTTATTTTTAAACAACTCCTTCATAGAGAACAAACAGCAGCTGGACTAAAACAAGTGCGAACTTAAAAGCAATTTGAAAGGGATGGAAACATTTTGTGTAATATTTGATCTAAATTAAATGTTAATCATTTGATTCAGTTAAATGAGTCATGGTATCATTGCATTATGATGTTAACTATTATATATTTAGTTAAGTTTCTGAAAATAAAAAGATTAGAAATACATTTTTTATTTTATTTATTATTTTAAATTAAGTTGCTGTCTTCAAGCTTTATATATATATATATATATATATATATATATATATATATATATATATATATATATATATATATATATATAGCTGAAAGTTATTATTGTATATACAATATTTAAAATAAATAGCCTACTAAGCTATAAGAAAAAATAAAAAGCTCATCTATATTTTGGTGCCCTAAAAAATAAGATTTATTATAATACTTTATAACTGACTGGCTAAATAAGGACACAGTGTCATAAAAAATCTAAAAACCTTGTACACAACAATTGCTTATGAAGTTTCTTTAAAGCGTCTCGCACATTAGCGACTCACCTGCTTTGTCCACAGCCTGGTCGACAAATGACTCTGCTGCTTTATTACCCAAAACTCCTTTAAAGAAAGACATGTTTGTAGAGTCCTCAGCTGCGGATGTTTGCAAGAGCGTGTGTATGTGTCAGTGTTTTGAGACGGAGGATTCATGGGGTTTTATTAGGCTGGTGCTCAATCGAAGTACGTCAGAGATGTATGTGTGTGTCTATTGGCTGCTTCAGCTTTAGGTGGAGTAGAAAGATGTCAACAGAGAGAACAGCAAGCTAGACTGGTTTACCTGCTTGCCTTCATCATCGTCTGTCAGGGTTTTTACCTAACTCATCATGTGTTAGGGCATATAGTTATTTTATTTGATTGTTTAGGTTAACTTGAGATTGGGTTGAGTTTGGGTTAATAGTCCTTTTGATTATTGCAGTAATTCTGATTCATGTCCTTTTTTATTTTTTATTTTTTTATTATGTTTTTTTAAATTTAGGGGAAGTTGATCCTTGTCCTAACTCTAAGGACATTTCTAACATTTAATTGTTTTATAGTTAAGTGGAAGCTGAGATAGTTTGGGGTTACAGGGTTGATAGTCCTTTTGATTGTTGACCTTTGATTATTTTCTTTTATCGTTTTGTTTTGCTCAGGAGAAGTCAAGGGTTTCAGGGTTATGCAGGGTTTTGATTCTTGTTCTAATTTTGTTATGGACATTTGTAACTTCAGTTGCTTTGTTTATGTTTTGGTGTAGATGACTTTCCTCTGAGCAAGAGGAAAGTGATGGGCTGATAGACTTCTCTGTCTCCTCCCATTGCTGGAATGTGGACAAAGCTGAACTGGCTGTCATTTCAAGAGGAGGGAGGAGGGCAGTCTTGATGCTTTCATAGTTTCACTGAATATGCAAAGGGAGTGCTTGCCCTGCCTCTTTCATATGGGATGTACACTGTCATTGACGTAAACCCAATTTAGTACACAAATACTTTTCAATGTTACTTACTTGCTACTTTATACTTCAATATTATGCAAATGAATCTTGTTAGCCTTCTTGGCCATATTCTGTTCTAAAAATAAGGATGTAAAATTAGAACAGATTTATTTTTCACAAAACTGAATTTATTATAGATGGTACATATATAAAAACAAATAGCTGTTTTTAGACTTGAAGGGGAACAATGAGTCAAGTACATTAGGATCAGTTAAAGTGTAGTCGTGAGGCAGCATGCAAACAAATCATGTAACCAAGCAACTGCTCTGACATCATTCGCAGATTCTGTGAGTTGTTTATAATGGCTGCTATAGCAAACTACATATAAGAGCATTACTAAAGCCCCATCACTATATAACCGCACTTTAAGATAATACTCAATCTGATTAACCCAGGCATCTGCATGCTTTACACACATCAATCAATCTGTGATTCTGTCTTTTTCTGCTCCTTCCAAAACTGTTTCGGATACTACACTGACTGTGTGTTTGGACTGGAATGTTTTTAGCGCTTTCTCGCACTGATTGTGTGAGACATCATCTTGCTGACCTCACTGCGTTGGGAGGAGGAAAACTGGTTTTAGGGCAGGTAAGAAAGACAGACAATGCCTATATAAAAATGTCTAAAACACAAGCACATGCATGTAATATAAGCACAAATTTGCTGACACGCACTGCATAGTATATGTGAATACTGCATAGCTAAATAACTGTGTTGTTACTTGACTTTGTTTCTTGTGAATAGGATAGGTTTGAAGAGGTAAATCGAGGTAAGAAGATGTTGTTTGTGAGGACAAAGCAAGAGAGAGATGTGGGTGTCTTTGATTTTTGTGTTTAACTGGATACTATTTAGTGTCCATCTGAGGTTTAGTATGATAATATTCAGCCATGGTCCACAGCAGCTAATACACTCTCTCTTCTTAAGCAAGAAGCAAGAGCATCACAGGGGTTCAGTGTGACATCATCCTAAAACAAAACAGAAGGACGGTTATGTTGGTTCGGTGCACAATATGTAAATATAAGATATAATTTTTGAAACAACTGGCAAACTCGCTACACATGAAACACTGACGTAGTTTTTTGTTCTGTTTTGAAGCATGTGGTGTGTTGTAAAGGGCAGTAGACATAAACCCTGTCTGGATGTCACAGGACACTGAGATCTTACTCTCAAATGACTGCCCTGAATGAATAAGTTCAGTCAAAAGTAATTCAATAATTACTGAATTTTCCACAGTGTTTAAAGAAAGTCGCCAATAAATGATTTGATTTAAAAAGCTGTGCATTTTCAGTAATAATCACATGTAGTCAGTCAGGCATCTCTTATTAGCACTTAATCTGCATAAATTTACTTGAGGAGAAAAATTGTGGACTACTTTCAGAGAATATAGGGCTACTATAACTTAAATTTTGTTAAGTACATTACTCGAAAACAAGTGTCATTTTACACTACTTTGCAATTTTATTGTTTTTCGAAGTTATTTTTTAAATGTTTTGCTATTTTTGCTGTAATTCCCATCTCAAGAAAAGCTCACCATCTCTACTGTCCAGCGTCTGCAGGCTGCTCTACAGCTCCCTCCTGCTTCGGCATCTCTCCCTGGAGGCAGAAACACATCATGTCTCAGAAATGGACGGTTCTTTATCATGGTTTTGCCATGTTTTCACCTATTCAGGTATTTGCACAAAGGTAATTAGTTGGTATTTGTTATTGCTCTCTAGAGGATTTCAGACTCATGCTCATGAGTTATTTTGTTGGTGCACATTGACTGATAATGGCCGCGTGGTTATGGCTTGTTTCTTCATGAGATTTTAAATGAATAAAAACTATTTTGGAATGAAAAATTGAATGAAGCGAACTCTTAAAAATGCAGAGCAATATTTAGAAAGCAGAAATGAGTTATTTATGAAGAACATCACTCTTCCTGAGCAGTGAGTCAAGTGCAGTGAAGACATCTTAACTGCAGGGCTTAGCTGCTCTGACCTAAACTGAATGTATGAAAATATGGAAATAGAAATTGATAATATGATGTATTAAAATGTAGAGATTTTAGTCTGTAATGGCTTTAAGGTAAATGTGATCTTTATTGCATGCATGAATTATTGAGTTTATAAATGCACCTCAGTGTTCTTCAACTCATCCTGTCCATGATTGGTTAAGAAAGGAGAGCATGGGCATCATATAAAATATACCAACTTTATATTGACTGATCAGTGCATCAAGCAGTTTACAGTGTATTAAGCAATTTGCGGTTGTACTGAAAAAATGACAAAATAATAATACTGTGCACCTAGAAGCACCAATGCAACTGACTTCATTGTTTTGTATTAAACAATAAAAATATTTATCCAGTTAACTGTCCTCATGCAAAATGAATCCTTACCGGTTTGACAAGGCCAGTGGATGCAACCACACTCTCCAGCCCCTCCACTGCCTTTTCTGACACCTGATTGGCTCCAGCCACTGCGGCGTCGCTCGCAAGATTGGCCTGCTCAGTCGTTTTCTGGGCAACTAGGACAGATGAAAATGTGTCCTTATATTTTGATTTCAGACTTTCCATAGATTACGGTATTTATGAAAATGACATATTGAGTGTTGTTTAGTTAAGAGATCTTTTACCTGTGTTTACACTTGTCACAACACCTTCCTTTGTCTTAGTGCCTGTCAGAAAATTAAAAAGAGAAGTTTTTGAAGTAATGTAGCTCAAATAATAATTCACCCAAACTGCAAAAAAAAAAAAAAAAAAAAAAAAAAATTCAACGTTTAATGTCATTCCAAACTTGTATGACTTGTGAAACATACAGTGAAAGACTTTGGGGTCCAAATCAACATGTACAAGAAATACTGGCATTTATTCATACCTATTTTATTCCATGTTCTACTGAAGGAAGCAATTCATATAGATTTGGATTGAACAAATTACGTTAATAAAGGAAGAGCCTTAGGTGATCTGTCCCTTTAAGATCTCAGACATACATTCCACTGTGAACAACTGCTTTTTCCACAAACTTGTACGTCATTTGGTCTTATTTTTAGACAGATCCTTGATTGATGCTTTCAGCGCTGGCTCCTGTTCTGTTCTGGGATCCATACACTCAGTCTCCTCTGGCAGCGCAGCTGAATGTCCAGCTTTCTCCAGTAGAGACTCTATAAAATCATGGCAAGGAAAAATGCTTCTGATCCCCAGTCAGTGTGTACTGGTTGTTGATTGGCATCATTAAATGCCATTAAGCATTACAAATCGAGAAACGTCCTTACTACTGAGATGCTTCGTGCATGTTAACAGTGGAAAAACCCACTTCGGCCTCTGAAAGGCCCTGCCATCTGTAGTTCTGAATATGCATTGCACGAATGGCCCACAGAACAAGCGTAAGCTCTGTTTCTTTCCCAGAACCTTTGAGCCCACAGCAATGTGTCTGTGAAAGTCGCTCCTCCTTCCAAACATGTGCACGCACAGCACAACAAACACAGCCCTCAAGAGAGATGCCACATTGTCCTTGTTGTTCTGGACAAAGAGCTGATTTACTATCAAGACATGCACATTCTTCAGGACTCAGCCTCTGCTTGCAACACAAACACAAGCCTGAAATCTTATATCATTAATGTTATAATCGATAAAAACAGAGAAAATTGCCGCCATCCTACCACTGCTGCAATATGATGTCACTTCCACAGCATCTCAGATTACGTGACTAAGCATAAAACGTCTCTGCTGCTGCTGTTTGCTGCTACGATTAAGAGGAGACCTCGATAAACCCAAAATATTATTAAGATATTATTTCTTATTTCTGTAACGCAATTAAGACGACACAGCACTTTTTCAGATAATAATGCTAATATATTATGCTGATAATGCAAAGCAGGATCTATATTTAAAAGTTGTACTCATACAGGGCACAAATTAATGTCTTGTATCATCATTTGTATGCTATATATTAGTCTGAATGACATCACCTGTCTCTCTAGTCCAGTCCCAGTGCTTTAATTTCTGATTCATATTAGACGTAATGGAATTAATTCTTCAAAATAATCAAGCTGGACAGTGCTCACAGTTATATAATGTAAAAGAAATGAAAGTGACCAGTTTATGTGAGCTCAGCTAGCTACGTATTTTAATTTTAGTTATATTTTTGCTTCTTATGCAATGTCATAATCATTTGAGTTAAAACGAATATGTACAGTACTTCACTATGTAGTTTGACTTGTCACTCTTTTGCTATATTGACAGCAGCACTCTACGTCATGAGCTTCACGTGTTTGTGTCGTTCTCCATCGTGATTTGAGATGATGCATAGAGCCTCTTAAACTTCAGTGGAAGCTCGTCTGTCTGTACAAAGAGCCAGATGATTAATGTCACAAATTTACTTATAGCAGGGCAGAATCTCAAATATTTTTTATTCATGCAACATTATAATGTTAGCTAAATCTAAAACAATAAAAAAGTCATTACTTACAATTACATTGCATTTACATTTAGTCATTTAGCAGACACTTTTATCCAAAGCCACTTACAAATGAGGACAATAGAAGCAATCAAAATCAAAATATATGTGACCCTGGACCACAAAACCAGTCTTAACCAGTTTATTAATTGTGTAACAAAAAAAAAGAAAGAAAAAAGATAGAATACAAAGATTTAGAAAAGCTAATGGTCGTTTTTTTTTTTAAGATAATAAACTGTAAATAAATAGAGTGCAAATCTAAAAGGGACAGTTTTTTTTAGTTAGATTTAGAGGGTCAAATAAAGATGGGTCAAATAACAATTGCTTATTACTCGAAATAAAATAAACATTAACTGATATTACAAAATATTTAATAATAATAAAAAATGTATAAATAAAATTTGATATATATAAAATATATATTATTAGAAAAAAACTGCAATAGTGTGTCAATAATCCTAAGGCAACACTGCCACTAAATAAAACGCAATGAAACTAAATCTAAAAGCTATGTATAAAATCTAAAAACCATACAGTACATACACTAACAATAAAATCAAATATAAATGATACTAAAATAACACTGTCAATAAGTAAGATAAAGATAGGTTTGAGAATCAATCTATATAAGTTATCTGTACTGTATATAACAGCTGTCTGTGTGTATACAGTATTTGAGTCTCGGGTGGCAAGAGAGGTGTGTATGTGTTGCCAATTTGTCACAGTTCAGTGCAAAGTGACCTCGCTTTTCTTTGAGAGGCTTGAGATTTCTCTGATTAAAGTAGATCGTCTGTGTGGTGCAGAGGAAAGCTTTTACCTCCAGCTGCAAAACACACGCACACGCACACGCACACACACACACACACACACACACACACACACACTCCATCCTGGCTTATAAACTCTTCCTTTTCCTCCTCTGCAACGTACTGTAAGTCAAAGCTCCTTGCAATAGCAAGCACATTGTTCTTTCCCTTCTCTGATGTGGAGGACAGGTTAGACTCTATAAAAACTGAAAGCATACAGTGGCAGGCTGCTGTGACTGGTGTGTGTGTGTATACACTGAGAGCCATTACAATCATCAGAGATTGTGTGCTGACCCGGACAGACCCTGGTCTCTGTGGACCGGGATGTGAAGTGGACCGGAAGGGAATGGGATTCCAGTACAGTGTGCTCCTGTCGACATAGTAGCACAACTAGTACGATATACATAATACTCTGTACTCATGTACAACATGCAGTGGTTAACAGTAACACCTTACTGTCTTGTTAAGTGTTACTCATATAGCATTCAAGCATAATTAGCCCTAAAACATGACAGTTACTTACAATGTAAAAACAATAAGATGTTCAGCATATTTAAGCATACTTATGTAATCAGACTTCAATATCATCAGCATCAAGAGACAGTATGTTTACTACTGTATCTTATAGTTTACAAATTATTTTAACACACAATATAAATGGAGGTCAATTAGGATCTTCTCTTGGTAGTGTATCTGCCACTCACAGCTCATCGATTGACTGCATCCAGAAGTTATAAAAACACAAAGTGCTTCCTTTCTTCTTCTTGTCCTGTCTTTCTTTATCTCTGTCTATCTCCCTCCTCATTCTCCACCCATTCCTGACAGCAGAAGTGTGTAGAAGGCTACTGCTCAGCAGTAAACAACCACGTACTAGCAACCATTAGATTATGGAATAATATAGATTTAAATGATGTCAGTAAAATTGCCTTCAAATATGTTTTTGTAAATGTTCAGTTGGTTTGTAAATGGAATTGTTTTTAAATAAGAAAATGTCACACCATGCCATTTTAAATAGCTTTATAAATCCGCTACACTTTACAGAAATGTACTATTTTTACAAAAAGCACTTTTATTCTCTCACTTTTCTCCTCTCAGTTGAATTCGTACATACCTACGTACATGACCCCCTCTTTGGTTTTGGCAGCTGCCTCCTCCACCCCGGCCTTGGTTTTCTCGGCGGCGGCCACCACTCCCTCCCTCGCCATGGAGAATCCCTTCTTCAGCGCATCCATCCTGGACCTCAGAGCTGTATGTCCTTTAACTGGAAGTGGCTCTCGTCTTATAACCGGTGGATGGAGCTGTGTGTGCTCTGACTGTCAGTGGGGTAAGTGTGTGTGCAGCTCCTCTGAGAGTGGGATGGGCACTCAGTGCTCAGACAGATTGGGACACCCTTAACAAGAGGAGTAGTCAAGCGGATGGAGAGAAGAAGGCACGAAGAGAGAGAGAGAGAGATGGGGGTATAATAACAAGTGGGTGAGAGGAATGACGAGAACTGGATTCCACAAGAAGAAAGCTTTTTCAGTTTGGCCTGTTTTCTCCAGCCGCCCATAATAAATGAGATTCACATACTAGAAGATTAAATTGTTAATGCCCAAATCCAGCATCAGCGCACAGCTTCATAAATCTATAAACAATATCTTCCCTTAATCCTGCCATAGCATATGCATGCAAGCCAGAGCACACACTTACACGCTAGCCAAAACCAGTGTCACAAACCATCTACATCCCATCTATAGATTCCTATTTATGTATTCATATTTTGAATTAGCTTTTATTTTTTGGTTTTCAGTTTTAATTTTAGTTCATTTTTAATCGTTTGTTTTCCCTCATTCTGTATAGCTTTATTTTTATTTAAATTTTAGTTTTAGTACGTTTAATCATTCAACTTAAACATTTATTTTAGCTAATTGACAAAAATCTGTCAAAAATTTCAAATTTTCACTTAAGCTTATTGTTAAGCTATATTTAGTTTATTTTAGCTTTATTTCCGTCTTTAACACTGATTCCTAGTCTGTTTGAAGTCATTATAATTCAATTGAATTCATCATTAATATGTGGCTAGATCACATGGTTAAATATGCATATCAAACTGTGCAGCCTGCACTGACTTGCGCATCAGTGGCAACACTCCTCAGGCTCATAGACCCTGTCATATTCATAAAATAATCATTTCATTCTGACATGAGTGTATAAATACATGTGTGCTGTAATCTAATATGGATCCTCTTTGTGTGCACCATCTTTGTGAATCTGATGTGAAGCCCTTTTGCAGCATACGCAACCGTGAATTGAACCTCATATAACCATGATTAGATTATGTTATGCATGCAATACATGAAAGACAAATCTCAATGAACAATCTTTTCTTTCTATGTTATACAAGCAGTTCCAAAAATAGTAAAAACTGTATCTTGATGAGAGCTTAATAAAATCACACTGGGGCACAGTACAGAAGGAAATTTGGGTTTTCATCATACTGTAGATGTAATTCTTGTTGGCTAATCCATCATGAACAAGGCAAATGATGTATTGTCCTTTATATATTTATTAAGTCAAATCCCTTAGAGAGCCACTGCACCACGCTGAACTGAAAAAGCAAGCGTGCCTGTCTGATACATTATGATGTTGAAAACCCTAGGAATCACTTGATGAAAGAGGTTTTCTTACCTGTGTTTATACGGGAAGTTTGGGCATTTCCAAAAAGCTGTTGGACGGTGTGGGACATTCTAATATTAATGAAAGCTTTTTTTATTCAAAGGAATAAAAGTAAAATAAATTAAATGGGTTATTCTCTCACACTTCTGACTTTTTTTCTCGCAACTGTTGGTTGTATTTCACTATTCAAAACTCTAAATAAGGCTGGATTTGCTTATTTAGATTCCTGTCACAATGACAGATTTGATACAAATACCTTATTAGTTCATGAAAGTGGAAATGCAAAGGTTTTGTCATTATTTATCCTGGCAGAAATGCAGTGACTTATTCTCTCAGCTGTGCCTGATAGATAAACATCTGCTCCTGATATGTTGCAGACGGATCTCACTGAGCAGAAATAGCGTCTGGTCACCAGTAGCCATGTGACCTTATTATCCACCGCCATGATGATGCTCAGCCCAGGCTAACTAAATGACCACCACTGTATGTCTAAATATAACTCCCAGGGCAGAGAGAGAGTGTAATCTAATACTGGCTGCTCAGAACTCAGTGCTATCAGGTCGATGTGTATCCATCACGTGGCAAAAATGGAGAACATGGGAGAACAGCGTGATCATTACTGAACTAATCATCGACATGACGACAGAACGGTGTGAAATATCTCATCTAAACGCTCTCAAATCACCTTTGAAGCGACATCTAGAGCTTATACGTCAAACTTTGCAAAACAAAATTCTCTCTGAAATTCTCTCAGCACTAATTTAATAGAATTCATCAGTGGACAGAAAGGCCTTTTATGCTGAAAAGCTGGAGTGTAATTCCGCTTTATATTAACTATATGAAAAATGAACAAAATGTTGAATGTAGCTACTTGTTTACTTCATAGGAGCAAGCGCAAGTCAGTGCTACAATATGAAAACATTACATTCATTTAGACGGTCAGTTTTCTATGTTCTTAGTTTTATTGTCGCTTATGCTATTCAGTAGTCTGGCATTAGGTCTCATTTTCTGTCTCTCTTTATCTTTTGTTCAGTCTTCTGCCTGTAACAGGAGTTATTTTGGTTGACCAAATGGATCATCTGACTGTGGTTTGTAAGGCTTTGATGAAGCAACTAATGTTCCTTGGTTCAGGGAAACTGCTTTGAGAATGGGATTCAGGGGAAAATCCTGTCTGTTATCATACCACATACCACATCCCTGCGGTCACCGAGGAGAAAGGGTGAGGCTTGCAATAAAAGTTCCATATTTTGTAACGCATAGTGCCACTGGCAGACCCTTGGTTGACACTTAAAAACAATGACTGTTCTCCTAGATCTCTATGGTGAGACATGTTTTCAAACACAGAGCTTTGATTTAGGACTAAAGGCTTAACCTTTGGACATTTTGGACAGTTTCATTCATTCAGTGTTATTCTTTTGAAACGATACTGAACTCCATTTCAAAATATTCATTATTCAAAATTTCATGAATTAACTTAAAATGTATATGTTGTAATACAGTAAAATGTTTTTATTTATCAAAGACTGTACCACGGTGTCCACAAACGTGTTAAGCAGCACAACTGTTTTCAACATTGATTATAATAAGAAATGTTTCTTGAGCAGCAAATCAGTATATTAGAATGATTTCTTAAGGATCGTGTGACACTGAAGACTGTAATAATGGCTGCTGAAAATTAAACTTTGACACCACAGTGTATTATAATAAAAATTGGTTTTATATGAAATACCACTGTCCTAAAAATATTGCTTGTGTGTGTGTGCACATGCGCGCGCGCACATGTGTGTGTGTTTAAACATTACACAAATAAATTTAAATGCCAAATACAATAAATAATTGAGCAAAAAAAAAATGTATTGTTATAGTTGCATTGTATTTAAAGCAAAGTGTCTAAACTTTGCAATTTCTCTCTCACACACTCTCTCTTTCTCACACACACAAACACACACACACACACACGGTTTTAACTCATTAGAAAACTTTTTTTTTTCAGTTTACTCTTCTGATGATTTTTATTAAGAATTAAGCCAAATACAGATTTAGAGTTTTTAGCAAAAATAAATTGTAAAAACTAGTACTGTCAGTTAAATGCATTAACGTATTCGTTATGAAAAATCATGCCATTAAAATCTTTTTTAATGCAGTTAATGCACTGGCCCCAGCCCCAGCCCCAGACCTGTACTTCATCTTACATTTCATACAGTTGACCATTGACAAATACTTTGTAAGGCAACAACTCTATATTACGGGGGCCGAGAAAGCTCAACACGCTGCAACTTAAGAAAACACATGCAAACTGAAAAAAACACCAGCAAATGAAGAAAACATCTTAATTAATTTGACAAATTAATTGTTGCAAATCATCACAACACATGCATATAATGAAATGTGCTGCAAATCATCATAACGCATGCATATAACGAAAAGCGCTGTAAATCATCACAAAACATGCATATAACGAAACGCGCTGCAAATCATCACAACACATGCATGTAACGAAACGCGCTGCAAATCATCACAACTCATGCATATAGCGAAACGCGCTGCAAATCATCACAACACATGCATATAACGAAACCTGCTGCAAATCATCACAACACATGCATATAGCGAAACGCGCTGCAAATCATCACAACACATGCATATAGCGAAACGCGCTGCAAATCATCACAACACATGCATATAGCGAAACCTGCTGCAAATCATCACAACACATGCATATAACGAAACGCGCTGCAAATCATCACAACACATGCATATAACGAAACGCGCTGCAAATCATCACAACACATGCATATAATGAAACGCGCTGTAAATCATCACAACACATGCATATAGCGAAACCTGCTGCAAATCATCACAACACATGCATATAACGAAACGCGCTGTAAATCATCACAACACATGCATATAGCGAAACCTGCTGCAAATCATCACAAGACATGCATATAACGAAACGCGCTGCAAATCATCACAACACATGCATGTACCGAAACCTGCTGCAAATCATCACAACACATGCATATAACGAAACGTGCTGCAAATCATCACAACACATGCATGTAACGAAACGCGCTGCAAATCATCACAACACATGCATATAATGAAACGCGCTGTAAATCATCACAACACATGCATGTAACCAAACGCGCTGCAAATCATCACAACACATGCATATAACGAAACGCGCTGTAAATCATCACAACACATGCATATAACGAAACGCGCTGCAAATCATCACAACACATGCATATAGCGAAACGCGCTGCAAATCATCACAACACATGCATATAGCGAAACCTGCTGCAAATCATCACAACACATGCATGTAACGAAACGCGCTGCAAATCATCACAACACATGCATGTAACGAAACGCGCTGCAAATCATCACAACGCATGCATATAATGAAACGCGCTGTAAATCATCACAACACATGCATATAGCGAAACCTGCTGCAAATCATCACAACACATGCATGTAACGAAACGCGCTGCAAATCATCACAACACATGCATATAACGAAACGCGCTGCAAATCATCACAACACATGCATATAACGAAACGCGCTGCAAATCATCACAACACATGCATATAGCGAAACCTGCTGCAAATCATCACAACACATGCATATAACGAAACGCGCTGCAAATCATCACAACACATGCATGTAACGAAACGCGCTGCAAATCATCATAACACATGCATATAACGAAACGCGCTGCAAATCCTTCACAACACATGCATTTAGCGAAACGCGCTGCAAATCATCACAACACATGCATATAGCGAAACCTGCTGCAGATCATCACAACACATGCATATAACGAAACGCGCTGCAAATCATCACAACACATGCATATAGCGAAACGCGCTGCAAATCATCACAACACATGCATATAGCGAAACCTGCTGCAAATCATCAGAACACATGCATATAGCGAAACGCGCTGCAAATCATCACAACACATGCATATAACGAAACCTGCTGCAAATCATCACAACACATGCATATAAAGAAACCTGCTGCAAATCATCACAACACATGCATATAGCGAAACGCGCTGCAAATCATCACAACACATGCATATAGCGAAACGCGCTGCAAATCATCACAACACATGCATATAGCGAAACCTGCTGCAAATCATCACAACACATGCATATAACGAAACGCGCTGCAAATCATCACAACACATGCATATAATGAAACACGCTGTAAATCATCACAACACATGCATATAGCGAAACCTGCTGCAAATCATCACAACACATGCATATAACGAAACGCGCTGTAAATCATCACAACACATGCATATAGCGAAACCTGCTGCAAATCATCACAAGACATGCATATAACGAAACGCGCTGCAAATCATCACAACACATGCATGTAGCGAAACCTGCTGCAAATCATCACAACACATGCATATAACGAAACGTGCTGCAAATCATCACAACACATGCATGTAACGAAACGCGCTGCAAATCATCACAACACATGCATATAATGAAACGCGCTGTAAATCATCACAACACATGCATGTAACCAAACACGCTGCAAATCATCACAACACATGCATATAGCGAAACCTGCTGCAAATCATCACAACACATGCATATAACGAAACGCGCTGCAAATCATCACAACACATGCATGTAACGAAACGCGCTGCAAATCATCATAACACATGCATATAACGAAACGCGCTGCAAATCCTTCACAACACATGCATATAGCGAAACCTGCTGCAAATCATCACAACACATGCATATAACGAAACGCGCTGTAAATCATCACAACACATGCATATAGCGAAACCTGCTGCAAATCATCACAAGACATGCATATAACGAAACGCGCTGCAAATCATCACAACACATGCATGTAGCGAAACCTGCTGCAAATCATCACAACACATGCATATAACGAAACGTGCTGCAAATCATCACAACACATGCATGTAACGAAACGCGCTGCAAATCATCACAACACATGCATATAATGAAACGCGCTGTAAATCATCACAACACATGCATGTAACCAAACACGCTGCAAATCATCACAACACATGCATATAGCGAAACCTGCTGCAAATCATCACAACACATGCATATAACGAAACGCGCTGCAAATCATCACAACACATGCATGTAACGAAACGTGCTGCAAATCATCATAACACATGCATATAACGAAACGCGCTGCAAATCCTTCACAACACATGCATATAGTGAAACGCGCTGAAAATCATCACAACACATGCATATAGCGAAACCTGCTGCAAATCATCACAACACATGCATATAACGAAACGCGCTGCAAATCATCACAACACATGCATGTAACGAAACGCGCTGCAAATCATCACAACACATGCATATAATGAAACGCGCTGTAAATCATCACAACACATGCATATAGCGAAACCTGCTGCAAATCATCACAACACATGCATGTAACGAAACGCGCTGCAAATCATCACAACACATGCATATAACGAAACGCGCTGCAAATCATCACAACACATGCATATAGCGAAACCTGCTGCAAATCATCACAACACATGCATATAACGAAACGCGCTGCAAATCATCACAACACATGCATGTAACGAAACGCGCTGCAAATCATCATAACACATGCATATAACGAAACGCGCTGCAAATCCTTCACAACACATGCATTTAGCGAAACGCGCTGCAAATCATCACAACACATGCATATAGCGAAACCTGCTGCAAATCATCACAACACATGCATATAACGAAACGCGCTGCAAATCATCACAACACATGCATATAACGAAACACACTGCAAATCATCACAACACATGCATATAACGAAACGCGCTGTAAATCATCACAACACATGCATATAACGAAACGCGCTGCAAATCATCACAACACATGCATATAGCGAAACCTGCTGCAAATCATCACAACACATGCATATAACGAAACGCGCTGCAAATCATCACAACACATGCATGTAACGAAACGCGATGCAAATCATCATAACACATGCATATAACGAAACGCGCTGCAAATCCTTCACAACACATGCATTTAGCGAAACGCGCTGCAAATCATCACAACACATGCATATAGCAAAACCTGCTGCAAATCATCACAACACATGCATATAACGAAACGCGCTGCAAATCATCACAACACGTACATATAATGAAACGCGCTGCAAATCATCACAACACATGCATATAACGAAACACACTGCAAATCATCACAACACATGCATTTAACGAAACACACTGCAAATCATCACAACACATGCATATAGCGAAAAGCGCTACAAATCATCACAACACATGCATATAATGAAACGCGCTGCAAATCCTTCACAACACATGCATATAACGAAACGCGCTGCAAATCATCACAACACATGCATATAACGAAACGCGCTGCAAATCATCACAACACATGCATATAACGAAACGTGCTGCAAATCATCACAACACATGCATATAACGGAACGCACTTCAAATCATCATAACACATGCATATAACGAAACGTGCTGCAAATCATCACAACACATGCATATAACGGAACACGCTGCAAATCATCATAACACATGCATATAATGAAACGCGCTGCAAATCCTTCACAACACATGCAAATAACGAAACGCGCTGCAAATCCTCACAGCACATCCACATTAATAAACAATTAATGAAGCATTGCAAATTTATTTTCATTAACCTTGAAATTATATTTAGCTGAGGAAATTAAAGTTAGCCATCTTAAGTAAGGTTTTAGATTAATCATGTAATTATTCAGCTTATTTAGGCCAATAATATCCAAAAGATAAAGGAATCATGCAATCAGGGTGTAAAAAAATAAAAAATAAATAAAAAAACACCTTTCAGTTCACCAACAACTCCACTGACCAGTAGCCACTGCAGGATAAGCAAATCCCAGCTGGGTCTGACATTTTTTTGGGGTCTCCTTGAAACATTTCCAATGTGGTCAGTGCTATTTGCAGCAGGATTTGCAGCTTTCTTAATTTGCATGTGTTGTGAAGGATTTGCAGCACGTTTCGTTATATGCATGTGTTGTGATGATTTGCAGAGTTTCTTAATATGCATGTGATGATTTTGCAGCGCGTTTCGTTATATGCATGTGTTGTGATGATTTGCAACACTTGTGTTGTCGAATTGATTTGCTGGTGTTTTTTCAATTTGCATGTGTTTTCTTAAATTGTTCTATATACACAGTTTATTAAAATTCAAGATTTTGGTGCAAAAAAATGCCCCTCTAGGCCTATGTGCTTTGTCTCATATATAAATACATATATATATATATATATATACTGTATACTATATCACACGGACAACAAGAGCAATATGACACTTGTGCTTATTTTTGTCCTAATCTATCCCAATCTTAAATGTGATTTTATACAACAGTTCAGTAAGTAAGAAGTTGCTATTGTACATTTTAACACAATATTATGATTTTTTTAATCAATTTTGCAGACTTTGAAGCCATATCAGAATTATTTCGAATCATGTGAGATGTTCCTCAAATGATTTTCTTTTGTTCCATCGTTTACGTTAGGCCGTTGTAGCCTAAATGTTTGTGTTGTAAATTTTATGTTGAATCAAATAAAATATTTCATTCTAAAGCTACAATTTGTAATCGTTTAATTTCACAAAAGTAGCTTTAAAATATCAATCTTTTATGGGTATTTTCACAATCAGATTTATTTTGCGATGGATTAATTGAAACATCATGTAAATTTAATTTTTTAATCGACTGACAGCCCTAATAAATACATGATATAATTCAGCCCAAATATTTTTCACCATGAAAATAGCCACATAATCTGGAATGCCATTACAAACACAAACCCACACTCACACACACACACACACACATTTGTTTTTGTGAAAAGTAGGGACATCCCATATTCGTAATGGTTTTTATACTGTACAAACTGTATATTCTATGGCCCTACACCAACCCTACACCTAACCCTAACCCTCACAGGAAACTTTGAGCATTTTTACTTTCTCAAAAAAACTAATTCTGTATGGATTATAAGCGTTTTATAAACCAATGGGGACATGGGTTATGTCCTCATAAGTCACCCTCTCCTTGTAATACCTGTGTCATACCCATGTCATTATACAAAGTTGTGTCCCGATATGTCACAAACACACACACACACACACACAGAGAGAGAGACACACACAATGCCTGTATGGTGTCTGTTTTAGTGACTTTAAAAAAAATACCATTGCAACAGCTTGAGTTGCCTTGGAAACTAAATGTTTTCCCCCCTCATTGAATCTGGGTCTAAAGAATTAGTTCAAAGGTGAGAACTGTGAAAGACACTTTCTCTACACATGTCTAAGTAGCTCTTCAAGTACTGTAGGTCAAAGGTAGTTCACCACCAGAGGTCATTCTCATTATGACAGCAAAATGCATAACCTAGTTGAAAGGCTTTCCGATTGGTCACTGAAATATAGGCTACCAAATTTGCACAGCAGTGCTAAATGACACATCAGTTGGTGACAGTCAGAAGCCTTGCTCAAATACCTGTGTATGTTACCGGCAACTGTAGCAACAAAAACAACTGAAGCTCAGGTCTCGATGCGTACTGTAGCATCAGCCATTGCTCTTGACTGCACTGGAGCTGATGCACAGCTAGGGGAAGCTTTCTCTCCTTTACAGCCCAAATATATATTTTATTGGTGTTTATATAGTTATATGTTTCCTTTAACTATTATTTCTTAGATGATTTTGGAAGGCAACACATTACTACATAATATCATAATTATTAAATATTCACTTGGTTAGCTCTACAGTTATCTTGAATCAGTTCTTGATTATTTTGTGTGACATTGTTGTCTAAAAGGCAGTTCGTTCATCAGAAGTGCATTCTCATCATCAAGACAAACACTATATCATTAGTACTTCAGGAATTCAACATGCTGTAATATCTTTCACTTCAGCTTTACAGCAGTGACATCTACTGGTGACTCGAAGTAAGCGTCCTGCACGAGGCTTGATTTTTATAGTCTGCCATACTCTTCCGTTTATATTCCCTGATTCGAAAATTACCAACTTTAGATCGCTTTTTAGCAATACAATCTCTATTTCCGAGCTCATTTGAACACTATTTTAACACACTAATGGTTGTATTCCCCTCCAGACTGCTCAGATTATTTAGTTATTAGCCTACCATGTATCATTCTAATATGCTAAACATTCAGTTACTTTTCTCTACAATGAGTTCTAGACAAAAAAAAGTGATCATTGTTTATACAGAACCACTAAAACATCTGTTTCTGTAAGTATGGTAAAGCAGAGAAACTATACTATTTCAACTATAACGCTGACTCGTCCTGACTCATCACTGAACAATAAAGGTCATAAATCCATGTTTCCTCGCAGATTGCTGCCAGCAGAGGGACTCCTAGCTATTCATATCTCTTAAAGATACAGATCAACCCAAAATGAGAACCCTGTTCCAAACATTTATGACTTTCTTTGAAGAATTTATCCATCGTTTCTATGCAGTTACACATAACGGGGCCTGGGGCTTTCAATCTTCAAAAATGATGCAAAATTATCTGGACATAAATGGCATTTATAGATTTATGTACAGTACATGCTGTTATATGCTTTGAGTGGTGGATTCGTTTGATTTTATATATTTTTATTTTATTTATTTAAACTTTGTGAACCAGATCAACTTGATTCTTTGATGAGAAATTAATTAAATCAAGCTTGGCTAGTCTCACTAACTCTGATGATGTCAAGAGAAACCGAGTTCTTTGGGTTGCTAAGATCTTTTTGTGTTTTTGAAAGAAGTCTCTTATGCTCACCAAGCATGCACTCATTTGATAAAAAATTCAGTAAAAACTAATACTGTGAAATATTATTAAACTTAAAAAATTACCAGGTTTCTATTTTAATTTATTTAAAAAAGAATCAAATATATTCCTTTAATGACTAAGCAGAATTTATCTTCAGTGTCACATGATCCGTCAGAAATCATTGCAATATGCTGATTTGGTCCTCAAGAAACAATTCCTATTATTATCAATGTTGAAAACAGTTGTGCGCCTTAATATTTTGGTAGAAATTATAATAAATTTTATTCGGATTCTTTGATTACTGGAAAGTACAGTAAAGTATTTGCTACTGAACACACAAGAAAGAGAAAAAGCACGTAGAAGTACGGGAATGTTTCCTCTTTCATGGTTTTATGTATAAAAACCATTGTACTTTTATCTTCTGGTAATACACTTGCATTCAGCTTTAACATCCCTTTCCTGAGCTACTTGTGTTGAGTGGAGACAAGAGCAGCAAGAGTTGATAAGAGTGTTAAACCTCTGGTGACCAGCCAAGAGAAATGGACTGCTTCCTCACTCCTAAAGTCAAGTGTGTGTGTCCAGCACCTCCGAGCATGTGAAGCCTGAGAGCTAACGGGCCTCAGTGTTCCAGGCTCCGCGACCTTTCCACGGGGGAGTAAGCTGGACGTGGGGGGGAGGGGGCATTTCCGAGGATTGTTGGAGTTTTGAAACTATTAAATGAGGGAGTGGAATAGATAGAGGTGGGGGACACAGGGAACGGAGGGGAGTGGACTGACATGAGAGGGGAGGGAGAGGATCACTTTCGAGATGGGGGGTGGAGAGTTTCCTTAAGGCACCAGAGAGCAGCAGCTTTACAACATCTTGTCCTCTCGTGTTGGTAGCGGTTCCTGTGTGTTTTGAGGAGTACGCAGATATGGTGGTGCTGAGGTTGGCCGTGCTACTCCAGGGGCTGCTTCTCGCAGCACGATGTGAGGTCAGAGCCAGAGACCCGGAGCTAGAAGAGGAGGATGAGCTGAAGGACATGTCAGACGCTGGTGGATGGGACCACGGAGTACCACTGGTTGGGTTTGGAGCACCTCATCATGGTCAAGGACTAAACAGGCAGACTCCTGATGTGTATGGGTCTGTCCACCATCCACTTGGTCATGGACACCATGATCCCACTCCTGAACATCTTTCTCCAGACCCATCAGACCCATCAGATCCATCAGCCGGGGGCTCTTTACCTCGCACTGGGTAAGTGTTGCTGTTCTTCATTCATTCATTCATCATGCTTCATTTGATTCAAACACATAATTGTGACCACATTGTGCAATAAAGTCATTTCTTGAGGTTTTAGCTGAAAAGGGGATTGTCCACCAGGGCATTTCTCTCATAATCTATCTCATTACATGTATGTCATAAAAAAAAAAAAACGTTGTTTTTTTTGCATAGCTCATTATTTGTCCTGGCTGAAGCAGAGCAGGCTGAAGCAGAGCAGCAGCGTGTGAGGTTGAAAAAACAAAGTGAAGTTGGGTTCCTCTCTATCATTTCCTCAAGTTTCTTATCTTCTTATCAAAGCTAACTTTTGTAACCATTTCTTTACTTTCACTTTCGATCAGTGTATCTTAAAAAAAAAAAAAAAAAAAAGAAAATACGCCACATTAGGGTTAAAGCAGAGCAGCTTGTGAAGCAATCTCTGTAAAAACAAAGCAAAGTTAGGCTCCTCTCCATCATTTCCTCAAGTTTCTTATCTTCCCCATCTCTGGTACAATCAGCGTTTTGCTGATGTGGAAGCTAAACACAGGAAAGGTGTTCCAGCAAACATTTGGAGGTACCTGTTACTAAGAATACTCTAACCTCACATCTCCTCAGTGTCAAGAGTGCCCATATGTTTTCTCTTAACTCTGGCTAATCCTTATAATTCAGCCTAATTACCTGGAGCAGATAGGAGCCGAATGTTTCCTGCGCTTTGAGATCAGACTCAGTTTAATCTTTGTACAAGAGCTGGGTCACTCTTTACGTCAACCTGCATACACGCATTACACCCCAGTTTGCTCAGCAGCAGGCTTGAGTCTCTGATAACAGCCTCACTTTGTATTTAATAAGGCGTCCTTTTGATTAAAGGAAGAACACCAGGTTTGGTTCTGATTAAGATCCCATTACGACCCCATTCAGAAAATCCACTTCATGCAGTTACTGAATTTGATTTGAGGTAGCAAATACTGTACACTACTTTATTAATTACAGAATTCTAATTATGTAAAAAAAAAAAAAAAAAGGAATTTAATAAAGAATT
The DNA here is from genome assembly GCF_023724105.1 of Carassius gibelio. Taxonomy (NCBI): domain Eukaryota; kingdom Metazoa; phylum Chordata; class Actinopteri; order Cypriniformes; family Cyprinidae; genus Carassius; species Carassius gibelio. The sequence continues at coordinate 19,367,885 of NC_068408.1, read as the reverse complement.
AGCAATATTTACAACATACGAGGTACTCATTTAACGAAAAAATTCAATTATTTTAATGATCAGTTATTTAAATGCAGAAATTAACAATGAAAAATGTATGTTTTTACAGATGATTATTATTAATCAATGGCATTTGCAGTTGCAATGCTTCTATTTATTTTGTAATGTGACTTGTCTTTTATATTTTGTTGTTTATCATTAAAGCCTAGATTAGGGGAACATGAAAGGTTTGTTAAATAACAGGTGGAATTCAGGGGAGGTCTCAGTCTGCGGATGAAAGAAAAGTCCTTCTTTTTTTGGAGATGTGGTGTCTTGGCACGCATGGACAGATCTGAATAGATAGAAAGAAAGACAGAGAGAGAGACAAAGAAAGAGTTTGATGCCCAGGTGCACAAAATTGGAGGGAGCTGCAGGAAAATAGCATTAAGCGTGGATAACAAAGGGAATGTTTTTTAGTTTTGGGGAAAATTAAATAAAAATTGTCAAAAATAACTTAAATGGAAATTTCACTACACAACGTTTCTCAAGCTTACTGAACATAGAACAGCTGTTGGAATATCACAACAAATCAAATGTCAAAACAAATGACATGTTCTTATGAAACAAAACCTTGTTTTGTCAAAGTCAAATCATCCAGAAATCCCCTGAATTCATCTGAATGTGTACCTCTCTCCACACCCGTGTATTCGGTTTCTATATTTCAAATCATCTCACACACTCTTCTTTCTCTGATGTGGTTTTAGTTCATCTGCTTTCATCCTGGGTCCGTCTCAAGAAGCTGCTTTAGCTTACCTCCTGGCCCTAAAAAAGTTTTTCATATAATTTACTTCTTGGGTCTTGACCAATCTCTAAAAAAAAGAAGAAGAAAAGAAACAAGAAAATCCTTGTTTCCTTTTGTGCTCAAATCAATATAAACTCACCACTTCACTTGCTTATAATGAGCTTTATTTCTTGGACTAGAATCAGAGTAATGACATGGATGGGGAGAGGTTTATCTGTTGCAGCTGCTGTACAATAGGATCCAAAGTCAATCTAAATCCTTGATTAATAGTCATCCTTAATATTTCAACTATGTATACAGTAGGATAAATGTCGGCTGATAAAAACATCTAAACAGGTTTTCAAAGCTCTTTGATTTATACAGGCATGTGTATACGTTTCTCTCTAACTCATAATATGTTATGGCTTGGGATGTACACTGAATATACACAGTTCTGTACATAACTTTCTGTCTGTGATGCTGTAAAATTTTAGTTTTTGAGTGAACTCACTAAATGGAGACAGAAAATTAAATCGAATGGATTGAGACACAAGCTGCCTAATTTGTTTTTCTTTCTGTATCAAGGGGGCCAGAATTCGGCTCCAGATCATTCCAGCTCGATTTAACCTCTTCTTAGGGTTACAGAAGCTATAAGTAAACCAGAGATGAAGGCAGCGAGAGGCAAGTCTGTTGTGCACCATCCTTTAATTCTTTAATCCCAGTCTGCCCCAGAATAAAGCAAAATCACAGACTTGTAAACTAAAGTGATTCACGTGCTCTGGGTAACTTGTCTTGAGACTTTTAATCCCTTTACCTTCAGATCCTATTAATAAATGAGAACATTACGGTTAGCTTAGTTATCAAAACAAATATAATGTCAGAGGAATGACTAAGTAATGTTCGAAACATTCCTTGTGTTAACTCCAACAACAGAGACAAACGTCTTTACATCTGCAATATGCTTCCCCTCTGTTTGACATTTTCAGCTTGTGTGCATTACCAGAAAATGTAGTGTGTTACTCAAGAATCCCCACTTAGATGATGATACTCTGACATTTTGTATACCTTTTGTCAAAGTTTCTTCTATTTGGAGACAAGCACTAATGCTGTTTATGTAAGATTAACTGTGGCATGTATGGTACACAACTGATTTTGTTTTAGCTCAAACCTTGCGTAAAGCTCTCTAGGATAAGTCAAGCTGTAAGTTTCATAGTCTAATGATCGAAAACACATTAAGTTTAGGCGATATCAAGTTTGAAATCGAATGCGATTAATATGCGATGATATGATGATACTACTAATCATGGCACTGGCTTTACTGATGAGATGCGCATGACAATCACATGCGATTAATTGCACAACGCTACATTAGGTATTACTAATCATCCATAAATAGTGCTGTTGCTTACCAATAGTGTTTGGGAAGAGTATGTTTGTGATGTGTTTTGGCTTGTAAGTGTTGCTGAATGTAAGATGTATGATGGCCTGTGGGTTTAAAACCACATGGTACGTTACACAAATCAAAAACTCAACCTGACGTATTCCCAGTCATTTAGTCATCAGAATTCGAAATGAAGTGGTCCTCTTGACCTGATTTGCCCTACATTCATGTTTGATTAATGGAGAGACCAAGACAGCGTTTCTCATTCTCAAGCTCACACTGAACGAATTAACCAACCATTGACCAAAGACCGAACAATTACACCCAAAACTATTCACAACTCGGCAGTGGATGTGATGGATTTGTAAGGGAGGTTTTGATCCATGCATGTGGACTATGAATCATACATCAGGAGGATTGAGCAAGTTAAAACAACCTATTGCATGACGATGTTCCTCCTCAGAGGACCATTTCCAAATACATCTATCCACAGAGCCTTATCTGTCCAGCCTTTAACTTCAACAAACCTCTGATCTCTGCTCGGTGTTAACGCTAACAAAGATTCATGACAAAGATCCGCTCTAAAATAACTGCAGCTCATCATCATCAGCTCTGCCGTGACCTCAGGAAAAGGACCTCACAGCTGGTCGCAATGAAATCTTAGAGCTGTGTTTTGTCTTTCTGGTCAGCCACCCTCAATCAGTGAATGTAACCAACCTCTAAACCTGTGTCATGGTACGGACCTTCTCTGTCCTTGGTGTGAAGCGATGACCTTTCAATTTTATTTATCTCCTCATTTGTATTCAACAGGTCAATCGAGAATTGAATAGAGAACTGTTCCTCTCCCTCACTGCTTGACCAGATCAGGGATGCCATGATCTCAGCACCAGTATCAATGAGTCATGACTGTTGGCACTCAAACACCTATTCTCTGGTTCCTGGTTTGAAAGGAAGCAACTGTGTGCCATCACATTGTGTTCATAGGAATTCAATGTTTGCAATGTTATTACAAAGTATTTTTTATTTCCAATAACCAAGAATAACAAAGGTAGGGTTTTCACATTTTAACTAGCCATGGGTTAAGGTCTTTTTAAAACCCAGTCAATAGAACCATTATTTTAGATTAATTCTGATTGTATGAGGTGTGTACGTTACAGAATAGTAATAATTGCCTTTCTTCTCCCAACATTTGCATACAGTTGTTTCATTTTGCCAGTTGCATGCTACTTTCAAGTTGGTTGTGAAGTTGCTGTCACCCTCCTAACGATCCATTTTAAAGAAATAGTGTTTAAAAAATTATATTTTGTGGACATATAATGGTAATTCTAACTTTATTTTTCACTAATCTCATGGCTTTGATTAGATACATCATATCCAGTTTCACAGGGTCTAGCTGCAAATGTTCAAATATTTCAACATATTCAAGGCTCAAATCAGTTTAGAAAATTCTGCATAAATATGATTGGAACTGTTTTAATGTTTCACACTTGTAATTTTGAATGGTGTTTTGCACCACTTTTTACCCTGAAAAGAGGTTATCTATGAAGGTTTACAGTGTTTGAGTCAAGATGTTCAGCAAGAAACAGCCAATCATAAGCTGCCACAGTGCTTGCCTCATTAAATATTCATGTGCTTTGTATAGTCACATAACTTTTACATAAAGGAGGAAACTCTCCAAAATGACAATATGAAAAATGGAATCACAGGAATCACATCATATTTTCTCTTAATGTTGCTGTAAATGGGGTTTATTCCAAGAACTTTGAGGAAAACATCCGGCCGTTTATTCATCAAACTACAGTACCTTGTGATTACCATGGATGCATTCCAAGAAACACATTAAAGGGCTTAATGTGTCATTTGTTGATTAATATTTGCCGGTAGACAATGAAATATTTTTAGGCATGACCCTGAGAACTAGGAGAAAGAAGGTTCAGCTAAACACAAGTATGCAAAAATAACTATTTTATTGCTAATTGGTTACAATGAACCTCTGGCCTTGACCGAACTAGATACTTCCGATGTTTCCTAACTACAGAGTATACTTAACAAGTTGTGCGGCTGACGTTCACTCTCCCTTCCAGGAATTGGTGTGCGTTTGTTCACAAGCAGGCTGTTACTGTGGTAGTATATTGTGGAACTGAGAAGTACACCATAAGGTCCCAGAGTCCTTGTCCTAACCGCACCCCAGACTGCCAGCTAGTCATGTAAGTAATACATTATATTTTAAAACTAAAATAGGAGAAATGTAGATTCTGCACTACAAGCACAAAACCCTCACCTGTTCCATCACCTTCCATAGTTGGGATCCGGAAGTAAAAATCCCTTTCATTTTCTCAACAGAGAATTAAATTTTGCATGATGACTAATTAAATTAAGTTTTAAAGACAGAACTATGAACTATGAAGTTGTTAACTGATTGTATGCTTTTTTTGAATCCATTGGCATGCATTACTTGTTTTTTAAATAATTGTGCTCAACAGCGGAATAACTTTGTTACTCATGAATCTGCAGCGAAATAATCAATTCTCAATCTGAGTTAAGTAATTACGAGAAATACATTGTGCCGAATGAATATCTTTAAATCAATAGTTATATATTTTAGTTTTTAATTTCATTATATTATTTCTCAATGTTTTATAGGATTGTAGTTCGTCTCAATAAAGATTTACACAGTCTTACCATTGTCTTGTTGTCCACCTATTTATTTCAAATTAAAGTTTGTAATGTTGTAATTCATCTCCTAGCTGGCTGGTTTGGTTCATAATGTTTAACTCCTAAACAAAGCCTTTTTAAAACCTCTAAAGAAAAATTAATGGGAAAAACACTTCTGGAACCTATAAATTGATGAAAAAGTGCATTGGTTGAACAAACAGCTAGTCCTGCCCATAAACTCATGTCACTGATTGAGTTTTTACTGGTTGATGCATATTAAGCTAGAATAGAAAAGGTATTTTAACATAAAAACACATTATATCTCATAACTTTATCGTTATGCAACATAATTTGTATGCAGGTACAAGCTGTCCACTCGGCCAGTGTACAGACAGAAGGAGAAAATCCAAACTGCACTGCTGTGGGGATGCTGCCCTGGGCATGCTGGGAAAAACTGTGAGGAAACAGGTACTGATGAGACTTGACACAACAGTACTTAAAGGGTTAATTAATTCACCCCAAAATTAAAATTCGTCTGTGTTTTATTCACCCACAAGGCATCCTAGGTAAATACGACTTTCTTCTTTCAGACGAATCAAGTCTGAGTTATATAAAACATTTTCCTGGCTATTCCAAGCTCTATCATTGCAGTCAGCAGTGTTACAGTTGAACAGTCCACAAGTCGTCAAATAAAGTGCACACATCCAAAAGAAAACATGGCACACACCGCTCCGGGCGGTAAATAAAGTCCTCCTGTAGCATATCCATGTGTTTTTATATGAAAAATATCCATATTTAAAACATAAGACACTTTTCTCTCACATCTGTCGACATTACGTGATTAGTGACAAATGAGGAGAGAGAACAAAAAATGTCAGTCATGAATTAGAAATACAAACCGAGGATTTGTATAAAAGAAAAAAAATTATATTTGTCTGCGGATTTCAATATAAACCAAAATGAGGCTGGTTTTCCATGGCTAAAGTAAGGAAACTGCTCCCTTTGCTCTTATACACAATCTCACTAGACTAGCATGTCTCAGAGGGTGCATGCTGCGCATACATCATTCGTTATCCGTCCGCATATGACAGATACCAGAAGTGAGAGAAAAGTGTTTATTACATTTCAAATATGGATATTTTCGTTACAAAAATGTATGGATTCACAATAGGAGACCTTTATTCAGTCCTCCCGGAGCCGACTGGGCCTTGTTTTATTATGGATGCTTTCGCTTTATTTGATGAATTTTGGACTGGTCAACTGTGACACCCGCTGACTGCAATGATAGAGCTTTGAATAGCCAGGACAATTTTTTTTTATATAACTCTGACTGGATTTGTCTAAAAGAAGGAAGTCATATACATCTAGGATGCCTTGAGGGTGAGTAAAACACAGGCTAAATTTCATTTTTTGGGTGAATTAACCCTTTAATGTGATATTGGAATCAAGAACAAGAAGTGCTTGCAATACCACGCCTGACTTGCTTTGTAAGTCAGCGATATACTTGTTTGATTCTACACTTCTATTTCCATTTCCAAATGATTGACATGATGTTACTCCTCTCTCGTGTACATGTAACAAGATTAAAGATCTGAATACACTGCTTGTCCAAACATATATAAACATCTCCCTTTTAATGACCATGCATGGCTCTTTCATGTTTTTTGGACAAGATTGTCCTAAACCGATGCAAAATGGCTTTTGTAAAAGGAGCTTTTCACTAGTGAGGTGCCACATGTTCTTGAAAACAAGAACGGCTAAACCAGGCAATTTTCTTTGTCTCCGTTTTTTCTTTGCTCAGTCAAAGATGGCCACTTCTCAGAATCTGAAGACCCTAGCATAGCAAGCACAGCACATCCAGAGGGACATGAAGCAACAGACAGACTGTGTAAAAACTCTTTCATCTTTAAATAAGTTAAAGATCTACAGTTTTGCCATCTGTAATTGAATGAACTCTAATACAACATGGATAGCTGCTTCTTTGCATGCTGATTGGCTAATACAGCATTCTAGCCATGCATGACTATATACCTGTAACAGACTGACACAGACTGGCTGCTGAAACAAACTGAGGAAAAGAAAAAAGCGTTTGTGCAATTATTAGCTGGCTATGAGAATGTTATTGCCCCACATGGGAGGACGGAAAAGGGCGTACGAGCATTCTGAAGGCACGGGGCGAGCCCACACAGACTGTGCTTCAGTCCAAGCATGGACAAAACAATAATACACACATGCACTGGAGCACGCTAGAATAATAACATGATTCAGAGGAG